>NC_037093.1:52770883-53117133 GCF_002994745.2 Rosa chinensis | reverse complement strand
CTATTCTCATTTTAGCACCCCCTTGTTGCACTATTTATATAGGACTCAATTCTCATCTCCAACAATGAGGTGTTATATGGGGGTGCTATTTTCATTAATCCGCTAGTGGTTTAGGCCCATTTGCACGCACTTCTAGATTCAAGAACCTGTCATGAACGTTGTCCCTTTTCTAGACACCATTTCACATAGGCTATACTTACTAAGATGAGAAAGGTCATAAGTGTGAAGACAGTTCAACATGTGTTAATAAAAGCCGCCCTTAACCTTAAGGGAGCCGAACTAGGCACCAATAAGGAGTTTAGGCCAATATTAACAAAAGAGACTTCACCTATTCCGTTATGATTCACAACCCCTTACCAAGATAAGGTCCCACTGGGCGTGCCAAAATGTTTGGCTCCAGTTTTGTTGCAGCTGGTCAACAGTCTCTTTTCTGCGCGGGCGTGCCAGCACCGTTCGGGTGCGGTCGTTGGGGGTGTCCCTTGACCTGACTTCTTTTGAGCGACTGTAGACGAGGAGAGCACTAACCTCGTCGTGGGGGTCTTCTGTGCCTCGTGGTGAGGACTTTATCTTGTGTTACCAAGTCGATACTCAACGTTGTAGGTTAAGCAGAGCGAAATCACCGGGAAGTAGAGAGAACTTGCCAAAGCGTGACTTTAGCTTAGCTGGTTTGCGAGGGCGTTACCCTTGCTTAGCTGGTTCCGTAACCGTTGTGGTCGTGGTACTACAGTCGGCTCCCGAGGAGACTAGGACCGAAGCACATTGAAAGAGGGTTTGGTGGCACTGACAGTCGGCTCTTGAGAGGACTAGGACTGGAGTGTGATCACCGGTAAGAGAAGGAGAGGAGTTGCTCTTAGAGAGGGGTTGCTCTAGAGAGGCTTGGATAATCTTAGAGATTGTTGTTGAATTGTGTTGTCAATTGTTACTTGTTGTAGCCTCTATATATAGGCTACAAAGCCATAGTGGTTGACCTTAAACAAATCATGATGGGTTAGGTTTGAGCACTTAAACACTAATGGAATTGTTAGGTTTAAGCACTTAAACACTAATGGAATTTGTTAGGTTTGAGTCACTTTATGCTCCTTTATTCCTTCAGTTATATCTCCACGTAGGTTAATCAGAATGGGCCTTCGACTTCTTCATATCAAATGATCCATAATGAGTGTAGATCATTGTGGTGGAATTTCAGAGCTTAACTCCATGTGGTTGGGCCGGAAACGCTGCTGGACTCCTTACAGGTCCAGTTTTCCAGTTTTGCTTCTGCATAAAATTGGACTGATTGTTTGAAGGCTTTCCACTCAAAACTAGCTCTGACACTCTTCATAAGAAATGATCCTTGGGATGTCTAGAATTAATCTGGAGATTTTTAGCTTATTTGGATTTCGTTTGGTTAGTCTGTCTCCCCTCCTTCCTTGTTTAGCTCGGTTTCTCCTAGCCGAAGTAGGAAAATGTGCTAAAGTTGACTTTTCATTTCCATGCTTCCATCATTTCCTTTTCTTGCAGTTCGCATAATCTTCCATAATTCTGCAAGTAGGTTTATTTAGCCTCTAATAATATATTTCGAACTAGTCGACAATATATAGCTTGAGCCACTGACATTGACTCAATTTCTCCAAAACACGCCTTGTCAGGCCAAAATGCTCATTCTGGGTCCAAACAGACCCTTAAGGAGATAAAATTCTCGAAATTTTCACATTGGTTGATATAGCTCCAACCCACGAGAGCGTGAGAGCTGACAGATCGAAAAAATAAGTTGCGAGTGAGCAGTTATGAGGATATTAGTTTTATGTGGTATTTAAGGTTTAGGGTTGACCTACTAGATCGAGGCCCAAACAATGACGAAAATAGCTGAAATTTTGACCATAACTATATCTTCTTATCATGATAACATCCTACGGTCGATTTTAATAAAGTCTATTTTCTCCACATTGTTCCTCATGGAAGGTATGGTATTTGATACAACTAATAAACAAGTTATATCACATTAGTAGACATATAAGGATTTTGTGCGATCTAAACAATCGAAATTGAAAATTGATAAATTTTAAATTACCCGTCTATTTATAGCGTATTAATAGGTATTATGTAAAAAAATTAATCCCATCCGCCGTCATTTCGACATGAAATAAACCGGTCAACCCTTTAAAAGCTTCTACTTCCCTAAGGGGAGCCAACTCTTGATGAGATAAAATTTCTGAAATTTTTACATTATTTGATATAGCTCCTACCCACGAGAGTGTGAGAGCTGACAGATCGAAAAAATAAGTTACGAGTGAGCGGTTATGACCATATTAGTTTTATGTGGTATTTAAGGTCTAGGGTTGACCTACTAGATCGAGGCCCAAACAATGACGAAAATAGCTGCAATTTTTACCATAAGTATATCTTCTTATCATGATAACATCTTACGGTCTATTTTGATAAAGTCTATTTCCTCCACATTGTTCCTCATGGAAGGTATAGTATTTGATACAACTAATAAACAAGTTATACCACATTAGTAGACATATAAGGATTTTGTACGATCTAAACAATTGAAATTTGAAATCGATAAATTTGAAATCACCCATCTATTTATAGCGTATTAATAGGTATTGTGTAAAAAAATTAACCCAATCTGCCGTCATTTTGACATGAAATAAACTGGTCAACCCTTTAAAAGCTTCTACTTCCCTAAGGGGAGCCGACCATTGAGGAGATAAAATTTCCAAAATTTTTACATTATTTGATATAGCTCCTACCCACGAGAGCGTGAGAGCTGACAGATCGAAAAAATAAGTTACGAGTGAGCGGTTATAAGCATATTAGTTTTATGTGGTATTTAAGGTTTAGAGTTGACCTAGTAGATCGAGACCCAAACGAAAATAGCTGAAATTTTGACCATAACCATTTTTTCTTGTCATGATAATATCCAACGATCGATTTTGATAAATTATATTTACTCCACCTTGTTGGTTAAATAAAATATATTTTTTCATATTAGTAGGCATATAAGGATTTTGTGCGATCCAAAAAATTGAAATTAAAAATCGATAAATTTAACATTACCAATGTATTTACCACGTAGTCTTAGATAATTTAACCCGGTTTGCCGTCGTCTTGATAGAGGTCAAGATGGTCAACCCTATATATGCATATATCATATATGCCTTCAATTTGTGATTTTGATGATAAACTACGCGATGCACAGAGTCCGTGAGAATTTTTGGAGAATTTTTCAGACACCCGAACTATTTATTACAATTTTCTAAATGTTTCGGAAGTTTGAAAATTAATTTAAAGAAAAAGAAAATCCATGCAGTGCAACTGTTGTATAAACCTAGCACACATAATACGCAATATCTGGGAGAATTCCCTTGTTTATTCAAATACTGAATGTTGGCTTATATAGCCTTACAAAGAAATAGATAGAAACAAATAGCACCCCACGTTGTACACTAACCAAACAACGTAGATCATGGAGAGGAAAAATTCAAACCTAACGTACTGCCCTCATAAGTAGGGTTTAACGTACTGCCCTCATAAATAGGGTTTATTAACTGCAATAACTAAAACAAACCCTAACAGAATAACAGCTAGAGGTTTTTACCAATAAGGTAAAGAATACAAGTCAAAGTACCATGCGCAGAGACAATTGCCGTTTGCACCATGCGGACTACTAACATAGATGAGGCGCCAAAATAAACATTAAAATTGAACATAATTACATGATTGCCACTGCTTCTTGAAATGGTCTTAAACTACTGGGAATTGTACATAATCTGGAATGAACGCCGCATGGGGTAATTCGATGTACCGCGTGGATTTCATTAAAATAGGGCCTACGCATGGAAAAAGTTGGGCTGATTTGGTAGTTGGTACTTTGACCTGTATTCTTTACCTCATTGGTAACATTTAACTGAACCATTTCAATCAAAACCAAGACCAAGTATTATATAATACAATAATATTGACTAACACAATACTATTGACTAACAATAATATTCACAATCTTGCAGTTTTGCATTAGCTTTTGACATCCCAAAAGCACCTTCAACTATAATAACAAGTAAAATTTGAGATTGATCTTGCACAGCAACATAATATTTTCTTGTGTTATATTCTTGGTCTTTGCTGCTCTTCCTGACATTGAGTTTTTTGCTTGTTTGTACTTCCTCCTTTTTGTTTGCACTCTCAATCTACATATTATCCATAGTTTATGAACCTTTCTTAGTAGGTATTGTGTGAACTGCAAATAATGAATACATCATTAACATGTCAATTGTTATGCAATATTTGTTGGTGCGACTTATTTATATATCTAAATAATAATGGAATACATGATAAAAGTGAGGTTATCGATAGGTATGGATAAAGAAATAAACTACTAAACATGCTCAATACATAAAGTTCATATGAAAGACATTTAAACTCATTAGTATCTATCGGATGATGACTACTTGGTGTCTGGTAGGGAATTTTTCTATTGCTACTGAGAATCAGTATAATTGTGTAATCGTTATTGACAGTCAGTAGAATTGTGTAATTGCTAACAAAATCTTGATAGATTAGATAGTACTTGCTCATTATAAGTGAAAGTTGGGTAACTACTAAATAATGAAAGTGATACATTGAGTAGTGTCTTATTGCTACTGACTGTCAGTAGCAAGGACGTGTTTTCTACTGAGGGTCAGTATAAAATTGAGTAATTGCAACTAAGGGTATTAGAGGATTGTGTAACTACCACTGAGGGTAAGTAGAGAATTGACTGCAAGTCTATATGAACAAGGACATTGTGAATATGGATGATTGTATTTGAAGATCAGTAGGAATAAAGTAATTGTATTGGAGGTCAGTAGCGTTAGGCTAAAATCTACTGAGGGTCAGCAGAGATTGAATAGATAATCTAGAAATCCTAAGAAATTTAGTGTCAATATATGTATTGGTAGCAAATTGTGTTATATAAAAATAACTCAGGTACCCAATACAAATTAAAAAGCCCAGCAAGAAGGATTCTTGAATTAACCAACTACTCCATCAAAACAGAATTGTGAAAACCCAAACACCACACACTAGAGCAATAGTTTTCCAGCGATTAAGAAAAATCAAATGTATTATTAGCTAGAAAAGAAAACACAGATTATACATATCAGCTAGCACTTGATGACAACACCATGGACATAATCAAAAGTAACAATAACAAATCTGTAAAGGAAAAAAAAACACTCCACATACAGAACATCCCATTATGAATTTCAACAGAAATGGAAGTGAGAAACAAAGTACATGAAAACATACCTCAAATTGTTAAATTTACAAATCAAACTTCATTTTTGAGTATGAATTTAAGATTCGTTGCCTCGATACATCTCGATCTCAATACGAATCTAGATATCAATCTAGATCTCTTCTCCCTCTCATTTACTATTCAAGCTTCCAGTTTGAATTAGAATTTCAAATTCATTGTCTTGATTGATTTTGATCTCGATCTCAGTCTCAATCTAGATCTGTTCTCTCTCTCTCTCTCTCCTCATCTCTATCTTTTTCTCTCTCTTTATCGCTTATCTTCCTTTATTAATATATTTAGGGACATTTTCGTCAAGAAATAGGCTGCACAAGGTTTGGGCCTTGCGCATGGGTCAGGAACACTACCGCAAGGGGAATAAAAAAAACAAGTCTGTTAATGGTAAATACTGGGCTAAAAGTGTAGCTAATGGTAATTTGCTATAACAGCTAAGCCCTAGCTGTTCCAACAGCAACTGTGCAATCTAAGGCGTATGTTTGTCCACTGCTTGATCAGGCCCCAAATTAAAATTAAAATAAATGAAGATTATATATATGGCTCATATCAGATCAATGCATCTTCTAATCAAAAAAAAAAAAAAAGATCAGATCAATGCATCGGACTCCCGACCCAGTCCCCGCGACCCGACGACCTGAGTCGGCGACCTGTCTGGAAATCCTCAGTCCGGCCACTTCACGGTGTCGCACCGGTGCCGTTCGATTCATCTCATTGTCGCCGACCTTCCTCTGGTACTGGTTTGTCCCGAGGAGGAGAATTGAAGGCCGAAAGCTTCGGCATCTCCTGTGGTTCTTCAGCTATTTTCGGCGAATCCGGCGACTAGGGATGCATGAGGCAAGTAACTTCTTCTCCTCATCATGCTATAAACGTTGGTATACTGGTTTTTCGAATTCGGTTTAGTTTTGGTCTTTTGGAAGACTTGATATTTCTGGGTTTTATGACTACCGCGGGTTACTGCTCAGGGAGATGGTTCTGGTCTCTGCTAGTTCATAATTCGTGTTCTAGAACCTGACAATCAGCTTCGGAGCTTCAGTTTTTTCGTTTCGCATTTGCAACTCTTCGTCTTTTACCACATTTGTTCGTTTCGTTTTGTTACTCTTCGTCTAATCCGCGGCTCTGCTTCGATTTCACTGGGAGGTTGTGATTGGAATTTGCGGAAATGAGGTTGATCTCGGGGATTCTGATGGGGATGTTGTTCGGAATTGAGTTGATGGCCGGCTGGCGTCACCTGATGGCGTACCGGAGTACCAAGCGAGTCGCTAAGGCAGTTGATATAAAACTCCTTGGATCACTTAACAGAGACGATTTGAAGAAAATTTGTGGGGACAACTTTCCGATGAGTTACCCAAGCAATTATATGTCAGTAACCATTCACTTACGGTCAATGGATACTTTTCGGTGGAAACAGAAAGAGTCAGAGAGATAGCAGAGATGAAAGAAGAAGAGATGATGAGAATGAGGCCAAGTTTATATAACGACTATCGGGGAACAGGCTGAGCCCTTCCCACCTACATCTGCTCTTATCAAATTGACACGTGCTGCTCACGTGGATGGGCCCAAACAACCCGAGCACTAGGGCTGGGCGTTTAAGCCCGAAAACCCGCAAACTCTGACCGGCCTGTCAAAGCCCGACCCGTTCGGGCCGGGCCCTATTTTTTTTGTCACCAAAACGGTTCGGGCCGGGCTTGCACTTTCAAAGACATGGTTCGGGCCGGGCCCTGCCATTCAAAGTTAGAAAAGCCCGTTTAGGCCCGTTTTAATTAAAAGGATACAGATGTCCATATATTATTAGACGTAATATAAGGCTCAAAATTTCTACTATAGGATCAGATACACCAAATTACTCCTCACTCAAATACCTAAAGTCTAATACTGATCAATCTCAGCCATTTCTTCAAACCCGATCTGAACGACTGAACCTAGAGAGTAGAGGCCGCCTCCTTCCCAAACCCGATCTGAACCCAGCTGCCAGCGCCTCCGCCTCCGCCTCTGCCATATCCACCAACGCCGACTCTCTCTCTCTCTCTCTCCACTTCACCTATAAACCCAATCTGAACCTAGAGAGTAGAGAGGCCGCCTCCTTCAGTCACAGTCGTTCCCATTCCCGATCTGAACCCAGTGCCAGCGCCTCCGCCTCCTTCAATCACAGTCGTTCCCACCCGATCTGAACCCAGTGCCAGCGCCTCCGTCTCCTTCAGTCACAGTCCTTCCCAAACCCGATCTGAGCCAGCGACTTCGCCTCCGCCTCTGCCTTCCCAAACTGATCTGGTCCTCTCTCTTTTCACATCAAGCTGTGAGTTTCTTTCTCCTTGTTCAGTGTGTTTGATTTTTTCTCTTTCTCTTTGTATCTCCGTTCATATGTTGTGATATTCTGTTACAGTGTATTCTTGTTTGATTTTGGAGGTTTAGGGTCTGTCTACGGATAATGCATCTGCAAGTATCTGAAAGCGGAGCTGTGAAGGTGTGAAGGTGTGGTGAAGGTGTTCTTCTTCGAACTGATAATTTGATTGCTTAAGTGAGTAAAAAATTCATCTCCCTTCTTCTCGTCCTTTTTCTCAAAGATACAAACTTGTTGTGGCTTCTGGGAAGTATTGGGTTGAGTTTTATGTGCAAAAAGATTCATTCGTTTAAAGTAATTAATTACAATTGTTTCTGTAACTCTGTAACTCAATGTTCAATAACTATGGCTCGTAAATCTGTAACTCTGTAAGCCTAAGTTCTTGGGCTCACTGCAGTAATTTAGAGTGTTATTGTTGCTTGTTCTGTGCAAAAGATTCATTATTTTACAGTGATAACAAAAACTGCACTTTGATCTTTATTTTAGAATTCATCCTTTGCTCGAAGCTGTTCATATTGTGACTAATCTAATATTCTAATTCATCTTCCTATTTTGGTTATAGCATGGTTACTGATGGGAATGATATTGTACCATCGCCGACAGCTCCAGTGGAACCAAACCCTGCAACACCTAATGCTCCGGTTAAGCCTACAGCTTCGACATCTGGTCGTCCTCCAAGACCAACAAAAGCCAAGAGGAAGAGGGCTGAGAAGAAGGCAGTCAAGACACTGAGTGTCACAACCAGGTCCGACGTCTGGGCACACTTTGAGAAGTTTGATCGGCCAATAGTGGAAGTGGTAGATGGAAAGAAGCAGGAAGTTGGACGTCAAGTAAGAGCAAAGTGCAGGTATTGTTCTACTGACCTTGCTGGAGATTCTTCTTTTAGTGGTACTAGCACTTTAAGAAGGCATATTGAGACTGTGTGTAAAAAATACCCTGGTAGGGCTGATATAGAGGGGCAGCAAGCTTTAACTAGCGATGGGATGGCTTCCCATAGTCTAGTGTCTAGAACTTGGTCAGAAGATGCATGTACTTTAGCTGCCTGTAAAATGATAGTTGTTGATGAACTACCATTTAGTCATATAGAGAAACCTGGGTTTAGGCATTTTTGTGAAGTAGCTATCCCCCAATGGACAGTCCCATCTAGACGTCTCATTGTAAGAAAGTTTTTAGAATTGTATGATGAAAAAAGAGAGGAGCTGAAAATGGAATTAAGCAAGCATAGAGTCTGTCTCACTACCGATACATGGACATCGGTACAAAATGTGAACTACATGGTGTTGACTGCCCATTTCATAGATTGTGGGTGGAAAATGCACAAAAGAATCTTGAACTTTTGTGTCATTTCCAATCACCAAGGCACAACCATAGGAAAAATGCTTGAAACTTGTTTGGTTCAGTGGAAAATTGATAAAGTGTTGACTGTGAGTGTTGATAATGCATCTGCAAATAAGGTTGCCATTGATTATTTGAGGAGAAAAATTACCAATTGGGCTATACCCCCTGTTTTGGAAGGCAAGCATTTGCATGTTAGATGTCTTGCACATATTTTAAACTTAATTGTGAGATCTGGTTTGACTATACTAGAAAAATCAATAGCTAGTATAAGGAATGCAGTGAAATATGTCAGGAGCTCCTCATCTAGATTAGATGTATTTAAGCTATGTGTTGAAAGAGAAGTGCCTGAATGCACGAAGGTGTGTATACTCGACGTTCCAACAAGATGGAACTCTACATATCTGATGTTAGAGACTGCAATTCAGTTAAGGAAGGCATTTGTTAGGCTAGCAGAAGAAGAAGATGTGAAATATACTAGCTATTTTGATGAGGATGAGGAACTATTAGAAGAAGAATCTGGTCTTGAAGAGGCAAAACGCAGGAAACCGGTGAAGAGGATAGGGCCTCCAAATGATGAAGATTGGGTGAAGGCTAAATTGTTTGTGGGGTTTTTGAAAGTCTTCTATGATGTCACACTCCGGATCAGCGCATCTACTAAGCCTACTGCACATAGAGCATTTCACGATATTGTTGCTGTAAATGCAGAGATTAATGCATTATTTAGGACGCCGGAAATGCAAGATGGAAGTGAAGGTGAGAAGCTTATGGTTCAGATGGCTGTCAAGATGAGGACAAAGTTCCGGAAGTATTTTGATAACATAGATGATGTGAATCAGCTGCTGTTGGTAGCCTTGGTTTTGGACCCTAGATACAAACTTAGGAATGTTGAGCATATTTGTGTGAAGCAGCTGCATTTTGACAATGGAAGTGCAAAAAAAAAATCAGCTGAATTGAAGGAGTTGTTGGTATCCTTGACAGATTTATATGCTTCATCAGCTGCTGCTCAAAACGGTCAAAAAAATCGAGGAAGAGAGGCTGTGAACAGTGACTGTGGAACTAGTAGTTCTGCAGCAAAGAATATGACAGGCAAAATGGCTGAAATGCTCGATGATTGGGAGAGGGAGTTAGAAAACAGCTGTGAAGTTGTCGTGGAGAGTGAGGTAGATAGGTATTTGTTGGATCCTTTTGAAAAGCCTCCGAGAGCAGCTGAGTTTAGCATCTTACTATGGTGGAAGCTTAATGGCTCGAAGTATCCTAATCTCCAACTTGTTGCAAGGGATGTTCTTTCGATTCAAGTGTCAACCGTTGCTTCCGAATCATGTTTTAGCACCGGGAATAGAGTAATTGATCCTTATAGAAGCTCTCTAACTCCTAAATCTGTTGAAGCATTAATATGCTTACAGAATTGGATCAAATCAGAGAATGTTCAAAGTATTGAGTTTTTCCCAACAATCGAGGAGATGGAGTTCTATGAGACGTGTGAAGAGGGTATGTTTACTCTTTACATGTTTACTTCGTCTTCTATGCTATTGTTTTTCAGTTTTTGATGTGAATCAATGTTATTTTAATGTTTTTTAATGAAATGACAGATTATGCTAAGGAGAAATCCGGTGAACAATCAGCAAAAAGGGCTGCTTGTAAGGCAAAAAAATCGAAGCTGGCTGAGAATTCAGGTGAGCTGCTGTGTATTGGTTTTGATCTGCAATAAGCTATTCATGCTATCAGCCATCAATAAGCTTGCAAGATAATCAAATCAATAAGCTTACAAACTGATTATTATGTTTTCTGCAATATTATCATAAACTGATGTCAGTTTTGATCTATTTTCACTCTATTGAATCACTTGTTGATAATTTTTGTATATTGGCTGCTGTAGGGAAAATCGTCATTGCCAATTGATGGCTGGCTTTACTGAATTGCTTAGAAGACTGGAAAGAAAAACTGCTGAATTGCTCCTTCCAATTTCGACTTTTTATTTCAATTTTAGCTTTGTACTTGAATTGGGACTTTGTATTTGAATTGGGACTTTGTAATTGAATTGCAGCTTTGTGTCTTTGTATTTGAATTGGGACTTTGTGTTGAATTGCATGTCAGATTGTTCTTGACTTCTTTTATTTGAATTTGGATCTTGAACTCTACATATTTGGATATTTGAATGTGCAGGGTGAACTTTGGATATGGATATTGGATAGTGTTTTGAACTTCAACATGTTGAAATGAATGGAATTTGCATTATATATGTGTGAGCAGGTAGCAAAGAATGAAAGCATAAAACTAGTATTTGGGCCCGAAAGCCCGGAAACCTGGCCCGAACAAAAACGGGCCGGTCCCGGGCCGATCCTTGTAGGTGCCAAAACGGGCTTTAGGCCCGAACCGTAAAAAACGGGCCGGGTCCGGGCCCAGTGAAATTTTTGTTGGACCCGGCCCGTGCCCAGCCCTACCGAGCACTCCAAACTCGGAGCATGGAAGACGTTCTCAATATAAATATGGGGTCTTCTTTGAATAAAGAGGGTCCAGCAACGCATGTCACTCGGAAACATGTTTTGTTAATGTGCGTAAGTGGCCGGAGGAGAGGGCATCCCGGTGTGAACTGTGAACGTGTTGAGGACAGTTCTCATCATCAAAGGGCTAATGCAGGCAGTGCATGGACCTAGCTAGCTAGTTACCTAGCTACATGAGAGTGTTTGAGATCCAATTATGAACAGAAGTTATCAACAGCTCCCCTTTGGCTAAATTCGGTTGAATAGAAATTCTATATATCGATATTATTGAGCTTATGATGGGGAAGAACAGAGGTCGACCCATCTATTTGTGATCATGTTGTCACAAGAGAATTACATGATTGCCTGAAACAGGCAACAGCCGATAGGTGCCAGAAATTAATAGCTAGCTAGGTGGAATATTATTTTGATTTCTCAAGTCATTTCAGCCTTTCAGGTTCAATATTGGATATCTATCAGAATCTAAACAGAAATGATATCTCTCTTTGGATTGTCGTAAATCCTTTTAGCAAAAGTCTATGCACTGTGTTATTAGAATATGTGTACATTCATATATCTATCACAATTGCTTAACTAGACAAAAAAAAAAATTAAACAAAGAATTTGGCATGCATTCGCCAACAAATTAATGAACGAAAGACTTGTAAACCAACCAAAAGAAGAAGAAGATAGAAACCGGCCGGCCTCCGCAATTCTTTGAACCGATGACGACTGAAGAGTTCTTGAAAATAGAGATAGAAAGAAGAAGAAGCAGAGTCGTGGTGGTGGTGGTAGACCGGAGAAGGAGAAGGCAACAAACGAAGACTGGTGAGACCGTAGAATGGTACGTTGCACGTTTGTGCGGGTTGACCAGCTTGATTATCTCTCTCCATTTTCAAATGATAAACATCAGTCCAGAACTTTTTAGCAATTACATTACATATCTGATCAACTTTTCTGGAAAGTAAAAATTAAATCTTTCACCGCATTTTTCTACTTTAGATGTTCCTTTTAGCTACAATCCTGTTGATTTAAGTCATCATTATCTTCAGTACACCGAGTGCCAACTCTTGATTGCCTTGGGTTATTGTTTTCTTTCGGGTGGCTTCTTATAGAATTGTTAAATTTTCGGACTGTATAGACAACTTTCATGCATTACCGAGAGCTCCATATATCATGTGTAATGCCCAGACTATAGTACTGAAGTTGAAACAGGGGTCTGGTCAGTCCATTTGTAATGAATATATAATTATGCCAGTTGAAAAATTAGCCCTCACTTTTTTGTATAAAAAGTTCATTCAATAGAAAATGAAGTTCCTGACTGAAATCAGCCTCATTCACCAACTGCTAGCTAGCTCTAAATCACGGAAAACCCCTGGATCATTTTTCTTTTTCTTTTTCCGGTGGTTTGCTACCTATTCTATCAAGTGTTTTGCTAAATACAACTGTTACAATTTAGGCACAAATACTTCCATGAGTTTAAGCTCCGTACTTGATGATGACGGCAAGTAGAAAAAGATGGCAGGCAAGTTAGAAAAGTAGAAATAGATTTGATAATATATCACCCAAATAAATATAAAAAATGTCAACAAAGATCTTTCAAACATAAATGTAATGCAGAATGACTTCAAATCTAGCTTGGAATTGGCATTTTGGTTGGAATGGGAATTAAGTTCTCTATTCTGGCAGTTGCAACATTGAACCTGCACTCTCCTTTACTTTTATTGTCTTCCAAAGTCGATGAACTTTCAGTTTTGGCCGGTACAATCGGACAATCCTTTTCTTCTGGTTCAATATCCTTATAGTCTCTGGATTGGAAAATAAAACAACAATCAGCCATGATACTAATAATTCATTAGAAGAGAATCACAATGTAATAATAATATAAGGAAAACAACTTACGGTGTAAAGGCGAAGTCAACAAGAAAATAACCACCCTTGATGTCGACTTGATAAACATATTAATGTAAGGTCCTGACCACCCTTGCTCCTCCTTTGTGAAGGATTTGAAATGTGGTGGCACACATATATTGATGCTCAATAGAATATTCATTCCGGCCGATCTGTATTAGGCAAAAGTCTTGCCTCCCCAAATGAACCAAACTTTGAGTTCTCATCCCACGTAACGGGAATGGTGGATGTGAGGTATTCCTTACTTGCAAAGAGATGGCAGCACCAAGAAAACAATTACCATCTGAATCTCGAGAAAAAGAGAAGGCTATAACTTGGCCTTGACGCCAAGAAAGGGCATAAATCATACCATCTACTACCACAGCCCTCCCCCGGAAAGGTTATGTGTCTTTGGACTGGCAGACTTGGACTGGATGCCACTTTTGTGTATCAATATGAAAAGCCATCGCAGCGGATTCATTGTGGTTGTAAAATGAAATCAGTATGTAGCCATAACAAACAGCAAAACCAAGTACCTCCATTAATGGGCTAGCCATTGTCCTATATGGACAAGGAGGCAAGCATTGCCAAGAATTGGTGGTCGGATCATAACACTCGAACGACGGCTTTGGCATCTCTGGGGCGCATGATGGACATGCAAGATAATATAGCATCCCATATGCAGACATAAGAGCACTAACTGACTTAGCTGCTTTAGGTGGAGAGATGCAGTGCTCGAAGTTTAAGGCTGAGATTGAGTTTGAGTTGATTGTGTCAAAAACAAAGCACTTGGGGGTGGTGAGGCGCTTATTATGAGGCCAAGGATTTCCATTTGCGATTAGATATAACTTGGAGCTATCAAGCCTCGCACTCCCAAATAAACAATGTTTGGGAAGTGCTAAACTCTTATCAAAAAACTTGAATACCGAATCAAGTACTGGCAAAGGGGATTCAACTCCAGCTTCGCCCGCAGCTTCTTCAGATTCTTTACGCTCAAGTTTTACTTCATATAGTGCACCATCGTATGGGCAACCATGGCACTCCACCAGAACAAACACAGATATACCTTTCATCTTCGTAGCCAAGCTGGACAATGGGATCAGTAGATACCAAAAGAGAATGAAGAAAAGTCAAGCAACAGAATCTAGTTTTCTATAATCTACCTACACTGTTAATAAAATTGAGAGTTCACGTTATAATTCAGATATTTAAACTTGGAACTATCAAGCCAAAATCCATTACTTGTTTTAGAATATGAGATTCGAAGAAGAATGTAGAGAGAATTGGTGTATCTTTTTATTAATAATAGGAGCCTTATATATAGGGATTACAAAATACATAATCTAGGAATACAAGAATTCCTATTCTAACTAGAACTCGGAATCTAAAACATTCTCTCCTGTTACAACAATAAAAAGTAATCCTAATTTGAGAAGACACACTAAAGTTAATATTCTTCAACATTAGTGAATAAATAGATAAAATCCATCATAACACATTGACAGTTAACATTGTAATTCATGTATTTAAACTTGCTGATTTGTGTGCCTCAAATCCATCATAACACATGATTAGGGATTTATATCGCTATGCAGCTTGTTGGTTTAGGGTTTAGCACATGGACAACAAATAGGCAACGAAAGCCAATAGTTTGAAATTAAACCTACATATCGATAAAAGGCAAAACGACAACCCCAATAAAATTAATTCACGGAGGTAAACTGACCTGAGATGGCTGATCGGCTATGCAGATGAGGAAACGATGTGTTGGGAAATCGAAGGGAAATCAGTAGTCGGACCACTTTTGGTCCTTTTGGTACATCTCTAAAACATATTATTGTTCAAGTAAAACCCTAATTTGTGTTTGGCCCAAACTCTAGGTTACTTGACCTAGTGGTAATAGGGTTTAATTAGAAGAATCTAGAGATTATCTTTCCTTGTATGATTCAGACTCTATGCATTGTAATTCTCTATATAAAGAGGCCCCTATTATCAATGAGAATACACAGTGATTTCCTCTCAATTTCAGTTTCTCTAAAACACGTTATCAGCACAAAGCCCTAACCCTGAAATAAATAGCCAAACCCTGATTCAAGAAGCTAAAAACCTTGAATCCGAATACAAAACCTTGAAGCCTTTTCTGCCTCCACCTCACACGTTGAAGCACTCGATCCCAGGAGTCCAGAACCGGCGGCGCCACTCGAAGAACCGGCCGGAAACCTACCGAACTGGCCACCGGAAGCTCCATACAACCCGCAGCAAACATTCCACCGGTTCACCATCTTCCGGGAATCCAATTTCTACCAAATTTTGTCACAAGAAGTGCTTCCGAGTTGTAGTCAAGAACTGACTTGAAATCACAGAAGCGAAGGCTATGCCATCTCACTTCTAGGTCAGGAAGTAGGGAGTCACGGACGTTGCCAAATCTTTCTTCGAGTGAGACCCACAGCCTTCTGGGGTCTTCTTCATTCATACACTCGTACTGGAGCGAATCATCCATATGACGAGTCATTAGGATGATGGCTTTCGCCTTATTTGCCTCTAAGGCTGCTCTATTTGCTTCCAAAACTTGAGCTTGCTCAACAGTTAGCACGTCATGGCTAGGCTCGAGAATCGTATCCAAGATTCCATCGGCCTTGAGATGCTGGCGGATATCACGAACTCAACTGTGATATTCAGAGCCAGTTGTTCCCAATGGAGCAAAGTCCAATTTGTTCAGGTTACTCATCCTGAAAGAGAACAAGACATTAGGGTTAGTTTCGGAGCGTAAAAGGCTACCACGAAAACATATAAAATTTCTGAGCGTAGTCGCTTCCAAGAAATTAGGACTTTTTGAGCGTAGTCGTGTGATGACCAGGATTTCTGTTATGTAATTTTGGTAATTAATAATGGATCAGTTGTACGAATAATTGTTTTTGTGCTTTATTCGTAGGTTGTTTGTGAAGTGGAATGGTTTTCGTACGTGTAATGATTCGAATTTCACAGTTTAGGGGGTCGTGTGAAGTTTGACTTTTTATACGTCGGGATTCTCAGAAAACTTCATTCACGAAAGTTGTAGAGCGCGTCAATACGAGTTCGTGGACATGTGGAACGTAAGAATCGGAGTTCGTATGAGAAAGTTATGGCCATTGGAAAGAATTTCCAATTTGGTATAAATAGAAGTTTCCCAAGTTGGAAACTTACTATTTTCATTACTTCCATTTCCGGAAGCTCACTTTTCTCTCTCTCTTCTCTCTCGGTCGACACCTTCACTATCGAAGTAATCCGACTGACCCGACCCGGACCCGGCCGACCAGACCCGGATTTTCCGGCGAACTGCGGCGGTCTCCGGCGACGAAACTTTCCATATAGGATCGTCTCTTCCGTTTGGTCGTCCCTGTGGTATCCTCTAGCACCGATTCTCGGTGGTGGCGGCGGTAGAAGGCGGCGCAGTTAGGTGTTTTCAGACCCGATCGGTTCTCCGATCTCTAACGTCGGCGGGACTTCAAGTTGAGCTTGGGGAGCTCAGAGCAGCCTCCTTGATCGATCCTTGGTGGTTGTTTGGATCGATTCACGTAAAACTTGGTTCAACTCAGATTGGATTACTGTTCACGGCTTGTGAGGTAGTTTTCGACCCTTTATGCTTGTTTTCTGACTTCGAGCTAGTTATGAAAGTTCACAAGCATGCTTAGATGAAGAACTTTGATGTTGGGAGTTTTGTGAAATATTGAGTTTTGGCCGGCGGCGGTGCGCCACTACCTGTGGCGGCGTTCTGGCCGTGTATGGGGCTGTTTCTGGTATTATATGTTTTCTACTCGTCGATGCGAGCATTTTGATATATAATACGCATATTTTGGCGTTCGTATGAAATTGTTATGATTTTTACGATTTCATACCGGTTGATTTATTCGATCCGTGAGGATTCGAGAGTCCGATTGACTTGTGGTTTGGTCATATCGATCGTAGACGTATTCCGGAGACTTTGGGAGGTCTCAGATGTGGTTTTGCCTCGATTGGCGCCAATTTGGGGGATTTTAGTTCAAAACAGGGGTTTCGGACTTAAATCGGTTGTGAATTGTTACTGAGTGGAAACCGTATGTGATTAGGTACTTGACGAAGTATTTTGGACCGTTGTTTTGGGGATTGGCTGCTTTGTTCTTGGTTGATGATGCAGCGGGAGTGTCGAGGTGAGTAATCTCACAAGGTTCATTAATGAACGGAATACCTTTATTTTGAGAGTTATTTAGTAACTGCAAACTATAGTTGGTATTAGTAGGCATTCCTGAGCGGATGACTACATATAGATATATATTTATGTGAAATATATATGTTTTGGTGGTTTGTGGATTGAGGAAAACAATAGGCATGAATGATGCGTTTTATTGTTTTGGATTGTGGCTTTTGGAAAACAAATGATTTGGAATTGTAGATTCTATTTGTTTTGAAAAGCGTTGAGATTTGTGTATGAAAACAATATGCATGAAATGATGCTTTTTATTGTTTTGTGGCTTTTCGGAAAACAATGATTATGGAAATGTTGATTTCGATTGTTTTCAAAAGCGTTGTGATTTGTGTAATGTTTTTGAGTCCTGTGCGACTGCTTTAATGATTTGCTCCAAGGGACTGTGCGGCCCGTGGATCGAAGGTCTATGACCTTGGGAGGAATATCAGGTAATCACGTCTTTGGCCAGACGAGTGGTTACGTTTGCAGTTAGAGCTCTAGTCTGTCTGCCATAAAGGTAATTCATGGGGTAACGGGAATTGGTTATTGATAACTCATGACATTACGTGTTTTTAGGGAACAGGATGTGAGTTGCTTCCTTATTAAAGGTTTTTAAGGGGACAAGGTGCAAGTTGTTTTTCCTTATTAACGATTTGGTACGATTTGGTACGATTGATAGAAACCAAGGTGTGAGTTGCTTTCTATGTTATATTGATAGAATTCAAGTGTGAGTTGCTTTCTATGGTACGATTTGGTACGATTAATAGAAATCAAAAAGTGAGTTGTTTTCTATGTTTCGATTTGAAAGAAACTAAGATTTAAGTTGCTTTCTTTTATTTCGATTTTGAAGGAAATTAAAGTGTGAGTTGTTCTCCTTTATTTCGTGCTTTAAGAGAATAAAATGTGATTGGTTTCTCAATTGAAACGTGCGGGGTTCATCCCGTGATTTTGGTGTGAGTTGTTTTGAGTTACTCATACGGGCTTGCAAAAGCTTACCGGGTTTGTTGTGTGATAACCCGGTGCACCATTCAAACGATGTAGGGATTAATCCTGCAGGTCAGGATAATCATGGCTGAAGTTGGGGTTGCATACTTGCAGCTAAACGGTAGGAAGCAAATTTTGTGACTTTACCGTTATTTGGACTTCCGTTGTAGTAAGCTCTGAGGAGCAATTACGTTTTATTTTGTTGTTGACAATTTAATTCGTAAGCTTATGTAATATATGACTCTGTGGACGGGTCAATATTGACATAGTGGGTTCAGTGCATCAATATGTGGGTAGTTTAAAGGGAAAAAGTTTCCAGGTATTTTGTATTGATGGCTGGACGATCGCGCATGTATAATTATGGGATTATATATCGATTTTTATTTGTGTTAAAAATCAGGGGCGTGACAAGTCGCTTCCAAGAAATTCAATTCCAAGAGGGGTTGGATTAGATCGAAACAATGATGTTTGCGGTCGATCGTTTTATCTCAACAAACTCTAAGTTTGGAGGGCTCTACAAGCTCCAAGCTTGGAGTGAGCACGAACCCCTACAGTTCGGCTTAATTTGGTCTCCCCTATAATAAAGAAAGGGGGGTAGAAGAAGGGAGGTTGCAAGTCCTTGAAAAAGAAGAGAAATTGAATTTAAAAATTCTAAAAAACGGGAACGTTTAGTAAAAAATACATTGAAATAGGTTGCCGGAAATTTTGGCCGGAAAAAGTGGTCGGAAAAATTCGCCGGAAAACTGCCGGAAAGTGGTTGACCGGTGTTGACCAGAAGGTTGACTGAAGGCTGACCTGGCAGATCCGCTGACGTGGCTGCTGACTGTCTGATGACATGGCTGATGACGCGGCGTAGCTGATGTGGCTGAGATGACGTCAGCGGCTTGGACTCCTGGGCTGCGGCTTGGGCTTTTGGGCTTCGGCTTGGGCTCCTGGGCTACGGCTCGGGCTCGGCTTGGGCCTCTGGGTTGCAGCTTCTCCTTCCTCCTTTTTTTTTTTCTTCTTTTCCTTCTGCCGGTTTTTCTGCCGGACTTTCAGTCGGCCGGTTCAGCAATGTTTTCCTGGTTTTTGTGATATTTTTTCCGGTTCCTAAATCTTCAGGTGGAGGAGCTTCTTGTGACAAAATTTGGTAGAAATTGGATTCCCGGAAGATGGTGAACAGGTGGAATGTTTGCTGCGGGTTGTATGGAGCTTCCGGTGGCCGGTTCGGTAGGTTTCCGGCAGGTTCTTCGAGTGGCGCCGCCGGTTCTGGACTCCTGGGATCTAGTGCTTCAACGTGTGAGGTGGAGGCAGAAAAGGCTTCAAGGTTTTTAGCTTCTTGAATCAGGGTTTGGCTATTTGTTTCGGAAGCACTTCGCATTAAATCCTTAATGGAATTATGTGGTAAAGAGATCACAAATGCGATGTTGATTGAGAAGACTCTCTCTACCTTCCCCGTCTCTGCATTGATGGTTGCTAAGAACTATCGAATTGATGTTACTGCAGGACGGATCACAAGGTTTCATGAGCTCATTGGAGCTATGAATGTCACTGAAAAGCATGACAACATCCTTGTGAAGAACTATAATTCGAGATCCGTGGAAATAGAGCATATTCCGGAATCCAATTATAGTCGCGCCCCTAAGAGAAGGCGTCAAGAGCAAAACCCTAACCTTAGGGATACTTCTGGATTTTCTGGTCCATATAATCGCTCTACTTGGGAAGGTAATCGCCAAAATAGGCAAACACGGAACCGAAGAGGTCAATGTGGAAAGAGAGAGGGAGGCAACGCCTCTGGCCATGTTGGTGGCGCCACCAACACTAAGAGCCATCTAAATGACGCTTTCAAAGCGCCTCAATCAATGGAGTTTGAGCAAAGAGATGTATGTTCTCGATGTGGAGTGTCTGATCATTGGGCACACATTTGTAGAGCTCGTGAAGAACTTCTCACCGCCTACAAAGCATATTGTGAAGCAAGAGAGGCTCACTATATGGAACGAGAAGATCAAGAAGATAATCTAGAGTGAAGGGTTGAAGACTACAAATCTGGCTGGGATCAATAGATCGCCAATTCTGTTTAAGTCTTTATTTTCCAAGATATGTAATAGGCAATTGCCATATACTTTGTAGTAAATGCCAATGGTTTAAGTCTTTCTTCAAAGTAGGCTCACCCAAAGTAAGTGTGATGTCTAGGAAGGTTCTAAGATTAGTGGTACTTAAGCGAGCCTTGCTCCATCGACATCTCTCTACTCACCTGGTCACATTTATTTTGGAATTACCGAAAGAAGTTAGACGACTACATTGTTTTGCATTAGCTAGCATTTTGGATTAGATTTTCTTTGGTCAAAGAGACAATGATGTAACTCTGTTGGCTTATGAATAAAATTTTGAGTTCTTTATGACTCCATTTTGATTCTGAGCATATGACTTTTGTGACTACGATGGCTGGGCCATCAGAATTAATTCAAGGATATGGAATAGCCCAAGTTCCACTTGCCAAATGGCACCTTAATTAATGTCACAGAAACTCTCTACGCTCCTAGGGCCAATCGCACCTATGAATAGCCAACGGATTCCATGCGAAAACGCATGTAGAGAACATAAATGAGTTACTTTGCAATACCTCTAATGATTGCGAACAAAGGCGCATCTTAGAGAAGTTTATGTGTCTCTCTAGTGGATTCAATGTCACTATTCGAGCTATTAATCCAATAAAAGTTATGAGAGAAGATCTCTTGGATTTAATCACATATTGGCTTTGTCACGACAGGATAGATCATCCTAGTCATGATATGATGATCCATCTACTAAAGACTTCACATGGACATCATTTCTTTCGAGCGAAATGAAGCATGAATCAAAAGTTGATTCCTGGACTAAGTATGACCGATGCTGCTGCCTAGGGCACCGCCTCCGTCCACCACCAGCCTAGGGTTGGCGTAGTCCCTATCCATGACGCCATGGATGGAGACCATCATGGTGATGGCTCCCCAAGTGATGCTGCAATCACCAACTTGCTTCAAAATAGCGTTTCAAACGCTCACGCCTAACCAAAATTCTCATTGGTTGCTTCTAAAGCCTCTCGCTCGTTTTACAAAACCCGTTCCTTAGGGAAATTATGACTGAGACCGTTCTATGCAAAGGATATGAAAATACTCATTATGTTCTTACATAGAATCCATGGGGATTCTATGGACTGATTCAACCAACTTGCGGACGTTTAAATATCTCATGATATTTGTTGATACGCAAACACGCTGGTCACGTGTTGTGCCATTGTCCACCTGTAAATGCTGCCTATATATGAGTATAATGTTTACGAATGTTATATTAAAAATATGTTAGTTTAATTAAATAAGGTAAAAAAATTAATTTTAATTTTTATCATAATATTTAAAAATTAATCTTATCATTTAATGAATTTTTTTTTTAAAAAAATTCATATTAATTTTTTTTGTCGTGTTGTGCCGGCATATATGACAAACAATCAAATTATTTAGAAGATATTTTGATGTGTTGTGTCAGCATATATGACAAACAACCGAATTTGGATGTGATTTCATCGCCACGTGTCAATCTCTTAGTGGCTGTCCAAATTACGGTTGTGTCTTTGTCCACTACATGTCATATCTTATCTGATGATATCATTTCAAACCGTCTAAAAATATGGTGTCATTGTTATCCTCATCTCTCACAAATTCACAAACACTTCTCATATCCAAATCCTACAAATCTCCATATTCTTTTCCTTTTGATTTTGTCAAACCGTTTCTGCAATGAATCGTTTGATGAAATGGTTGCAGAAAGATCAAGAAGAGACCGTCACGAGAAACCGTCGAAGAGCCATGATGATGTCTGCCGCTGCCTTGCAAATCCAAACTCTAGAAGATGAGGATTCACAATGGGGTTGTTCTTCTGAAAGTCGTATCTATAAGGTCAGGGATCGAGAGCTAATGGATCTTCGATTCAAAGCTCAATATTTCACAAATCCGTGTAGGTCTGAACCAAATATATTTCGTAGGAGATATAGAATGCAACCTTGAGTCTTTGACAGGATGATGTGCGACGTGACTAACTACGATCCATATTTTATTCAAAGAAGAGATGCTTGTGGGAGAGTTGGCTTATCCACTGAACAAAAACTGACATGCGCCATGAGGATGCTCGCGTATGGCATCACAACTGACTTCTGCGATGATTACCTAGATGTTGCGAAGTCCACTGCCATTGAGATTTTGGAGTACTTCAC
Organism: Rosa chinensis; assembly: GCF_002994745.2. NCBI lineage: Eukaryota > Viridiplantae > Streptophyta > Magnoliopsida > Rosales > Rosaceae > Rosa > Rosa chinensis. Next base: position 53,094,396 of record NC_037093.1, on the reverse strand, counting down.
AAAAGCAATCTAGAATGTGTACAATGAGACTTACCTCCACCGACCAACACCGGCAGATTTGCTATGGCTGCTCGACAAAGCTGCAGAAAGGGGATTCCCAGATATGGTCGGGAGCCTTCATTGTATGCACTAGCAGTGGAAAAATTGTACCACTGGATGGGTAGGACAGTATACTGGCTACAAGGGGAAATCGACAATCATCTTGTAGGCGGTGGCCTCCTACTATATTTGGATTTGGCACGCCTTCTTCGAACTTCCAGGTTCCTTGAATGATGTTAATGTCCTTGGATGTTCACCGTTGTTCAATGACGTATGTGTGGTCAAACTCCTCAAGTGAGCTACCAAGTAAGTAATAGGCGTTATAGCCAATGTTATTACCTAGTAATAGGCGTTATGGCCAATGTTATTACCTAGTTGATGACATATATCCTAAATGGGCAGCATTTGTACAAGCATTTAAAAACCCACCTTGAAATGACCATTTTAGCCCTCAAGGTGGGTCCGATCGTCAGAGTTAACGTCCAGAATAGGAGAAATTGGACACGGCTGATTGAAATTGGAAAGTTTGGGGGGGTAAAAATTCAAAATTGAAAGTAGAGGAGGTGAAATGATGACACCCCCAAACCTCAGGGGGGTAAACTGAAATTAATCCTATTTTCAACTAAAAAAAACTTTTATGAGATATTTTTTTATGGGAAAAATGCACCAACAGTGTCCGGACACTGTGAGGACTGTCAAAATGATACCTGAACTTACAAAGTTATCAATGTGATACCTGGACTCATTTTTTCGTATCAACATCGTACCTACGACCAAATTCCGTCACGGAACCGTTAAATTTTGCATGTGCCACGCACGTGAATCACTTAATGAAGACAAAAAGACCGTTTTACCCTCAAAAGTTTTTTTTTCTTTCTTTCTTTATTTCTTTCTTTCTTCTTCTTCTTTTTTGGTTTCTTCTTCGAAGTTCTTCCCCTGATTTGAATCATCAAGATTCAAATCATCTCAGTAGCGGGCCATTCCGGCTACGTCATGGCCTTGAAGAATAGCGGCGCCGCCTTAAGCGATTACGGCCACGGTGAATCACAGCAAGCACCTCTTCACCCTGCTCCGCCTGTCGAACTGCTCGTCCAAGTTCACCCCCGCCGCCGCCGCCGCCGGCTTAGCCACCACCACTCTCGTTCTCTCCTCCGACCCCCTTGTATACACCATTGATAAGAAACTCAGACCTCGCCAGCCCTCCACTCTCAAATCACAGCTCCAATCCCACCCCGCCATTCTCTCCGTCACTCCCGACATGCAACACCACCTCTGTCATTCCCGACATGAACAACCACACATACAGAAACTCAACAACCCCTCCATCAAATTATAAGATCCAATTCAAACTCTAATCACCCATAAAACTCGTCAAACGAAACACAGCACACAAAAGTGATCTATACCAATCTCAAACCCATTGGGCAAGCATATATTCAATAATTTCCAATCAATTTGAGTACCTTCTGGAGCTGATTGTAGCTGACATCGTCGCAATGCTTGGACCAAAACCCATTGGGCGAAGAGAGTGTGTTAATGAGTGAAGCCCCATCACTGAATTGGTCGTCCCTCTGAGCTAAGCCGGGGATTTTGGGTTCAATCAGAGGCAATTGTAGGCCAGAGAATTGAGAGTGAAGTCGGAGGCCGTCGATGCCGGCGAAGGTCTGGAAAACGAGGATGCAGGGGGTTAGGTTGTCCATTGCTGAAGAGGACGAGGGTGAAGAAGAAGAGGACCATGAGGAAGAAAAAGGGTTTCGTCGGAGATCGAGAAAGGAAATGGGCTCGATGGGCGCGGCGGTGGTGTTGGTTGAACTGATCGACTGGTGTGGTCTGGTGTTGGTTGCGGTGGTGTTGGCGAGGAGAGAAGGAGAGTGAGAGGAGAGAGAGAAGAAATAAGAAATTTCTTCTGTTTTTTTTTTTTTAATAAAAATGTGTAATGAGACAATTTTACCCTTAAAAAGTGACTCATGTGCGTGACAGGTGCAAAATTTAACGGTTCCGTGACGGAATTTGGTCGTAGGTACGATGTTGATACAAAAAAATGAGTCCAGGTATCACATTGATAACTTTGTAAGTTCAGGTATCATTTTGACAGTCCTCACAGTGTCCGGACACTGTTGGTGCATTTTTCCCATTTTTTATTATTGTTGGTAATATAGAAATAAACACAATCTCTCTCTCTCAACTGCCATGTTGGCAGAAAGGGGAGGTTCTTGTAGGACAGCTCATGTCTTAGAGAAGTCTTAGACAGCATATAATGGGAACCGAATGGGGTTTATGCTAATTAAGGGTGTGTTCCCATTTTACAGATGGAGACTGTACTTTCCTTTGTAGTTTTTGCAGGTCTGAAGTTTAGTAGTTTAATGACTTTAATCCCTGAGCACAGATAATTAATCAATCGTTAAACAACGTGCTAAACCGTTGAAATGAGCCATGAGATATGAACAATTAAGAATATGATAAGGAATGAACACACTGTCTCCCCACATGTAGCTAGCATATGTAGGTAGGATCCGGATCCGGATCCTCTTCTTCTTGACTCTTTCCAGCCTTGTTTGTCCTTGACTTTCAATCTCGATCGTTTATCTGAAATTGTAAGGTCATAGATAATCCACATCAGCTTCTGATTACTAATTATTTAAAATTTAGGCTAACCGACGTTTTCTTTCTTCTTTCTCCGCTATCTCATCTGAAGATCCTGCAGAATTTTATTTTTCAAATAATCATTAGAAAAATTAATTGCTACACAAATGGCGGAGTCATTCTCGCTTTCCTCACGAGCAACCAATTTGATTTCATCATCACTATCCATCGCTCAATAATCAGATTTTAATATAAAATCTGGAAAGAGGAAACTGGAAATTAAGAAGAAGGGAGAAATCGCAGCAACTGATTTAGAGGCACAAATCAGAGAAAGGGAATGAAAAGAGGAAGAAAAACATGATGAATTATGGTGGATTTGAGAAAAGACGATAATGGGCAAGTGAGAAGAGCTCCTCCTTCCTTTACATCTAGTTTTCAAGTTTTCTGAAGCAAAGCTGGGTTAAAATCCTTCGTCAAGCTAGATATAACCATTGTGTTTCAATACAAATTCAAATCTGAGAATCTGTATTGCTTGAATAAGCCACCTGAATGCCTGATGATGATGATGATGACAACTTGATGTATAATAAAGGAAACGAAACCAAGAAGAAGAGACAACAACGCCTCATATATAAGAGGTCAGGAGTTCGAGCCCCATCAAGGGTGGGAATGGGGTGGGGTTTTTTTTTTAAAAAAAAAAAAAAAAAAAAAAAAAAACCAATTTGATGTGATTGCAACTTGATTAATTATTGTGGTTGTTGATGATGATAAAACCAAGAATAACCAAGGACAAGAGAGGGAGGCAAGGAGAGGATCTGGATCCATGTAGGATCGGTATTAACACGAATTCAGTCAAACAAATCAAGCTTGAAGAGCTTAATTAAGTAAGGGTTGATTAAACTATGATAAGCCATAATTTGCGCGAAAGTCCAGGAGAACCGCGTGGGTCGTCGGTCGAGTTAAGCTAGGGTTAGGGACCTTTAATGTCTTAACTCTTAACAAGAACCTATTTTTGAAGCTTATCATATCATTTATTATAACTCTCTGCTGCTTCTGCATGCAGAGATCGAGAAGCAAAAGCATATATTACTATCTGATCAAGAAGAAGGCGAAACGAAATAACTAGTATTATAAATTATCTAAGATGCTCTATTTATTGTTTAATTTTACACCCTCAACTGATATCTGATAATTAAGTAGGTATATATAACACCAATATGAACTCGCTTAAACAAATTAATTAAATTGTAAATTTTATTTCCAATAATCAAGGACAACCAACCAACAACTAATTACAATAAATTTACACAAGTTCTATCTATCTATACTATAAAAACAATAAAAATAGACAGTAGCCATGTTGAATTTAATTTTTTCCTGACAATAATTTATTCGTGTGTGTACAAAAAAGAAAAAAGTCTTCTAAAATTGAGTCTTTTTCAATTGTTTCTTTTTTTTGTTTCCTTTTTTTTTTTCCCAATGTGTCTTTCAGTTGTTGATCCCTGTGTGTACATTAAGCCAACGTTTGGATCGGAGAAAGAAAGCATCAGGAAATAAAACTTGTTCCTTTCTTGCGTTTGGGATATAAAAGGAAAGGAAATACTTTTCTGAAGGAAGAGAAAATAAGGGGGGAAGTGGTTCTATCGATCCAAACCCCAAGGAATTAACTTCCCGCTTCTTTCCTTGCATTTATTACTCACAACACATTATTTTATTGCATTATTTACAAACTTTTTAACAACTTTCCTGATTTCCCTGAAAAAAAAAAAAAAAAAACTTTCCTGATAACTTTTCTTATGTTACCAAACATCATAATGGAAAGTTCTTGAGAAATTTCATTTCCCTTCCCATGGGAAAGACAAAGGAATTATTTTTCTTTCCATGAACCAAACGAGGCCTAAAATGAAAAGTCTTCTAAAATTGAGTATTTTTTATTTATTGATCCATGTATGTACACAAAAGTAAAAAGTCTCTTAAAATTGAGTTTTTATCAATTATCGATATGTGTGTGTGTATAGAAAAGTATAAAGTCTCCTAAAATAGAGTTTTTATCAGTTATTTATCCATGTATGTACACAGAAGGAAACAATTTTCTAACATACATTGAGTCTTTATTTATTAATTCCTTCTCTCTACATCATCGTGCAACGAATTAATTTTTGTAGTTGGCGTTGTGAAGACATCTGGACACTTGTGGATGGTGGGAATGATGAGGATCTAATTAACAGGTATTATTTTTCTTTCCATGAACCAAATGAGGTCTAAAATGAAAAGTCTTCTAAAATTGAGTATTTTTTATTTATTGATCCATGTATGTACACAAAACTAAAATGTCTCTTAAAATTGACAAAAATTGAGTCTTTGTCAATTATCGATATGTGTGTGTACAGAAAAGTATAAAGTCTCCTAAAATAGAGTTTTATCACACTACTAGAAATCTGTTCATAGACATCGCATGTTTTAAATCGGTCATACTTGCACAAGATGTAAAAAAGTAATCTAACATCGTTTTACGAAAATACCGATTTAAATGTATATCATTAACATCGGTTCTTAAAATGACCGGTGTTAAAAGTTTTGTTTGAAAATTTGCGGGAACCTATTTTTGCAAAAAGCGCCAAGTCTTTTAAGTGAAATGAAGGAGCGGGTACTAAAACTTAAAACTTTCACACTTCGAAAAAAAATTATGCCCGACCCCAAAACTGAAACAGAAAACCCTAATCATAGTCTCGCTCGACTCCTTCATTTTGAACTCACCCCAAACTGGAGCTCCTCCCAAACTCGACCTCCATTCTGGACCCTAAGCTCACTCGAACTCGCCGCCATTATTACCTTCATCTACGTCCTCTCTCCCTCTCTAGTTTCACAGCTATCTAACTCACACAAATCTAGCCATGGCTCCTCCCAGTCTTCTCGGTCCTCCTGAGCTCCACAAACCCTCACCCACCACCACCGCTCCGCTGCCACCTGAACCCGAATCCAAACCCCAAGGCCTGGAACTGGAAAGTCCGACAAGGAAGGCTTCCATATGGCGGCGTTTTGGCTCCACAAGCACCACCCCAAAACTCGCTTGCAACCTCGCGTCCTTCTCCGAGTTCGGTTACTTCAAGGACCTGCCGGAGATCGTGTACCGGCTTCTGGAGGGCGAGGACGTGAGGAAGAAACAGAAGGCGGAGTGGCGGGAGAGGAAATGCGCCGGAGGTAGGAAGCGACGGGAATCCGGATCCGACGGCGAAACCGGGTCGAGCTCCGAGAAGAAGAGAATCAGAAGAAAGAGAGGAAAATGGAGAGAGAAGAAGACGATTCAGTGAGCGAGGTTCTTAGAGATCGATTCAGACTCTCCACCATCTCTATCGCCGATGCCGAAGGTACTAAAATCTTCACACTCACTAATTCGACGGCTTTTGATTTCGTTTCTGGTTTTTTTTTCTCAGTTTTCAATTCTAGTTCTCCAAGCAGCGAAGAGAAGCGGCATGGAGATATCGGACTCCGTGGTGGCATGCATTTCCGACTTGGCCTTCAAATTTACTGGTATTTTACTTAAGCTTTGCTGGTTTGCTTTGAAATTGAGAATCAAAAGTAATTTGGTCATAAATTTTTACAATTCTTATGGCGCATAGCACTGAAATTTACTGAATAGTTAGGTTATTGTGTTTGTGTGATTAAGGCTCCATCTGGAAATGGAATGCCTCTTTAGATTGGGGTTTTTTCTTTGGGAACTTTTTTTTTTTTTTAATGCTAAAAGAACTATGTGATTACTCGTTAGGAATTGGATCTAATTAGTGGAACCCCAATTGGTCCAACCGGCCTCCACACTTTGTTCTTTGTTTCTGGGTTTGCAGATTCCGCTTACTTCCTGCTCTCTCTCCGTCTCTTTTGATTTTTATTTCTTTTTAGAGTCTCTTAAAGATTTTGTTCAAGATCTAAGAATTCACTTGTTTGTGATTGTTAGCGACACTGATATTGTTCTTTGTTTTATTTGAATTGACTGGGTTTACTCAGGTCTCTTTGCTTTGGAGACATGGAGCAATAAGCAATGCCAAGCATTCCCCAAATTGCAGGTAACCGAACTTTCAAAGCTTTCGTCTTCGGATTTGATCTCAATAAGTAGAGAATTAGGCATTTGATTTTTCAATTCTGGGCGCGAAATGGTGGACCAGAAAGAGAAGATAAGGTCTCTTTGAACCTGACGGAGGAGATTCTCCAAAGCATGGAAGTTGGGCTGGCTTTCAGGGACTACGTAATGGCTCTGTCTCTCTCTGTTTCTGATTGCTTTTAGCTCAATTGAATCAAAACCCTAATCTTTTTAACTTGGTGAATTTGAAAGTGAAAAAGTAATTTTTTTTTTTTTACAGAATGGTAGAATCAGTTCGTTGGATTTTCTCAAGGCTTCGAGTTATGTAGTGACTGCTAGTGATGATGAGTCTATTTGCTTGTATGATGTCTCCACTGCAGCGTAAGGTATAAGCCCTTTTCTTGTTGATTTGAAAAATGTAGACTTGTTTAGGATTTAGGATTTAGGGTTTAAGGTTTACTCTTTTATTTGTATTTAACAGATGCTTGAAGACCATTAACAGCAAAAAGTATGGGGTTGATTTGGTTTGCTTTACTTTTATCCTACCACGGTTATATACTCGTCGAAAAATGGCTAGGATGGTATGCTTGCATTTGAGGTTTCACTCTGTTACCTGTGTGGTCTATTTGAAATTTTTGATACACTCACTACTACAAAAAATGCATCACACAACGGTGGAAATCTGTTGTGTGATTTGGGACATGTCTGTCGTCTATCTCGGTGTTGTGTGATGAGCACACTCCAACAACGGTGAATCACCGTTGTGTGTATATCATAGACACAACGCTTCAGTTATAACCGTTGCACCGATTCTGCGCATGTCAATGCCAGAAATTGGATGCGGCGCATTCAATTGTTGTTTCGATGGTGGTTAGACAACAGAAGTAAGTATGGACCGTTGTTGGTTAACTTCTCACACAACAGAAAAATATAAGAACCGTTGTGTGATTTAACATTAGACAACTGATACCTATTTATTCTGTTGTGTCAGTATTGATGAGACGACAAAATTTTATAGGTACCGTTGTGTGATTAACGATATATGTGTATTCATACAACGTAATGTAATTGACTATTGTTTGATTACTTTCGGTTCTTTACCTGAAATATTTGCTAAAAAATAATGCACAATATAATATTTAGGCATTGGAATACTCTAATTCAACCATCTAATGTACCAAAAGAGCTAGCATATGTCAATTGCCAAAAAAGCTAGCATGTCAATCATCTATACATTCATATATCCAGAAGGCATTCTAGCTAGCTTGATGGCTGCTGCATTCTAGCTAATTACATTAAAAGATAGCAAAAGATGATACAATCAAATAGTCGCGATCGAGAGAAACTTTGCCACTAATGTTCTCTCATACTTGCATAGTGTAGTGCCAAGGCAGCAGCACCTAGTGTGTCCAGTGGAGCATCCAACAGCTTGTCCTCCATTTCCAACTTCTTTTTCAGAATGATCTCTTTGAGCTTACTTGACTTGGCTGCTCCAACCTTTACACTTCAATCTCAACCTGCAAAAAGAAAGTTAATACTATTAATTAGCTCATATAGAATAGAGAACTCTAATTTTTGTATCTCTAATGAGAGAAGATTAACTAGATTGTCGAGCATCAACTCGACTGTCCAATATGTTTGTCTCAATTTTGTGAGATAGATGAAATACCAATTCAGACTCCCATGGACTCTTTTTTAACAATAGCCAAGCATACAAAGATAATCAGTATTGTGCAGAACAAAAATAAAAAAGATACTGAATGGATGCCTCACTCTTGTTTTCAGATTCATTCTTTTCCTTTCTTTTCTTAAGTGGGGACTTTTCCAGTTTGCTTGTCCCCTTTCTGCTGTACTGAATGACAATGGTTTTGAAAGACTGGAACCAGTCATGAAGATTGATAAGATCGCCATGCTCCTGAGCCAGAGTGTACCTAAAAGATATGGCGAACATTATCAACAAGTGCACAATGCAGCCTTTGAACTATGAGCACAAGTTAACTGCTAAATGAAGGAAATTCATTTATCTTAAGGATTTTAAGTCACATTGGTAATAATCAGAATTTGAAAAGGCAAGTCATACAATGTACATGGGCTTTTGACCTATATATATCCATCTATTCTTAAGTACTTGACCGAGTAATTATCCACAAAAGGAAACTATGTATAAAAATAAAATAAAATAAAAAATAAAAACTACTCAAGAGAGATAATAAGTTATTACGTTATTCATTGATACAAAGGAAATCCTTGTGAGAAAATATATTGTAAGGTACAAACAGAAGAGTAGGGAAAGACTAAAGACTTACAATAATTGATTAACAATACACAGGCAGTAGACATTTTGATTTTTCATCTGATAATGTAGGAAAAAACCTCCACATCTAGACTACAAATTAGTTGGCTATAGGGGCAATGCAATGAAACTACCATCAATTTTCAGAAAGTACAATGCAAATTTAATTTGCGGCTTATAGCCTGCATCAACAATTGCATCATCATAGGCTTCATAGCTATAATCACTCACATAATAGAGGTATCAGGCATTGATGGCAATGGTATGTTGTCACTCCTCCTGCAGCAACTGCATTGTAGGGTTTTATGAAACTCCAAAAGATCCACTTGAATCATTTTCCGTGAGTCTCCAATTAACACTTGAATAAAGTAAGAAATTAAGAATTGAAAGGAGGTTTTTAGAGTTCCAGAACTAAGTTACAAAATACAGAAGTGACAGGCATACTAGATCAAGACACAATATCATTGATACAAGAAATGTCAATACTAATCAATTCAATTTGTGAACATGATATAAACACAAACCTGCCAAAAGATACCTATTCTAATTCATTATAACAGGTTGCTTATATACTAGTGAGAGATGCCATCAGAATGCTTACCGATTGAAGGTTTTCAACATTTCTATAGTAAACAATTTCATGAAAAGGTGTACACTCAATCAGCTTCATGAAATCCTTGTCAGGAAGGATTTAAAAAGAATATGGAAATATCTTAATCCCAGTCATGGTTGAAATACAAATATTGAAAAGAAACTTGGTTTCCTCAGAGGGTAGCCCCGAACTTTGGTCTAGCCTCAACTTCCAAAAGTCAGTTCATATAAAGACACAGCGCAAAATTTTCTCATGATGACTAAAGATAGACATATAATGCATAAGAAACTCTACTGACTCAAGAGTACAGGGAATGCTTTGTGAAAATGAGTTGAACTAAACCCTTTCTTTTAAAACTTTCTTCAAATGCAGATAAGACTTTAAGTAGTAAGTTTCAAAAAAGACGAGTGTTGTCACAATAATTTCCTAACCATGCAATGCATTAGTGTAAAAGCTTTTTTATTTATTGATTGTGATTCACCAATCTTTAAGGGACTCCGAGATGTATGTCTTCTGTCACATGAACAAAGCAACATTGTCACTAAAAACAGAAGTTCCAACTCTCAAACATATTTGTCATATAAGTTTTAGTGGAAAAGAAAAGGGCAAAGAGCGAGCGAGCGAGAGGGAGGGAGAGGAAGAGAGAGAGAGAGAGAGAGAGAGAGAGAGAGAGAGAGAGAGAGAGAGAGAGGTGAAATGAAATAATACCTGGATATCTCCTTCAAATCTGATTCACAACTTCCTTCGTCAAATTTTAATATTGATTGTAGCTCCTTTTAACTTGTCATGAATCTATTTCCAGCACATGAATGATGATCACTCAACCGATCCCATACAAATTTAGTATCAACAAATATCACAGTTTAAAGTAGGTAAGAGCAACAACTAGATGAGAAACATGAAATTAACGAGGTAACAATTTTATAACTACTCAGCCACTACAAGGCATTCAGAGTAGTAGATGCATAGGCCACCCAGTAGAATATAACTGTAAAGAAGCATATATAAACTTTCTTCTACAAGAGTTAGGCACAAAGTATATGTTGGGTTAAAATAAAAGACAAAAGGATAACATGTGCATCAGATTCCAAATTATCTTCTGTGAATCTGTCCATATTCAACTTTTCAAATGGTAATTACATATTCTGTGACAGAATTTTAATTCCTTCAAATACTTTCACAAAAGGTAGTCTTCTTTTCTCCTAGAGGCAAACTTGTCAAGCAACTACTGTTCTTGTTTACCCATTTTACTCAAAGAATCCAAGTATCTCCTAAGTTATGAAACAGGAGGGACCGAGTTCCAAAATATTTTCTCTACCAATGTAAATACCATCCATAAGCTCCCAGGTAACTACAAAACTCTAACAAAAGCTCTTAAGAAAAATAATCCCATGTAATTTTCTTACAGACCCATGTATTTGGAGAATTCAACAAGTATGTAATGACCTGACCCTTATGAAATTCTCTCACAGAAGTAATTAACCCATATGCTAAAGCAAATACTAGTACTCATGCTCAACTAACAGGGACTAGACTACAGAAAGCAAAGAAAAAGAATACAATAAAACTCGAATAAACAATATGAAAAAGAAAAACCGTGAGGCTACTTTATAGCCTACACGAAAATGCCATTGATTGGGGTTGGGCAAGATGCCACTGATTTCACTGCCAATCAGGCAATTAGATACTTTTCCTTCTGCAATTCTCATACAACCAGACATATAATCAGCTGTGTCTCTCCACAAAAGAGTTACACCCAACTCATAAGATCAAGCAATTCTCATGAAATCTATATACACAAACAAAATCAACAAACACAATACCTCAGGAGAATGGCTTTGCATACGCTTCTTGAGATATGCAGGTTTCTTGAAACTAGCACCACATTCTTCACATGTATTAGACTTCTCCACCACAACTTCCCCACCAGCCTTTGCCATTTCCATCTCATCCTACAGACCAAAACACAAAGAACCCAAATTTAAACCACAATCAACAGACTCAAAACTAGAAACAACCCAATTTCAAAATCTATTCCAAACCCAGAACCCAATCTCCTTCATAATAGAAAACCCAATCCTAAAAATCACAACTTTAATTGTGCAAACCAAACCTTGACGGGAGTGTAGAGAACGGTGACGAAGGAGATGTCGGTGGTGAGGAGAAGCTGAGCGGATAAGATGCAGTAGACCTTGCGTATGAAACCCCAACGGAGATGGTTCTCGCTACTGAGGCCAGGGCACAAGACCTCGCCGGACTCGATGTCGACCTAGTTGAGCTCGCCGGTGGTGCTCACCTCTACGCTGTGCATCGTGTTCATGGCTTCTCTCTCTTTTTCTCTCGTTGATGTCGTCCCTCTAACAAGATCGAAAAGCCTTGAATTGATTCAGATCTTTAGCCAGAGAGAGAGTGAGGGTAACGCAAAGCGGAGCTTCGATTACCAATTAGGTAGACAGAGTTGGAGGCGGGTTTGGAGAAGTGAAGAGCGACCCCCAATTCCAACCCTAATTTCTCGCTGGAGAATAAGAACAACTGGTGAATTAGGGCTTCAAGGAGAAGGGTAAATCGGAGTAGAGGATTTGGGTCGATATATCAGGGAAGAAAGAATAGAAGAGAGGAGCTGGACTGAGAAAGAGGCTTATGCTCAGCGTTTTGACACAGAGAGGGGGGGGGGGGAGAATAGGTTAAGTGATTCTCTCTTCTTCTTTTGTTTTTCTATTCTTTCGAACATATGGGTTTGGTGGTGGACTTCAATTATAATTAGTTCATCCCACAACAGATAGTTAAAAAACTGTTGTAAGAGTATGCATAAAATGATATGGGCCAAAGAAGGGAGGGAAATTTGCCGCTGCCTAGCTTTTGGTGGAAGGAATTCAAATCAATTTGAGCCAAAATGAAATCATTGTTGCCGCCTGTGTTCCTCATTCAGACAACAGAATAACAATACCTGTTGTACAAGATTTTTCATCTTGCACTAGGTACACCTAGTAGAAATTATCAAATTGTCACACAACGGAAAAAACTAGACTGTTGTACCTTGCAGCATATTTCCACAACAGAACACGCATAATTCTGTTGTGTGATAAAATTGGTGAACTTGTCTTCAGAGAGAATTTTGAGTTCAGTGATAGCGGGATATCTGTCTCTAAATTTGTGTCATTCATACAACAGAACATGCATAATTCTGTTGTGTAATTGAACTCTGAAGAAAAAGTTCTCAATTTGATAGCATTCCCACAACAGAACTTTGTTAACACCGTTGTACAATGGAGTTCACGTTATCAGACGACAGTAAACTTTTATTCTCTTGTCTGATGGGTGTTGTGTGATGCACTTTTTGTAGTAGTGACTTACTTACATGTTTAAGTCATTCAGAATCCTTGAGGCTTCTCTCATTGAATGACAACAAGTACTTGCGCTTGTGTGGTCTATTTGTATTTCAATGTGGATTGAGCAAGTTAGGAGCTGTCTTGTGACTTTTGTGTATGACAAATTTAGCATGGCTGATTTTGATATTTAAATCTTCTTTGGGTCCCTTTGATATCTTTTCTGTTGGGGGTCGGAGATATGTCTGATGCAAATGTTGTGAAGTTCAGGAATGATGGGAGACTTATGCTGTTAACTATTTCAAATGGACATATTCATGTACTTGATTAATTCTGTGGCACGCTTGTAAGTAGTTTTCTCCTTCTCTATTTTTTTTTTTTTTTGCTTTGGATTTATGGATAATGTAATATTTCTAATATGGTTTTGCCGTCATTGTTGTTTAGTTATCCATGTACAATGTAAAGCTTGTCTCAAGCAATGCTACATTAGAGGCTTCTTTTAGCCCAGATGGGATGTTTGTTATGTCAGGTATGCATGTCTCCTGTTACATATTTTGTTTGGGGGCACAAAGTATCTTGTTTGTTGTTGTCACTTATTTGCTATTATGCTCAGTGGGCATAAAGTTCCTAAATATTTATGTCCTGTGATGAAATTCTGGAAAGCATGCTTGTGATTGCTGTTAATGAACTGCATTTTTGAATATTATATGAAGACAAATTCTCTATGTCGCCGTCTCTGGAAGTTGTGCGTTTGTTGCTGCATTCTTTTTCGTCTGGAGATAAACTATTAAACTACTCTCTGATCTATGCATTTGTTTTTATGCAACTCAAAGAGAGAAGATAAGTGAAGCTAATCAAGGTATGCTTTGGATCTACATATGTGATTAATTTGGAGGTTGCTTGGGCTCCATTTTGTTTAAGGAAAAGAGACTTTGTGTGGGACACTAATTTTATACTTTTTGTTCTTTTGGAAAGTCTCTTTTGATATTGAAATGTTGACGTGTTGTTGTGGAGGAACCAAAAGATATCAGCTAGTGTTTTAACTGCTGCAACTTTTGTTTGGGTGCTCTTTGAATGGCTCAATTATCATTTCTTGACTCTTGTGGGTTTTGCTTTGGTTCTAGGTATGCTTGCTCAATTTCTCTGGTGTGAAATTTCTTGCAGCAAAATTAGTTCAGAACTTGTTGCATCCTTTGGAATAAATTTAAATTGGCTTTTCAATATATGCCTTGGATGATGCTGCACTTCAACACACCCTTTGTCAGATGGTGTGTCAAATTTCTTTATGCACTTGATTAAAGTTTCAAGATGGTGTGACTTTCAACTTCTTCTTTTTTGGTTCTGCATTTCATTTGCATCATGACACATTGCACCCAAGAAATTTACTTGTCATTCTTTTAGACCGTCTGTTTATCTTGGAGTTGGCTGCTACCCAGTTGTATTTAATCTTGACAAACTTGTTTGCTTTGCAGGATCCAAACAAGGACAGCAGCTGCAGTGTCAGAAAATGCCATAGTTCTGAGTTTTAAATCGAGGGTGAGTCCCCTGTTTATTTCTTTTAGTTTCTTTGCACTGGTTGTGCTTTTCTTTTCTTTTTTCTTTTTTTGAATTGGTACTCTGTCAACTCCCCCGGAAACATTTAGTTCACAAAATGCTTTTTATTTGTTTCTGAACGTAACCATACAAAGTACCAAAAGCTGGGGCTAACTGAACTCTTTTGTGCAGGTCTTTTGCCATTCAGTATAGGTGGATCTATAATTTTCTTGTCATTAATTTATGTGTGTTTACATTTGGTAAAGTTTAGTTATATTAGTATTGAGATTCACTGCCTTTTTAGTACCTTTTAAGCTCAGTCATGTCGGTATTTCTTTTTGTTGAGTTTAGTAATACCATAAATCACTGTCATTAGGTTTATGTTGCACTGTGAAACTGACTTTGTCATTCTCTTACAGGGCCTTGGGTTACAAGTTGTGAAATATTTGGCTGCCAAATATGAAGAGCTAGGGTGTGATTAGTGAAATGGATGGGCAAGCCTGATAAGGTGATCTAGTCACATTGGTCTGGTTACCGCTGTTAACTTCACTTCATGTGAACCTTTAGCTTAATACATATTTCTCTTGCACTTGACTACCAAGATGAATTTTGAGGAAGGCTACTTTTTTCTTTGAAGCAAAGTTTGGTGTAGAAATTTTGTAGATTGTTGGTCATATGTTTCTAGGCTATCCTTTGTAGGTTTTGGGGTTTTCTTTTGTGACATATGTTCAATCATGAATTTGGAAAGAAAATTAATGGAAAGCCCCAATTTTTGGATGATTATGAAATGCATTTCTTTTTCCAGCAGCAGCTAGATGCAAACTTAGCTCATCACGCTTGTCAAAATGAAGTGAAGTATATAAAAGCATAACAAAACAGTAATGCCAAGGAAAACGAAGTCACTTGAGAGATTAGAAATCAGTATTAATGTATCGAGTTGTGTCCGCAGAACCGATGTACTCAAAACCAGTGCACATTGATTTTACAAAACAAAAGCGATGTCTACAATGAAACAACACATCGGTTCTAGAAAAAGCAAGCGATGTACATAAAACCATTGAACATCGTTTTGCTTAAATGAAAACGATGTGCTGTGTTAAATGAAACATCAGTCCTTAAAAAAAAACCGATGACGCCTAAAGATACAGACATCGTTCCTAAGAAAATAATGTGCCAAGCTACATGTAAAAATGGCCACGAACAAACAATACTCATGGGAACTGATGTCTACAAGTGTACTGGACATCGCTTCTGGAATAGAAATCGATGCAAAAGTTCACGTAAGTATTGTTCGACATATACTTTATTAAGCATAAAATGTGAAAATATGAAGAATTAGACATACCTAACATACAAAAATATGATGATTATAACGATTATACATCGATTTATTTTTTAGAATCGATGTTGGTTGTTGTCTGGGACATCGGTTAAAAACGTGCTTATACTGATGTCTATATCTTTCTCTACACCCACTAAGACATCGGTCGAAAATTAGTTTAACATCGGTTCTGGACTGATGTCTATGAACAAAATTCTAGTAGTGTTAGTTATTTATCTATGTATGTATACAGAAGGAAACAATTTTCTAACATACGTACATTGAGTCTTTATTTATTAATTCCTTCTCTCTACATCATCGTGCAATGAATTAATTTTTGTAGGTGGCGTTGTGAAGAAATTTGGACACTTGTGGGATGGTGGGAATGATGAGGATCTAATTAACAAGTCTCCAAGGCGAGCCTCTGCTGCCCCCCAAAACCCTATAACGTGATCTGCGTTGTTTCTTCTTCTACAGCCCTACGTACCGATGTCGTCCATTGAGGATGTCACTGTTAGCTTCGTCGCGTCCTTGGCTCTTGCGGGCAATGAAATAGTAGATTTGTCGCACATGACTGGCGCTAGTGTTCGACGTGGGTCGCAAGCTTATCTGCTTGCACGGCACCTGACGACGAAGACCTTTGGAGTTGCTGATCTTCAGTGTCATTTCCGAAGCGTTTGGGTGTTGAATGGAGGGTTCAAGGTATAAGATAGAACCCAAAATAGGTTTGTGTTTTCTTTTGATCTTAGAAAAGATCGAAACTAGGCGATAAAGGGAGGTCCATGGTATTTCAACAAGACACCAGTGGTTCTGCAGGAATACAATGGTTTAACTGCACCTCATTCCATTCAATTTGACATCCTATTCCTGTGGGTAAGAATTACCAATATCCCACCAGCCCTGGAGGTGGAAGAAACAATCATGAATGTCGCGTCCAGGAAAATTCCTGGAGTTGGATCAAAACCTGTTTGATACAAGGGGTCTAATTCGAATGCAGGTAGAGCATGACATCAGGAAGCCTTTCAGCCTCAAAAGGATCCTAAAGCCATCCTGTGGTGTGATCGAACAAATATCCTTCTTTTTTGAAAATCTAATTGGAAAGTGCAGAGTTTGCAACCTCATCTTTCATGATCAGAGTGTATGCCTGGCTGCAACAACTGGAGCTAAACCTAGCACTAAACCTGAGAATCATGTGGCACAGCGGCTTGACCTGGTTAGTTCTTTTGCTGGTTTCAAAAAACCACTGTTCACTAATGGGGCATTTATGTTTCAGGATATTCAGAAACCTGTGTTGCCGTCGGTGGCAAGAAATTTATTTGGCAGTGAAGAAAATCAAAAGAGCCTCAAACCCGTGGTGCTTAAGCATGCTGAAGACCGGCTAGATGAGTAGTGCAAGCAGGCGAGCCGTAACCAAGACCTGGCCTTGGTGATGTGTAGCACACTGCAAAATGTGGTCGATCTACATCCCCATTCTCATCCCCGAAAAAGCTGAAAATTCTCTTTGAGAGACTACAAGGTAATCGAACGTTAGACATGGCAACAAAAAAATGTAAATGTGCCCGAATTCCCTAATAAATTTACTATAAAATCACTAGGCCTTGTTGAGACTCCAGGAGGTATGCTGATACCAAAAGAAGTGATGCTACCTCTAGCATCTATGCCCAAAGAAACAGTAGAGGTGGAGCAAGCTGCATGTAAAAAGAAGAGGGGCAAACCCTTGGGGTCGAAGAACAAAAACCCATCAAAATCGAAAAAGGTTCATGTTGAAGATGTCTTAAGTGTCTTGTACTCGGAGAAACTTCCTAGCCATAGTTTAAGGGCAAGGAAAAAAATGTAGTTTTTCTTTACATTGCCTATAAGTCTACAACTATGTCTTAGTAGTAGCATAGTTGATAGGTTTGCTTGAATAAGTGAGCACTGGTTGTTTAATGAATGATCTAATCCTATGTATCATCGTGGTATCCCTACAACCTCTTGCCTATCTTTGAATGGTAGCAGAGGGGTATGTAATGACCGTTTTGGCTTGAATTAATGACAATCATTGATGCATTGATTCAAAAAAAATGTAATTATACATATATACATATATAATACAACAATATTCACACGTTCACGTGTTAATTTATTTTTTAATTTTTACAATGATGTTAAGTGTTTATTTTCAACTTTGGCCTTCCATAAAGAGGCCTGCAAGGAAAAAAGAGATATGAACAGCTATTTAAAGACTTCGTCTTTGTCTACTGTACTTTGTCATCTTAAAATAAAAATGAGTTTTTGTGCATTGATTTATTCTTCGAAAATGTGAATACTTAATTTCTTATATACCTTTTTCTAACTTTCTCTACCCCTACCCCAACTGTCACTAATATAGGTTTTATGCTAACAATTCCTGCACAATTCCTTTACCTCAATTCTTTTTCATCGGCAACAAAAGTAAAATATTATTTGGAGATCGGAGATTTTGCTTTCTTCTAAATTTCACTTACATATTGTTTGAACCTATATTTGGCAAGGCACACGTAGCAGATAGGTGGACCCAACCCGCAAGGCCTAATGAAGGACTGCAGCTAATGAAGGACCGCGGCCAATTAGCCGCGGCACATTAAATGTTTATTGTCAAATTGATGACCAAAAATAACGTGTGCAAAGGGCCGTTATTAAATCGGTAGAGATTAAATGACCCACAAGTCATAATGAATGACCGCGGCTAACATCAAAGAGGTTGATTGTCAGGAGAAACGTTACTGAAGTTTGGGGCAATTTAACTTGAATGAGCATTAGGAGGTGTTATTGCCAATCATCAGTTACAAAACCTGATTGATTGCTCATGATAAAATCAATCATTGATAACGATATTACAAACATGAATACTGTTCTATTTGTAATCAATGCGGTCTTAACTGTAAAGGCTGAGATTGTTTCTTTTCCTTCATTCAGTAGTTTAGCTTCACTATAAAAAGGACCATAGGATTCATTGTTAGGGGTCCTCGACCAAAACGCTCTACGCGATTACACAAATTTTATCTCAATACATTTCAACATTTCAGCAACACTTATCAATCTTTACGTGTTTATCTTATCGCTTTCTTTACTGGTATTTATCTTTCCTGCACTTTACTTTGTTGCTCTTTACATTCAAGCAGTTTATCTTCCTCCACTTTATTTGCTGCACCTTTACATTCCTGCACTTTACTTTGTCTTTACCTGCACTTTTATTTTCTATCGTTTACTTTACGTTATTTACTTTATACAAAATACAAAATCACAAAAAGAATCATCATCACTTCACTTTCACCTCAATCACCGAGTTACACAGCACTGCGGCCAGATAAGGCCGATCTGTGCTAAAGTCCTTGCATTCAAGGCAGAGAGAACCCCGCGGCCGAGATCGATCATTCCTCGGCCCACAATCAACTGATCAGAAGTCAGATCGGCGCAAGATCTACAATCTAGAACAAAACCTCGCTTGGCCTACCGGCCGCGAGTTGGCACGCCCGCGCACACGTCACCACTCCAGAAGGACACGTGTAAGCCAAAGAAGCCCTCAATCCAGTGACACGCTGCTGAGACAATTTTTGAGCGAACAGATATATATGCTTTCTTCTCGATCTCTGCATGCAAAACACAATTCTTTTTCATCGGCAACAAAAGTAAAATATTGCGTGGAGATTTTGCTTTCTTCTGGATTAGACTTATGATATGTGCTTGCTTCTCGATCTTTGCGTGCAAAACAGAGTTGTTATGATAATCTTCAAACTACGATTATCTATATTCAGCAAGAATTTATAAATAACGTTTCCTTGAACCCCCTTTTACCGCGTACCCTGTGACAGTTTGAAAAACTGATAAAAATGGGGATCCTAAAAATGGTAACCTGCAGTTCTCTAAGCTGTGAATGGAAGCAAGAAAACTGAAGAAAACGTCTCACATTTTCAATCATAGAAAACTGAAGTAAATCCATCACAGTGAATACGCATGCAGTACGTAATGAATGAAAGGAATACAGTTGCTGGAGCTAGAATTAATTCGGGATTGCATTCAACACATCATAATAATCTGTTTTTGTTTTGCTACCAATTCAAACCATTGCTGGAACAATTGAAGAAAAATATATGGTAACAAAGTCGTACGTGGTGATCATGAACGAAATATAGTTGCTGGAGATGGAATTATTTGAATTAATAAACTGGGGCAGCTGTGCGTCCTGAACCAATCACATTCAAAAGGGCTAGCTGTCCTTCCTGGTAGCCGGCCAAGTCTGAGTCAACAATTCTATTCTAACAAAAAGGAACGTCATCGACTCTCTTTCCATGACGTTTTCTTTGAGACGTCATTCATTAATTCAAAGTTATCGGTAACTTTGTGGTGTAGTACATGCATGCATGAAGCACTATGCATACGCAGAGCCGCTCAGCTATAAATACGAGTGCTAGGGCAGCACTGAAATGCACACCAAGAATTAATACCAATCCTTTCTTTCTAGTAATTGGTTCAATTCTTCTTCAGAAAACAAAAACAGGTGTGCGTCATGACTGACTTTTCCAAAAACTGGGAAAAACTGTCTGGTGACAATCTCTGGAGTGATCTAAAAGATCCTCTCCACGTCGATCTCCGCCGCTATATCATTCATTACGGTGAAAGGGCTGGAGCTATTGACGATGTCTTCATTGATGGCAAGCTCGTTTCCCCGATAAATCCCAAGTCCATCGGATATCCTAGATATGCAAGGAAAGATTTATTCGATAAAGTGGGATTGGTGAAAGGCAATTATCGACCCACGTACATAGTGGAGAAATATGTGTATGGAGCACCAAAACTGCGATCTCGCCCATCCTACCTGTTGGCTTACGTTGCGGTGTCAGACAATGAAGGAACTAAAGCCTTGGGGAGGAGGGACATTCTGATTGCCTGGAGAGGAACCAAGTTGGCGGCTGAAGTTGCTGTCGACAAAAACACCGAACTACGCCCGGCTCCTAAAATTGTTGGAAACCAGTATGCTGGCGCTATGGTGCACGGTGGTTGGTATGATTATTACACTCATGCTGACGTTAGGACCCCCAAGAACCAACGTACTAGTTGCCAAGATCAGGTACGTATTTTTCTTTTTTTCTTTGTTCAACTTCAGTCGATCCTTCAGTTCCTTTTTCTACCTAGAGTTTAAATTCCATTCATTTAATTTATAGCAACATCCTGATCATATTCAGCTTGAAATGAATTATATTTCAATAGAGAGACATTTCCTAGCTAGCTAGAATCACAAATTACTTGCGAACTATTTTCAGGTTGGAGAGGCCGTTAGAAAACTGATAGATCAATACGGTAACGAGGGTCAAGAACTCAGCATTACTATAACTGGCCGCGGCACTGGTGCTGCATTTGCAATTTTAAATGGGATGGATATTGTTTGCAACAAACTCAATTATCCTACAAAACAACCCAAGAACCCATGTCTGGTCACGGCGATTGTCTTTGGCTGTCCCTTTGTTGGAAACGAAGCCTTTAAGAATGCGGAGAACGATGAGTCCATGTTTCAGATCTTGCGGGTCACAAATGAACCAGATCCAGTGACTAATCCGGAGCCTTCTCCGGAATATGAACATATTGGAGTAGAGGTGAAAATTAACACAGTCAATTCGCCCTACTTGAAGAATCCAATAGATACCGTACATGAGTTGGAGGTTTACTTGCATGGGGTTGCAGCGCACCCAGGGACAACTGTGGCATTGGAAGATATCCGCCGTACAGTGATGGTGAACAAAACATTGGACGGTCTTAAGGATGAAACTATAGTCCCCCCCATCTGGATCTTAAATAAGTTCATGGTTCAAAATGAGAGAGGCGCCTGGGAGCTGAAGGATGTTCCCGTTGATGATTAGCCTAATCGTCTTTGAACGGAAAAGAATAGCCGCCATTGGAATTTGAAGACCATGCATGTTTAGTGGCCATGCCTCTTCTAATAAAGTGCTGATCGTGAAGCGCTCTGGTGTTTAGAATAAGGCCTTCTTCCTTCGGTTGGGTTTGCTTTGCTTTGCTTTGGTATTGTATGTCTCTTGGGATATGGGTCTTCGCTAGAGCCTCGACTCTCATTTTTTTCTTCTTCTTTAATTTGTGTCTTGGTTGCTTGGAGTTTGATGATTAGCAATCACTCATTTCAATAACGATCTGTTATATTCTCGTGTTTGGTGATATCTGTGTTACTGTGTACTACCGCAGAACATAATAACAACTGACTAGATAACATTAAATGAGTGAAATATTCCACATGCTAAGTAAACAGCGTAATGGAATTAAGAACAATTCTTAGGTTCACCCCTAGGGTGAATGAGCATGTTCACCCTCTCTTGCGATTAATGCATAATAACTTTATAATATTATAATCTAACCATTTATATTATATAACGTAATACAAAGATTAGCTCTGTAAAAAATCAATCAAATTGAAGACCTTTTAGTTATTTATTTCTATGAAATACATGGATGGTTCATCATAGTAGTAGTAAGTGTTGTTAGAACCATCCATTTGTTTGATTTAATTAGATAATTAAACGATTTCCGATTCGATTAATTTTTTACAGCGATGATCTTTAAAGGATAGTTTAAGATATAGACCGTTAGATTATAAATTTATTAAGTAAAAATATGTTAATCGACAACGGGGGTGAATATGCTCATTCACCCTAGAGGTGAACCTAAAAATTGTTCTGGAATTAAAATATTCCCATACCGATTCCTCTCTTCTCACATTACAGCTATCTCTGATTCATGATTTATTCCGATTCCAAGTTAGTAAACGTGCCATAAGTGAAGAGGAATGCTATATACACACTCAAATGAGTGTCTGTTAGCCAATATGAAGAGACAGAATGTGTTGGCTGTTTTTAATCTTTTTATCAAATGAAAAACTGTCACATAGTTGAGTGTGGGCACACACTCAGCTGAGTGTGTTTATAATATTCCCCTTAAATAAACTAGTAAGAAATATGTATATGCCAATTCAAATCTTCTTAACTGGTCATGGTCTCATGGATTGCCAAAAAAAAAAAAAAGGATTTTTCTTTTAGTTTTTCCAGTCAAAATAAGATTTTTAATTTTTAAAAACACAAAATAATAATCAAAATAAAACCTAACCGGTCTAAATCTTCTTTCTTTCTTTGAAAAGAAATGAAGATGGAGAGTTCTATTCATACCTATCTCCTAAAATGTTATTTGAACCTCCTATATTTTTTGAAAGTTTTTAAATTCAAATTGGGTGGTTCTATTCATACCTCCCAATTTGCTATTTAGACCTCTCATAATTTTTGTACAATTTTATTTCCTATTTTACCCTTCTTATAGTATGAAAAAAAAAACAAAACAATGACCGGCTCAAAGAGTCGTGTTTAATCTGAGGAGAACAGAGTAAAGCGAAACTCCTCTCTCTCTCTCTCTCTCTCTCTCTCTCTCTCTCTCTCTCTCTCTCTCTCTCTCTCTCTCTCTCTCTCTCTCTCTCTCTCTCTCTCTCTCCCTTTCTTTTGTTCAACCCACTCAAGGTTCTCAATTATTTTAACAAGTTTTTCAATTGCATAAAAAGCCATAAAGATTGATCAACAAGTTTCAATCTTCATTCTTGTTCAGCCCATGCTCTGTAACCAGGATTCACTTGCATAATCATTAATACATGTTATTTTATTCTGATTCATGATTGAATTGGGACCCAGCAGATCAAGTATGAGGTTGAGTTAAGGTTCAAACTGAAAGCTTGGCAATTTTGATGATTTGGTAATCCAAATTCATATAAATTGAAAAGAAAACCATGACATTTTGGGTGGTTATTTCTTCCTTCTACAAATATATAATTAGAAGAAAAAAATTAAATTGCTAATTTAACATTACCAAACTGACCCAAAAAAAATGCAATTGCCCTTTGCTTCTAATTAAACTGAACTGACCCAAAAAAAATGCCCATCGTCAAATTACTAATTTTTTCTGTTTTGCATCCGCAGTTCACCAAACTAATTTCTTACAGCATCATCAAATTCATATTCCATGCTTTCCATATGAAAAATTCATAAGACTTGAATCAAAGGGCAATTGAGTAAAAGAAAAAGAAAAATTGAAAGGGTATGTGAGCAATCCACCAAGAACATCCCTTCTTCGTCTCTAGGCCTTCTTTCTTCGCCAACACCATACATGGTTCTTCCTAACAAATTTGAGAGAGACTTGCATTGAAGCCCACGGTTACCAAAGAGACTGACCCATAGTTTTGAAGCCCACCACACAGCTTGTGAGCCTCCTTTTACAACAATTTTTTTTTTTCTGGTGATATTAGAGGCAGAGCATGAACTATATATTGTGTCCTCTCTCTCTCTCTCTCTCTCTCTCTCTTTTTGTTGGCAATAAGTATCCCTTCTTACTATTAACTATATAGTCCGCTAAATAAGGTTGGTAAGGTTGGGTTGGTTATAGGAAAAATTGTAAATTGTAGTAAGGTCTTGACTGGGTTGGTTATAGGGAAATAAGGTTCAGGCTTTCTTTAAGCTTGAACTGGAATGTATCATTAACAGGAAATGAAGGAAATGGAGAGGAACAAGATAGACAGATAGGTCTTCCTCCTCTGTATTTCTAAACTATATGCATGCCCTCCTTTTGCTTGTGCCCTCACAGCCAAAACTTACATGTGAAATTATGAATATAATATAAGAATCTGGGAATAGAAGAACCCGTGAATAAGACCCATGGCCCACATGCTGGTTTCTGTCATTACCATTCATCAATATTCTTGCTTACCTCTCCCTCTCTCTCTCTTTCGAGCTCTCTGCATGTACAACAGAACACGAACAGAGTTATAATGATAAGCTTCCAATTAGATTCAATGTTCAGCAAGAACAATCCATCAGACGTGTCCTTGATATATTTTTCTTTTTTAGAAGAAAGAAGGAATTGCATTCATAAGCAATTTAGATAAGTACATCAATTAAAAGTACATGGGACAGCTGTTGTGGCACGTCCTCAAACCAAACACGAAATGCAGGAAACAAAAGCGCATTTTTAGCTAAGAAGTGCGCTGCCTGATTACATTTTCGTGGGCAATAAAGGTGACGAGATGAAACAATGATTTCACCTCTTCTAATAGCATGCTCTCTACAGACCAATCTAAATCATCTTTAGCTAAATCATTAACGACAGCTAAAG
This sequence comes from Rosa chinensis, assembly GCF_002994745.2. Lineage (NCBI taxonomy): Eukaryota > Viridiplantae > Streptophyta > Magnoliopsida > Rosales > Rosaceae > Rosa > Rosa chinensis. Next base: position 53,069,463 of record NC_037093.1, on the reverse strand, counting down.
CATCAAACTCCAAAATAAAGAGACAAATACATGGGGCTGGTGAATCCCATATGCAGATACAATAAGCTTATGATCGAGTAACTTGGAAGAGTAATATTTTCTTTTCTTGATACGAGTTACTTGGGTTTCTCAACTTGCCAAATTGGGGTCACTCAACTCTGTCGATCAGATGATATCTAAGCTAATATGTCCCTAGAGAATCTCTCTATTCAAATATCTTATCTAAGTTTATGGAACAAAACAAGAAACAACTAAATAATTTCTCTTTAATTAAATATCAACTAAAGCAAAACAGGACATTTTGGCCTATTCCTTTTTAGGTTTCTATGGTAGAATACAAACAAGAGGCTACATACAGAGAGCCACCCCTACAACAACTCAAACCTAGCTAAAAGATCAAAATACAAAGCATTGAAACTGACAGACATAGATGAACTCCATGCTTCTATTTTGCCCTACTATTCAGTGGACAATCTAGAAATTTTTCCTCTGTTGTTAAAAATAAACGATAAAAGAGCCATATTCTAAACAGATTAAGAGGTCTGCATGCTTACTAGTTTGTTCAAGATTTGTTGAACACTTCCTATAAATAAATGAGGTCCCCAAGAACAACATGAAACATACTATTTGAGATATAAAAAGTTGGTACATACGTGTAAACATTGTCTAAAACAATTTGAAGTTAACTTGGTCGTCCGCCAATATTGGGAAATACTGACTTTACCAAGAATATTGTCTTCTTGATTCTACGGTTTCTACCCAACATTGCTTTCTTGAGCCATATATCAATATACATTGCACTTGTTTGCTTTAAAGCAAAATGATCAATGAAGCCTAAATCTCATCTTATCACAAAAGAAAAAGAAAGATGAATCTCGCTAGAAAGCCCCGCATATTCGAAAGATTTAGATCAAAAGAAACCCACATAGGATTCCAAAAAAGATCGATGATTTAGAAGAGCAAAACCAAATTAAGATGACCATGTAGCTCACCATCAAGGGTCCTATACATGTCCTACATGCCTACGGCTTAAGAGATTGGTCTGGATTGCATGGTTGCTGCCAATCTGCCAATATGCAGGCTTAGGCCACGCATGGCTTCAAAAGGAAGAGAATCCTTCACAATGACATTTTAAACCATGTATATTACATAATTAGAAGCAAAGGGTATTCGCCAATTTGGGTAAGGAAGGGGACAAAATGGACAATTTGTTTGTGACTTTAGATTTGGGTTTGGAATAAAGATGGTTAAGAAAAAAGAGAAAAGAAGAGGAATTGAGGGCCTTGGTGGGGTTTTGGGTTGGGCACTTTCACTATATACTAGATAGGAACTGGAGAGAATAATAATAATAATAACCAAAGAAAGAGAGACAAAAAGGGAGAAGAAATCCTCAACTATATTATGGCACACAAGAATTGATAAATCAACATTCTAGCTCCAAATAATTCATCAAGGCATGCCAACTCGATAGAATAATTGCATGCAGATAGAGAAGCTAAATTATTAATTAGGCTAGTCACCCAAAAATCATTGTATGGTTTCGATTATTATTAGGGGTGTAAATGAGCCGAGCCGGAGCGAATACTAGGGTGATCATGTTCGGCTCATTTGTTTTTTATCGAGCTCGAACCGGGCTAAAGCTTGAATTTTTTTTCTCCATACTCAAGCTCGGCTCGGCTTGAATATTTTTTTTTAAGCCCGAGCTAGGCTCGGCTCGGCTTGATTCATTGGACAAGATCGAGCTTAAATAGGCTCGGCTGGGTTCATTTGACTTTAAATTTAAAAAAATAAAAAAGGAAGAAAGAAAATTTAAAATAATAATCCAAAATTTGATGTCTAACCATCACACAAATCCCTTTTGACTTTATTGTAATATATTTTATTTAAATTCTCAGATTCTCTTCCAATTGAAAAGGAATGTAATAAAAAGAATTAAAGATTTGAGATCAGAAAAATTATATATTTTTTTTATACTATAAATTTTCATGAGTCGAGTTTTAACAAACGTCGAGTTTTAATACAGTCGAGCTACTCATGAGCTAGACGAGCCGAATATATCATTGTTCAAGCTCGGCTTGTTTTTTTGTCGAGCCTAATATTGAGCTCATAATCGGCTCATTTATCTTACGAACACGAGCAGAACAAGCTAAAATCGAGCCGAATACGAGTCGAACACGAGCTGTATCGAGCCTATTTACAGCCCTAATTATTATATAGGTTCAACAATAAATAACATGATTTTATGAGAATATATGAAAAATGCTATTTGCACACAACTAATTAATTAGTTACATTAACCTAAAAACTCGACCATGGACTAGCCTAAAATCTCTCTATCTATCTCTCTCTCTCTCTCTCTCTCTCTCTCTCTCTCTCTCTCTCTCTCTCTCTCTCTCTCTCTCTCTCTCTCTCTCTCTCTCACAAACCAAACTTGCGGCGGCGCGGCATCCTCAGCTCTCGTCCGACGGCACTCAGGTGTGTTGCGTCGTCGTCGTTGTGATGTTGCAGACGGGCGATGATTGGACTTACGGAATTGCTCTCCTTGAGGTTTTAACGATGGTGGTTTAGACCTATTCAGATTGAGGCAGCTCTATGGCTAGTCGTATGCGCTGTTTTCAGGAAAGGCATGGGCGGCGGCGACGGTGGCTATGCGGAAACCTTTCTTGAGGGTGGCATGGACGCTGAGACTTGTTCCTGTTTCGGTTGCAGGGCAGTCTTTGTCCTCTGGTGGTGCTTAATGGAGGTTTTGTTTTTCTTGAAGCTGGATGGTGGTGACGTCTTCGACGAGTCGTGGCGGCATATCTGGTGGGCGTGCGACGTGGAGGCAGGCTGTGGAGATTTGGATGGGTTTTGGCCTATCTGTTAGGCCTTGGATTGGGTTGTCCTTTACGGCTCCTATTTGTTAGTTTTTTTTACTTTCTTTCTATTTCTTATTGTTTTTAGGTAGCTAGGCACTTTTTTGTGCAGCTGTGAATTTTACCTTTAGGGTTGCTTATTTACTATGTTCCTTCATAGTGTGGAGGCTTGCGAATGAATGATCATATCTTATGTATCACCGTGATGTTTCTTCACGACAACTTCTTGTCTATCTGTAGATGGTAGCGGAAGGATATGTAATGCAGTAATGGTCATTCTGGCCTTACCTTTATATTAATGAAAATCTCTATGATGCTTTTACTCAAAATAATAATAATAATAATAATAATATATAATTAGTTACACTAGTTCTAAAAAGAAAACTAGTTACATTAGTTGAGAACTTATTAGAAATTTTATATTTATTGTCCGTGGGTTGTGGTTTGAAGTTATTTGAAAGTTGAAACAATCGATAATACGGGAGAATTTAGAGCACTTGCACCAACATGAATAGATGGCTGGATAACATCAAGTTGACTTTTTGGTTATTAAAAAAAATGTTAACTATAAATATCAATGGTTGAGATCATTTAATAGGCGCTGGGTTACTTGCACAGTCAGTGCATAGAAAAATTTTCACCGATACTGTAGAAATCATATGTTTAAATCTCAGTATCTCACTGATATTATGAGATGAGATGGAGCTTTAAAATGCTCCTATGAATTTCAGGGAAAAAAACATCTTAACTAACATTACCACTGCAAAACACCAATGCAATGCCATTAAAAAAGTGATCATAAGTTTACAAAAGCTGAGAGAGTAATGTCACGACATCAAATCACTATTGCATCAAAGAGACAATGCTGGAGAATTGTCTAAATTGATATATAATATAATGTACGTGATCAGTAATGTAGTCAGGGAAAAATAGCAATAGTCAAAATACACAAGTTTTGACGATAAGCATTGCTCAAAATTCTTGGATCATAGCCTAATTATTCATTTCTAATTTTAAGTATAATATTGTATACAAATGTTGGTGGTCAATCAATGGATCAATCATATATTCTAGTGGGGTATTAGAAAAAAAGTAGAGACCTCAATTGCGTCGGTCCATGATATATGTTATAATCTACTTTGCCTTTTTACCACCCTTGACAAAGCTTTTTAAGCTTCTCATTCTCCTAAGTCTTCCGGTAAGTCCATAAGCAAAGCAATCCCTCCTTTTAATACCATTCCATATTCAAATCAAATCGAGGTCCTTTTAGGGTTTGGGTGTTTTATTACAGTAGAACAAAGGAAAAGACAGAAAGTGCCAACGTCACATTTGAAAAGAAAAGTACTTAATTAAAAAAGAGAGCAAAAAATTACTGAAATTGAGTGGATTTGGATCATTTGGCCTTCTTCCTAGTCTTTGCTTTAGCTGACCCTTAGCTTCCTCCTCATCTCAGAATTTGTAGCTTTTCCTTGGTTTCCCTACTAGCCTTTTCCTTATTACCTATACTGCTTGCGTTTTTCTATGTATTTTTATTCCATAAATAAATATTTCCAACTTGCCACCATCTGTACTCTACCTTAGTCTGCCACTACAATCATGACTTTCTCTCTCTACCTCTCTCTGTACAGACTATAAGCTTCGCTTAAGCTAGCTACAAAATAAGCAGCTCTGAAATATCCTCTTCATTTCTCCTGTCGCTCTCTAACTGCAAAACAAATATACACAAAAGGAGAGGGTCATTGGATAGTGAGGAAAATTTCAAACACAAGATGTAAGTACATTGGACTATCCCTATTCAACACATGACTTTCCCAAACCCACAAGGAAATTAGAAGATGCAAAACAGTAGGAGAGTATCTCTCCTACCTGTTCGGAGGCTTGAAGAAAAATCAAAGAAGACTGCAAGATCAGATCACCAAGAGAAAATCAAGGAGAATCACTATCACTGATCTTGAGTTAATGGTAGGATTCATTTCATATCATTGTGCATGAATTAAATTGATTTGCCTATTGGATAAATTGATCTGATATGCTTATCCTCATTAAAAGGTTTTCGGCATGCATATCAAGTAGAGATCGGATTTACACAGAGATAGAAAGAATTGAATTCAGTTTTAAAACCTTACTTACAGATCTTATTCTGTGGTGCAAAAAGAGATTTGATTGAGGGGGAGTCTTCCTCCCTTATAAAAGGTTTTGAAACTGCAGTTAGAAGTAGAGTTTTATGCATAAAATTGTCCTCTCTTGAACTACTCGTTTTTTGTTCAAATCAGTTTCTGAAAAACTCTCTCGGCTCGTTTCATACATTCTATTGCATAATCTCTCACGTTCAGAATTCATACTCAAGATCAAGGAGACGTTGAGATCAAGGAAGATTGTTTAATTGGCTCGTGTTGATAGATTGATGATTAAGTAAAAAGTTAGATAAGTTATAAATCAAGTTAGCATTTGTTGCTAAATGAATGTGTTTGTTATGAACAACACTACTTGTATACTGTAAACTCATTTGTTTCATATTGGATTGATTTTTTGTGTTGGCTACGTCAAAAGCCACGCAGTGAAGTTTCCTCAGTGGAGAGGTTTACACTGCGTTAGCAATTTCTGTGTCCTCCTTGATAGAGTGATTTTATTGTTAAGCAGTTCTATTGATTATAGTACAATATTGTTCTGTCTGGTATTTTCATTTGGCATCAGAGCAGGTTCTAGATTTTTCTAGTAGATCGCAGGGACGATGGAACAATATCGAGATAGGGCTGCGGGTGGATCTGTTAATAGTCCTCCATGGTTTGATGGAGGATGTGAAAAGTACACTCAATGGAAGATATACATGAAATCATACTTGTATGCGCAAGATGAACATGTATGGAACATTGTGGAAAATGGCTGGAAGACACCTATAATTCCAGCTAAAGGTGAGGGTTCATCAGTCTCCATTCCTAAGCCACGAAAGGACTGGACTGATGTGGAGATATGCGATCTTCAAGCTGATTTCAAAGCAAAAAATAGCATTTTCACTGCTCTCTCTGAACGTGAAAAGCTGAGGATTAGTCACTGCGACACTGCAAAACAAGCTTGGGATCTGCTACAGACTACATATGAAGGAAACAAAAAGGTACGTGCACAAAAACTATAAGGTCTGATCTATGAATTTGAAACTATGACCATGGGAGATGATGAAACTGTGGATGACTTCCATGGTAGAATTCTAAAGATTATAGGTCAATGTCGTAGTCTAGGTGCCCCTTTTGATGAAGATAAGGTTGTCAAGAAAATTCTTAGAGCCTTACCCGAAAAGTTTCACTCTAAAGTCACTAGTATTGAGGATTCTTTTGACATTGATGAATACCCTTTGGATGAACTCATTGGAAATCTAAAAACTTATGAACTAAGGCTAAAACCTGAAAAGAAATCCAAAGGTGTGGCCTTCAAGGCTGTGAAAGGAACAGAAGAGGAAGATGAATCACTTGATCTTGCTCTGCTGACTAAAGAGTTCAAAAAGTTCCTTAGAAATAAGTCCTCTTCTCAAAATTTCAATGCTCCCAAGAAAAATTTTGTCAACAATGATAACAACGTTAAAGGGAATTTTAGAGCAAATAAGTCTGGAAAAATAAAATGCTATGAATGTGGTGGCTATGGCCATATTTCTACTGATTGTGGTAACAGGAAGCATGGAAATAGCAACAACAAATCCCTTCTCTCGATATGGAGTGATGATGAACATCAAGAAGTCGAAAATGTAGCCTTCGTGTCATCTCTTTCACTCGAGTCTGAAAGTGATGAAGGATTCTCAGATGACGAGACTACGGTCCGCTGCAAACAACTCTATAAAGCATCAAAAACCACATTACTCAAAATGGCAGGTTTGGAAGATGAAATTGCGATGCTAAAGGCTAAGAATGAGAAGTTGGAGCTTATGTGGAGGACTTCTCAAAACACTTGGCAACAAGAAAGAAACAAGCTCACAGACGAGCTACATAACTCACAGAGTGACAAAAGTCCCCAGACTTGGAAGATAGAATGTGTTGAACTGAAAAACAAAATCAAGATTCTTGAACTTGAGGTAAAAGGACAACATGCTTTAAACTTAAACCTGCTAAATGAAAATGAATCATTGTAGGAAGAACTGAAGTCCACTCAAGAGAAGTTCACAAAGTTTGAGATAAGTTATGGAAGTGCATCTAGGTTATTCAGCTCTGGAAAAGCCTACCATGATACATTCGGACTTGGATATTCTGGAGAAAGCTCCAAAGGTACACGCTTTGTAAGAGAATCCAATCCAGAAGTAGAGAAAAGTGATCCAATCACCAAGGTCATCAAGGACACTATCACAAGGGTTGACAAGGAACCAAAACCTTCTCAGAATATCACTCAGGTAAGGATGAATCAGAGGATTCCAACTTATCATAACAGGTACTCAACTTTTAAGCCTTTTATTCCTACATGTCATTTCTGTGGTAAACTGGGACATATTAGACCTAGATGTAATGAGAGACATAAATCAATCCCATCTGGTGAGGAAGAGTTGTCTGTAAAATCTTTGCATTGTGAACTTAAAGAGCAGAAAGAGCTTATCAATAAATTGGCTAGCTTGATCACTAAGGCAAACATGCAAACTAGAGATAAACCTGTCTGGATTAGAAAGAATTTGAATAATCATCAGTCTAATCACACTGATTCTACTAACTCTATTAATGATATATGTCTCATGGAAAATGTAAGTACAGATAATCCTCCAACACATATTGAGGCAACCTGCCTGGTAGCACTCACTACATTGGCAGATAAGCGAAAGGATTTCTGGTATGTGGACAGTGGTTGCTCCAGACACATGACTGGGGATAAAGCTTGGTTCACCTCGTTCGAAGATGAAAGCACTACTGGTTCAGTTACCTTTGGTGATGGAAGGAAAGCCAAAATTCTTGCACGAGGAACAGTCAATACTCCTGGAATTCCTAATCTAAAAAATGTTTTGTATGTTGACGGTTTAACTGCCAATCTAATAAGTGTCAGTCATTTGGCTGATGATTATGAGGATGTTTGGTTCAACAAGCAAAGATGTGTGGTCCTTGATAAAAAGGGTGAAAATATTATGGGAGGTAAGAGATCATTAGATAATTGTTATCACATTCAATCTAATGAACCTCTAAATGTACAGGCTTGCTTGTCTGTAAGATCTGCCAAAGAGACCTTCGAAATTTGGCACAGAAGATTGGGACATGTAAACTATCAGGATCTACTCAAATTATCCACCAAGCAGTGTGTCAGAGGTCTACCAGCACTAAGTGGTAAGACCGACAAGATATGTGGAGGATGCAAAACTGGAAAGCAAACCAGATCTCCTCATAAAACAATAAACTCTGCTACTACCACAAGAGTATTGGAACTGCTGCATATGGACCTTATGGGACCATCTCAAACAGAGAGCATTGGAGGTAAGAAATAGATGCTTGTGATAGTTGATGACTTCTCCAGGTACACTTGGGCTAATTTCCTAAAAGACAAAGCTGAAACTTTTGAATCATTTAAGGGTTTAAACCAGAGAATGATAATTGAAAAACAGTCCACAAATATGTGCTTGGTAAGAGTAAGGTCTGATAATGGAACTGAATTTAAAAATGCTGCTTTTGCTAACTACTTCCATGAGTTAGGTGTTTCCCATGAATTTTCAGCCCCTATCACTCCACAGCAAAATGGAATAGTTGAGCGCAAAAATAGAGTGTTGTTAGACATGGCAAGAGTAATGCTGCATTTTGCTGGTCTAAGCTCGAATTTCTGGGCTGAGGCAATCAGTACTGCTTGTTACACCATCAATAGAGTCTTTTTGAGACATGGAACTGACCAAATAGCTTATGAGCTGTGGAAAGGTAAGAAACCAAACATAAGCCACCTTCGTGTGTTTGGAAGCCCTTGCTATATATTGAGAGATCGAGAACTCAGAAGACACATCAGCTACTGATGAACAGGAAGAGAATGCTGAAAACATCTTCGAGCCAGCTCCTCAAATGAAAAGAGGGTTCAAGCAAGTCCAAAAAGATCACTCTCGTTAAGATATTATTGGACAAATCTCAGATGGTCTCAAAACAAGAAGCCGCCAAGTTGCTCCACAGGTAAGTGTAGATGAGGTAAGTCGAGGTAACGCCTTACTTTGTTTTATCACAGAAAATCAAATCACAATGAATGTCATATCTCAGTGTGGGTTTGTTTCCCTAATTGAACCAAAGAATATCAAGGAAGCCCTACTAGATGATGACTGGATTAATGCTATGCAGGAAGAATTAAATCAATTCACTAGGAATGATGTGTGGTACTTGGTACCAAGACCTAGAAACTGTAATGTAATAGGCACTAAGTGGATCTTCAGAAATAAAAGTGATGAAAAAGGGAATGTAATCAGAAACAAAGCTAGGTTAGTGGCACAGGGTTATTCACAGGTTGAAGGTCTTGATTTTGATGAAACCTTTGCCCCTGTTGCAAGATTAGAATCAGTAAGAGTACTTTTGTCTGTTGCGTGTCACCTAAGGTTCAAACTGTTTCAAATGGATGTCAAAACTGCCTTTCTGAATGGGGTGTTGCAGGAAGAAGTCTATGTGGAACAACCTCAAGGTTTCAAAGATCCACATAATCTAAATCATGTTTATAGACTCAAGAAAGCCTTGTATGGATTGAAGCAGGCTCCACGAGCCTGGTATGAAAGGCTTTCCTCTCATCTGGTGGGAAAAGGGTACACAAGAGGATCAATTGATAAAACATTATTTGTAAAACATGTGAAAAATGATCTTATCATAGCTCAGGTGTATGTTGATGACATTGTCTTTGGCTCTACATCTAAATATCTTGTCAATGAATTTCAATCTGTCATGGAAAGTGAATTTGAAATGAGCATGTGTGGTGAGCTAACCTTTTTCCTTGGACTGCAAGTAAAGTAACTTGATGCAGGTATTTTTCTCTCTCAAACCAAATATGCTGAGAATCTCATCAAGAAATTTGGTCTTGAATCCAAGAAAGTGGTTAACAATCCCATGAGCACCACTACAAAGCTGAGCGAGGATCTAAATGGAAAATCAATCGATTCCACTCTTTATAGAAGCATGATTGGAAGCTTGTTGTATCTCACTGCCAGTCGACCTGATATTTCATACAGTGTGGGAGTGTGTGCTCGATTTCAAGCAAATCCCAAAGAATCACACTTGGAAGCTGTCAAAAGAATCATCTGATATATTTCAGGTACAGTTAACTGTGGCATTTTCTACACCTTTGACACTAACGTGGAAATTGCAGGGTATTCTGATGCTGACTGGGGAGGAAACTTAAAGGATAGAAAAAGCACTTCTGGAGGCTGTTTCTTCATTGGGAACAATCTTGTTGCTTGGCACAGCAAGAAACAAAATTGCATTTCTCTATCTAGTGCTGAAGCTGAATATGTCGCTGCTGCACTCAAATGCTCTGGATGAAACAAATGCTCAAGGATTACGGCATTCCTCAAGGTAAGTTGTCCATCTTTTGTGATAACACAAGTGCTATTAACATCACCAAAAATCATGTTCAACACTCTAGAACTAAGCACATAGATCTTCGATATCATTTCATTCGGGATTTAGTTGAACAAGATTTACTCGAATTAAGTTTTGTGCCCACTGAAAGTCAACTTGCTGATCTGTTCACTAAGCCTCTTGACACTGCTAGGTTTGAGATGTTGAGAAATGCACTAGGGATATGCTCTAAGCATTAAGGCACAAGAATGTCTGTCCACTGTTGATTGAGAAAATTGTGATCTTAGTATCCTTTGACCACTATCACTAGTGAAATGCACATATATACAGCTATGTATCCTTTATTGCCATGCCTTATTCTGGACAAATAAATTGTGTACTCATGTTTAGTCACTGAATCACGTAACTCTGCTATGCACTTCACTTATAGCTTTATGTGGTGGCATGTTTCGTGTTCTTTGTCAAGGGAGAATAGGTGAAGTAGGCGGCATGCCTAATATGCTCAGATGGTTCATTCCCTCTTCTCAAAGTAATCAGGTCCTTGTTGTGGTGAACTTTCAAGGATTTGTAAGAAACGAGAATGGATATATGTATCCCTTCACTCAAAGTAATCAGGCCTTGGTTGTGGTGAACTTTCCAAGGTTTGCAAGAAACGAGTTGGTAGGTGACTTTTGTACGTAAATTGTGAAAATTCAAACAACAACTCGAGACTCTCTTCTTGGAGCATCCTTGTTATGCTTAGTACCCTAAGATCATCTGATCTGGGAGTTTCTAAGACGGGTCTTGTTACATGAGTTCTTGTTTACAAAATAAAGAAGTCTATGACTCAACTAAAATAAGTATCTGGGAACAATGTTTCCTACTTCTCCTAGGAGATCTCCTGAGCTCAGTTTATGTGTGAAGTTCTTCTTCTTCACTTATTCTCTCTTTCACTGAACATGCTTCTAAGCCCCATGTACTGCTCATACTCACTTTCTTCACCGGTTTACTCTTTCATGTCTAATAATGAGTACTAATTCTAATTGTTGATGGAATACATCGTGGTTGATACCTTGACATATGTTCCTTTCATTAATTGATTAGTGCTCTTTGTGTTTCAACTATGCTATATTTTCTCTTTTCGATATGACAACTGCATTCATTGCCTTGATACTTAGCAAAGTAAACGATTGTGTGATATAATTGCTGATTATGGGAATCTATTTGTCTCTTCGTTTTCTTCTTTGATTGCCATCTGGTTTCACATCCTTTCCTTACTGATTAAGCCTAACTTGAGGGGGAGATTTTATTTGCATGCGTATTTATTGGACGAATAACTTGTCATAATTTCTCTACCCCTTGGAGACGCTAGCCCAACCGGCGTGTCCCTTGATTTTCTCTAACCCTACTGGTTCAATATATAAAGCCTCTCCAGTCTCTCTCGAATTTCACTCTGGTTTGTCTAAGTGTGCAGGTTTTTCCAAACTCTCTCATCATGGTTCGCTCAAAGATCACCTCTCGCATTGGTGGACACCGGCGTCTTCCTCCTCCCGAGGAGGGTCGCCAGGCCGCTAACCGAGCCGGCATCCTCCATCCTGGCATGCACCGTGAACGCAGCAGGAGTCCTCCTCTTCGCTCATCTCCTTCTGGTGCACCTCCTCCTCCTCCTCCTCCTGTCTCTCTGGACAGCCTTCGTGACTCGATTCTTGTGGCTGACTGGCAGATTGCATGCCTCACTACCGACATGGACGACATGCACTTTCTTCTGGTTCGTACTCATCATGCCCTGACCAACCTCACTTAGGAGATCCGGACCATGCAGCAACACCCTCCCGGGTTTGACGCTCCCGGTCCATCCACCGCAGTCCCGGAGGAAGTCGCACAGGAGGAGATCTCGGATTCAATGGACAGCGAGGAGTTTCAGGACAATGTAACCAAGCTTATGGAGGAGTTCGTTGGGCCTTCCCATTCAAAGGGGGAGAAGTGAACAACTTTTTCTTTTTTTTGTTATTTATGTTTCTGCATTTTAATTTCTGTTGGACAATATTTATTTTTGCTTTTTGGGTTGTAAGTGCATAAGCACAAACTATTTGGGATGCTTATTATTACTATATCATGTGAAATTTATTTTTTGGCAACTTGGATCTGGAAAAGGATGGAAACTGATTCCTGATCCAAGAAGCACTTCTTTGCTATCTGTCGTTTTCTGTAAAATCTAACATGCAGGGTTTCAAACTTGAAAAAGTCATGTGTTGAATGGGAATGCCCAAAGGGGGAGATTGTAAGTACATTGGACTATCCTTATTCAACACATGACTTTCCCAAAGCCACAAGGAAATCAGAAGATGCAAAACACTAGGAGAGTATCTCTCCTACCTGTTCAGAGGCTTGAAGAAAAATCAAAGAAGACTGCAAGATCGGATCACCAAGAGAAAATCAAGGAGAATCACTATCACTGATCTTGAGTTAATGGTAGGATTCATTTCATATCATTGTGCATGAATTAAATTGATTTGCCTATTGGATAAATTGATCTGATATGCTTATCCTCATTAAAAGGTTTTCGGCATGCATATCAAGTAGAGATCGGATTTACACAGAGATAGAAAGAATTGAATTCAATTTTAAAACCTTACTTACAGATCTTATTCTGTGGTGCAAAAAGAGATTTGATTGAGGGGGAGTCTTCCTCCCTTATAAAAGGTTTTGAAACTGTAGTTAGAAGTAGAGTTTTTATGCATAAAATTGTCCTCTCTTGAACTACTCGTTTTTTGTTCAAATTAGTTTCTGAAAAACTCTCTATGCTTGTTTCATACATTCTATTGCATAATCTCTCACGTTCAGAATTCATACTCAAGATCAAGGAGATGTTGAGATCAAGGAAGATTGTTTAATTGGCTCGTGTTGATAGATTGATGATTAAGTAAAAAGTTAGATCAGTTATAAATCAAGTTAGCATTTGTTGCTAAATGAATGTGTTTGTTATGAACAACACTACTTGTATACTGTAAACTCATTTGCTTCATATTGGATTGATTTTTGGTGTTGGCTACGTCAAAAGCCACGCAGTGAAGTTTCCTCAGTGGAGAGGTTTACACTGCGTTAGCAATTTCTGTGTCCTCCTTGATAGAGTGATTTTATTGTTAAGCAGTTCTATTGATTATAGTACAATATTGTTCTGTCTGGTATTTTCACAAGAGAAAGGTGTAAACAACATCATATTATTGTCCATGTTGGATTGCATGGTTTGAGAGAGAGAGAGAGAGAGAGAGAGATATCTGTTGGTATTGCGGTTGCAGAGTTGCTCAGACAAGCAATCCATGGCCTAGATAGAGTACACTAGACAACGACTTGGAGCTAGCTAGATCGAATAACCCATCGTCATCACCATCCTCTATTCATCATCATCACCTTCACGGGATTTTTGAATGCCCAAATTTTACTTTTTATTTATTTTTTCCAGTATATGAATTATCATTATTAGTCTGTGCTAGCTGCCACCTATTGTACATGAACAAGCTCTAGTTCAGCTCACTCTCATGCTTAGTTGTGTACAAAAGGAGAGTGCCCTTGTTAGTCCAAATTTTTCAGAGTGCAAAAGTGGGGTTAAAGTTTGAGTCTTTGGGAGAAAAACCCAAGTATCTAAAGAGATCTCATCTGGATGTGGTGGGTTTTCTCATCCCTTTAATTTGTTTTTCTCTCTTTGGAGTTTTCCTTTCCTCCAACAAGGCCAAAAGAAAATGTTTCCTTCTGTAGCAGCCATGTCCAATTCAACTTCTTTGTCCACTGAAGAAGCAGCTAGTGTTTCTTCTGGTCCCAGACTCCCAGATCACTTTGCTTGCCTAAACCCTCTTTCAGTTTCAACCATTACCTCTTCTCCTCTCTGTTAACAGAGTAGTAAAAATTACTGTTTTACCTTATTACTGCAGCTTACTTGCTCAAGTGGTTAGTGACCTACAGCTATTGTACACGTGTCAATTTCTTATGTAATCTGGGCAAGTATAAAGCTGCTGCACTTCCCTCATTTTCCGTTGTAACAGATTTGCCTGATTGTTATAACAAAACTCTCTCTGTTTTCTCTGCTTCCTCTCTTTTCTGTGTTCATGGATTCAAGCTTTCATGGTATCAAGAGCCAGGTTCAATCGGGATCAAAATCTTGCTGCGTTTACTTGCTGCTTGAAGATTATAAAGCTGTAGTTCATCTCTATCATTCTCGTGTTGATTTTCTGGAAGAATTCAAGCTTGAAGATAAGTTCATTTTTCTTGATCTGGAATTGTGATTGTTCTGAAAAACTGAGATTAGTTACTGCTTTCTGCTTTCGAAGCCTTGATTATATGATTGAAGTTGCCTGCTACTATTTTTAGTACAAGATTCAGTTGGAAATTGAGATTTGTTTGAGATTGAAGTTTGTTGAAACCCTAATTTCTGTTAATCGAAGATTCAGTACTAGAATTGCACATCTCATAGTGATTTCCTAGAAATTGAAGATTGTAGAAATACTATGTGATATTGGAAGCTTAAAACTCATGTCTCTCATTTGAAATTGTTCAAGTTCCATATAGTTGAATTTTTGCTGGAATTATTTGCATCTAGCTGTGAAGATTGGTTACTAGTTACAAGGTCTATATAGTTCCTCCTAAGGACAACCGTTACGAGATGGTCATACTACAGTTTCCTCATAGAAATGTATTGCTAGTATATAGAATGGTTATGCTACACTTTGCAGAAGCCGGAAGTTGTTAGAATTTGGTTTTATTCATCTGGACATTGTTAGAGCTTGGTTTTGTTAAAACTTGGTTTGGGGCATCAGATTGTCATTGGAGCTCACTAGTGGTGATTGTTGAGTGTTGATTTTTGGTCATCCTCAATCAAGATATTAAAAGATAATTGCTTACCATCATGAATGACTTAAGCAATTGTCTGCTGTCCAATTTCTGCAATTGACTTAAGCTACTCGAACTATGTCACATGGAAATTTATGTTAGAGACAATGTTAAGAGGTTGTGGCCTAATGAAATATGTCGATGGGTCATTTCCTTGTCCTGCGCAATACATGATCACAGAAGCAGGAGGTGTCTCATATGAAATGACAGCAGAGTACCTTACTTGGAAACAAAATGATTCTGCTGTTATGACTTTTCTTGCTGCTACTTTATCCAGTGGTGTTCTCTCCTTTGTTGTTGGCAGTAACACTTCTAGAGAGCTTTGGTGTTTGCTTAAGGAGAGGTTTGCTTCTACTTCATGGTTTAACAAAGAGAAACTAAAGACCAACTTCTACAGTCTCCAAAAAGGTTCAGATTCTATTGACAAATACTTGGATCGGGTGAAGATTGCTTGTGATCAGTTGGCTAATGTAGGTATTCATATGACAAATGAAGACATAATTGTCTCTGTTCTTCTTGGTTTGCCATCAGACTATACTACCATGAAAACTATAATCAGGGCTAAGCATAACCCCATTTCAATGCAAGAGTTAAGGTCTCTTTTGATCATTGCTGAAGCTGAAATTGAAGAGGTTGACAAGTCTATTTCCTTACCTTCCAGTACTGAAATCGTAGCACAAGGTGATAATGTCAAAGGGTCTACTCATGCACCAACTCATGTTACAGATTCCAAACACGACGTTACTGCTTTGATGCCTCTAAGTAGTGTTGCCCATTCTATTGAATATACTGCACAGTTTATGCCTAATTCAAGGTACATGAATGCTCCATATGTCACTGCATCTGTTCCTACAATGACTTCTACATATGCTGCAAATACTGTTCTACAGAATAAGAACTCCATAATGCAACCTTTGCCAACCCATGATCCCGTATTCAATCAATGGTATGTTCAACCACAAGGAAATTCTGGATATGCTTACAATACTAGTGAAAATCAATACAATGAAGCATTCAATTCTGGTGCTACTGAGCAAAATGAAGGTCTCATGCAACAAGATGGTGGCTCACATAAAAGTGAAGGTCTCTCACAGCAAGGCTACTTAAGTTCAATCATGTGTCAGCTATGTAAAAAGACCGGTCATTATGCATCTAGGTGCTATCATAGAAATTCGCAATCTCAAAACACACTCTCCAGCAGCTCTTTCAATGTTAAATGCCAAATTTGCTATTGTTTTGGCCATACTGCTTCGTCATGCTCCCAAAGATCTGCTCCTCGACAAATTGTTACCTCTGGCGCTTCATTGAAATGTCAAATTTGTTTGAAAACAGGTCACAGTGCAGCTGAATGCTTTCATAGGCATCACTATGCTTTCCAACCACCAACTTCTGCAATACCTCAATCTATAGCTGCTTCTTTTCCATCTCATCCAATGCCAGTTGTCATTGATGCTCAACCAAGTCTTTGTCATCCCTTGTTTAATGCTTCTCACTTACTGCCCCTCTTTCCTCCTGGCTGAAGCACACATCTGGCCTGAAAGCTTGCAGATTTATCACTAAGGGTTTATGCTCAACTCAATACTTGTCCCTGTGTGCCAGCTTGATGTCAGGGCCCTCCCATCAAGCTGAGGAAGGGTGTTAACCGAGTGGTAAAATTTACTATTTTACCTTATTACTGCAGCTTACTTGCTCAAGTGGTTAGTGACCTACAGCTATTGTACACGTGTCAATTTCTTATGTAATCTGGGCAAGTATAAAGCTGCTGCACTTCCCTCATTTTCGATTGCAACAGATTTGCCTGATTGTTATAACAAAACTCTCTCTGTTTTCTCTGCTTCCTCTCTTTTCTGTGTTCATGGATTCAAGCTTTCACTCTCGACCATCAGCAACTGCCGCAGAAGATTAAAAAGAAGAGAAGCCTCCCTGGAAACCTAGGTAATCAATTACTCAATACCCTTTAATATTATCTTAAGCAATATTGACTGATTGATTGTGGTTCGTTGTTGTTGTTAGATTATTTAGACCCTGATGCCGAAGTGATAGCATTATCCCCTAAAACGCTCCTGGCCACGAACAAATTCATGGCCGAGAATTGCAACAAGGGGTTCCAGAGGGACCAGAACCTCCAGCTTCACAGGAGAGGCCACAACCTGCCATGGAAGCTGAAGCAAAGGAGCAGCAAGGACTTGATCAAAAAGAGAGCCTATGTGTGCCCTGAGCCCTCTTGTGTTCATCACCACCCTTCAAGAGCACTTGGGGATCTCACAGGGATCAAGAAGCACTTTTGCAGAAAGCATGGGGAGAAGAAGTGGAAGTATGACAAGTGCTCGAAGATCTATGCTGTTCAATCTGATTGGAAAGCTCACTCCAAAACCTGTGGTACAAGAGAATATAGATGTGGCTGTGGAACCCTTTTCTCCAGGTGAGTCATAAACATTTCAGCTAGCCTTAAAAGAATTAATTGAAGTTTTTTCATGAGTTTGGACCCAAATGAGATTCATACAGAAGTACATTGGTCTTTTGTTTAAAGTGGGAAATTTCATGAGTCATGTCATTAAGAGAATCAATGTATATATCAGTGTTTGAATGTATCCGTTGGGTTTTGTTGTGAGGTTGTTCTTACACAAGAATGGTAAACTCTTTCTGGCATGGAATATAGGATTAATTTCAGTTTACCTACTCCAAGTTTAGGGCAATCTTCATGCTAGTCCCTATTCTTTTAATTTCATCAAGATTACCCATGTACTCTCAATTTTAATCAGCCGTGTCCAATCCATCCAAATCATCCGTCAAGTGATGATGTGGCAGAAGATAGAGTTGTGAAATTCCAATAGTGCCCCTCGTCAAACCTAAACGGGAAAAAAAAATTCCCTTATTTTCTTAGTTCTTCAATCTGCATCTATTATCTTTTTGAGAATCTGCAGAAGCAAAAACAGCATAAGTCATAACAATATATACAACATCAGAGGTAATCCCCTCCATTTCACTTTAACAAAACTTAGTCCTAAATACCCAATTACCAATCAACCCAAAATCCTAACTTTTTGCAGAAATTAACAGGAACACGAACCCCGGCCAACTGATTTAGATGAAGCAAGAATATAATGAATCTAACCAACTCTTAATTATCAAATATCCAAAACTTCATTGAACCTAAATAGATTGAACATAGACAAAACCCAATGTCCAAAATCCCATATTCAAACCCACAAAGCATGAAACTGGAGAATAAGAAAACAAACAAACTTGAAAATGAACAAAACCCAGGAGAAAAAATCTAAAATCTTTACCTAAATTGTGAACCCCCATAGCCAGGAGCAATGAGATTTGAATCACAGAAATAAATTGTAGATAAAGAAGCAAAGGAAGACATTTCCTTAGACAACAAACCCTCAGCCCATTTGCAGTATTGTTTATATTAATGCCCGTCAAAGCAGAGGAGGAAATCATGAGTCTCCGGCGAGCCTGCTTGATAGAGATGGATGGAGAAGAAAGCTGCGTCTGCAGAGAAAGTCGTGGTTCGAAGAAATTCAACTGCTGATTTCGACATACGGTTCTTGAATTCGAGCTCCAGCTCTTCAGATTTGAGTTGTGGAAGTGGGTTTTCTTCATTGGAGTCAGACTCCATGTACGGGTCGAGATCGAGGTCGTCGTCTTCGTGCTACAACATGCCGAGGCCCAAACCCATCCCGACCAGTGTCTTATCGACTTGACCTGAAACCCATCGGAAGCCGATGCAAGAAAACGGGTTCGTGAAGACGAAATCCAAGGCGTTGAAGATTTACAGCGACTTGAAGACGGTGAAGTAGTCAATCTCACTGGGTGGAAAACTCGCAGTTTCTCAATTCCATTTTCAACTGCAGAAATGGAAAGAAATGAAACCCAGCCTTGTAAACAGACTGGGATTGACTCTGAGAGACCAGGTCAAAAACTAAAGAACTGAAGAACTGAGAAAATAAGAGAATTTTTTTTTTTTTTCGTTTAGGTTTGACGAGGGGCACTATTGGAATTTCTCAACTCTATCTTCTGCCACGTCATCACTTGACGAAAGATTTGGATGGATTGGACACGGCTGATTAAAATTGAGAGTACAGGGGTAATCTTGATGAAATTAAAATAATAGGGACTAACATGAAGATTGCCCTAAACTTGGAGTAGGTAAACTGAAATTAATCCTAGAATATATATCTGGCCGGACAGTTCTAATATTTCAGAGGGAGATTGCACCAAAATGGATACCCTTAATTAATGAAAAGTAACTGTTTTTGGAAGCATATCATTTTCATGTTCTTATACACGAATATAATCTCTCTCTTGTTTTATAAGTCCTGATTTAAAAGCAGTTCAATTTTAAGTCCTCAGGTCCTTGTAGTGAATGCTTTAAATTCTCACAATTCCAATTGTTTTCTTTGGTCTTTAGCTGGAGCCTAGCTAGCTATATATGGTTTCTTCTTCTTTTTTCTCCGTTCTTGAAGACAATGATGGTGAACTGTTCTTATATAAGAAAAAAGTAAAAGATTGTTCGAGTACTTTTGTGATTTCATTTCATGGTTGAATTGGAGAGAAAACCAACCCATGACTAGCTAGCTTGTTTTTTTCTTTTCCAATTTATTTATTTTGGGTCCATGAAGCATAGATGACATTGATTACTTGCAGAGAGGGCAGAGAACCTCTGAACTTTGGTAATAATTATGAAAACTGAAAAATCTGCCAGAATATCTGGTGGTATCCTCAGTTGCTTTCCCTTGTACTCATCAATGTATTATCTGATCTCCCGAGTTTGCATATCCTATCCTGGTTTCATGCACGCGAGTCCTTTTTTCAATTAACTTTTTGGCCATCAAGTAATATTTCCACTTATCAATGCATATCTATATTAATGTAAGTATCTAATTTGTTGTTTTATTATCTTTTAATTTACCTTTTTGACGTTTTAGTCCATCTCCAATATTTCCACATGCATGAGTACTTGGCCTGACTTTCATTCATATGTCAGTCAATCTGTAGTGATGACAGATGATCGACCAAAGTAAAATGCGTACATTTGCATCATCATCAAACTTACCAGTATATTTGTGTACACATGCATGGCACATATACATGTACATATACGGAGATGATCAGAAGCAATTTCGCCAAAATAGTTGTACTCTTCCAACGGTATAACAACACCGCTCGGACGGCATCTACATTTTAGCTGAAATTTGGATTGCGGAATATCCATGCCTGCCTAGCCTTCTTTTTATATTGTTATATTTTGAGACGAAGTGCATTGCTACTTGAACTATATATTTTTGTGTATTGCTTTAGTCCGATCAGTGATTAACAATCAGGTTGTACTCATTTGAAATCTCTTTTGTCGTCTCACTTAGTGGGGAGCTCATTTTTTGTAATATTTCTTGCTTGATTAAACCTTCTCAAAAGAAGTCAATTTTATGTGTTTCAAAACACCCTATACTAATTAATCTCATAAGTTCATGGCATTTTCTGATAATTTTACTCATGTTTGTTATTCCCCTACTGAGATTGATATAGATTTGTAAATATTTCTGGACATGCAGGAAGGATAGCTTCATAACTCACAGAGCCTTTTGTGATGCTCTGGCTGAAGAAAGTGCAAGGCTCTCAGCAAGCCAATTAGCTATTGCCACCACACCTCAAATCTCTCTCTCTCTTCCCTTTCCCAAACCACTCTCACTTCACAAACCCACCCCCATTACCATTCACCACCCTCTCTCCCTGGGACCCACCCCACAACCCTAACCCTAATACCACCCAAAACCCACTTCACCACCACGTCAAGCCTGAAGAAACTCACCACCACTTCCCCCTAAACCCAATTCTCTTCCAAGAGACCCCATCACCTCAACACAAGCCTCTGATAACTGATAAAGTAATCTGGGGTTCACATCCAAAACCAATTGGCAATGGATGGAGTGGCCCAAACCCTTATAAACTCATAGGCAATGTCCCATTTTTCCCATGTGGGATGTATATATTCTCAACACGCCCCCGCACGTGTGGCGAGTTTTCAAGCCATTCACGTGGACAACTTTTGGGTGACGTGGAGCCCATTTGGCCATTAGGCATGCACACGTGGGTAACCCGCTCTGATACCATGATAAAGTAATCTGGGGTTCACATCCAAAACCAATTGGCAATGGATGGAGTGGCCCAAACCCTTATAAACCCATAGGCAAGGTCCCATTTTTCCCATGTCGGATGTATATATTCTCAACAAAGTAATCTGGGGTTCACATCCAAAATCAATTGGCAATGGATGGAGTGGCCCAAACCCTTATAAACCCATAGGCAAGGTCTCATTTTTCCCATGTGGGATGTATATATTCTCAACACGCCCCCTCACGTGTGGCGAATTTTCAAGCCATACATGTGGACAACTTTGGGTGACGTGGAGCCCGTGTGGCAGTAAAGCATGCACACGTGGGTAACCTGCTCTGATACCATGATAAAGTAATCTGGGGTTCACATCCAAAACCAATTGGCAATGGATGGAGTGGCACAAACCCTTATAAACCCATAGGCAAGGTCCCATTTTTCCCATGTGGGATGTATATATTCTCAACAATAACCTCTCCCATCCAGCACCTCCACGTCAGCACACAGCCAACCTCAAGAGTCGCCACGTCAGCTCACCTGTCAGCCACTGCGCTGCTCCAAAAGGCCGCCACCATTGGCGCCTCCGAGGCTGGGCAGCAGCAGTCTCAGTCAGCTGGCTTGGCTGAGTTTGGGACATTAGGAGGGTTCACGTCCGGAGAACTCACCACGTGGCAGAAGACTGACCGTCTGACGAGGGACTTCCTCGGTCTGACGTCCGCGGACGGCAACGGCTGTGATCATGGGAATGGAGCTGTTAACGTCGTCAACGATATGTTAACGTCGTCAACGATATGTTAACTTGTGCCGGGGGAGCCGTCGAGTTTCAACAATATCATCATGACCAGCGTCTGCGTGGCCATCACGCTCTGTTGAAGCCCCAGGGTTTTGGGTTCGTGGATGTTAGTGTGAGTCATCATCCTCTATTAGGAATAGACTATAAGGGAATATATTGTTATAATTACTTACCTTGTATATGTTGTGTAGTACAGTAGTTGTAGTACGTTGTAGTACAATTGTAATCTGTTTATATACACCACAGAATGGGTGTAATGGAATATCAAACAATTCATTCTCTCAATATTTCCCAAGTTCTTACTCTCTTTGACTTGGTATCAGAGCAAAGATCCGAAAGGACTTTGTCTCCTTAGTTTCTTTTCTTTTCCTCGATCCGAGGAATTGATATATAGCTAAACCCCTTTGTTTGGGTTTATTTTTTTCGTCTTCTACTATTAATCAAGACAGGTCTTCGTCTCTTTAGAGACCGACCTTGTGTCAATCCAACAAACCTATTGCACGTTCTATTATAATCTTTTTCTTTGAGTCTTTTGTCTTTTCCGCTGCATATTCTGTGATTGTGTGATTACTGCTACTATAGTGTTGCGATGGGTGGTGATGAAAGTGAAGGACAGGGTTCTAAGATCAATGAGGTCCAAAAGATTGAGGTTTCTGTCCGAAATTCAGACGGGGGTTCTTTTGGAGGTCCAAAACTCAATGGTACCAATTTTCGAACATGGAAGAAGATTATGTCTGTCCATCTTCGTGGCATACACAAGATGGGGCACGTGACTGGGACAATCAAAGCTCCTAGTGAGGAAGATGCGGCCACTTATGCTAAGTGGGAGGATGATGATGGATCTGTGATGGCTCTCTTATTCAAAGCCATGACTGAAGATGTGCTACAGTTGGTGGAAGAATGTGAGACTGCTGAAACAATATGGAAGACATTGGGGGATTTGTATACCAACGAGTCCGATTTTATACAGGTTCATGAATTGATGGGTAAAGCAGCCAGTATGCAACAGCATGGGCAACCAGTGGCTGTGTATTTCACCAAGCTGAAGAATATATGGGCTGAAATTGATCAGAAGTGTCCTTGCAAGATCAAGAATCAGGAAGATCTTGTGTGGTACCAGAAGGAGAAGGAGCTAGAAAGGCTTCATGTATTCTTGAGAGGGCTTGATGAGAAGCATAGCAGTGCCAAGGGAGAGTTGCTTAGAATGCCAGATCCTCCTAGCTTGACCACAGCTTTCACATACATTCGTAAGGATGAGTCTCAGCAGGAAAGTCTCAAACAGGCGCAAGTTGAAGTATCTAGCCTAGCTATTCAAGCACCAGCACCTTTTCTTCAGCAGCAGAAATCAGTACCAGTTCATCAGCAAGGACCTCCACCAGGCTTCACCAATCGTTCTCGTCCTCAGTGTTCTTATTGCACCGACCTTGGGCATGTTCGGGAGACTTGCTGGAAGCTGAATCCGCACCTCAAACCTAAAAAGCAAGGTTATCGTCCTGAGGCGAAAGCAGCTGCTGTTCAATTGGTCCAAGAACCAGATTTCTATGGCGTGACTGGACAAGATCATTATACAGCAGGTGGAGTTACTCCTACAGCCTCTATAGCTGGTCGTGGTAAGATTGGTATGGCTTTAAAGGTTTCTCACTTTGTTGGTTCTGATACATGGATTATTGATTCTGGTGCTTCCGATCATATGACTTATGACAAATCGTATTTTATTGAATTGTCTTCCCCACCAGTATCCTATGTCACTAATGTCAATGGTGAGGCTTTTCCTGTGTTAGGGTCAGGGTCAGTGCGTCTTACTCCCACTTTAGAACTTCATAATGTGTTATATGTGCCTGACTTATCTCATCACTTGATATCTGTCCCACAGTTGAACACTGAGTCTAAATGCTCTGTAACCTTCTATCCTATGTATGTGATTTTTCAGAATCTTCTCACCAGGGAGATAGTCGGTCGGGGGTATCTGAGGGGCAGGTTGTTCCATCTGGATCAGACATACGCAGGAGAGAAACCAGGAGCACAGTCCCGAGCCGCTTTGACTTCGAATTCTAATAAGTTGAGTGAAATTTGGTTGTGGCATCGCCGCTTAGGGCATCCTTCTTTTAGTCTTATGAAAAAAACCATGCCTACTCTGTTTATTGGTGTGGATGAGTCTGTTTTACATTGTGAAACATGTGTTTTGGCCAAGAGTCATCGTGCTACTTATTCTCCTAGTATTTCTAATAAAAGTGTTATTCCTTTTGAGTTGATTCATTCTGATGTTTGGGGACCTTCTAGAGAGCCCACTGTATCGGGTATGAGATACTTTGTGTTATTTATTGATGATTGTACGAGATTGTCATGGGTTGCTCTTCTTAAAACCAAAGATGAAGTCTTTCCTGCTTTTCAAACATTTCGTACTCTTGTTCAAACACAATATCATAGCACCATTAAAGTCCTTCGTTCTGACAATGGGGGGGAGTATGTTAATCATGTGTTTCAAGAGTTTTTTTAAAACCCATAGGATTGTTCACCAAACCACGTGTCCACAAACACCAGAACAGAATGGAGTGTCTGAAAGGAAAAACCGTCATTTACTTGATATGGCTCGTGCTCTTCTTTTTAGTGCTCATATGCCTAAGTATCTTTGGGGCGATGCCATACATGCTTCCTCTCATCTTATCAATCGTCTTCCATCCAGTGTCCTTCAGGGCAGAATTCCTTTTGAGGTTCTTTCCTCTCATGTCTCCTTACCCTCATTTCATAATCTTCCCGCTCGTGTTTTTGGTTGTGTTGCTTTTGTCCATGTACCAAAAAATCAGAGGTCTAAGTTGGATGCCCGGGCCCTTAAGTGTGTGTTTGTTAGCTACGGAGGTTCTCAGAAGGGGTACAAGTGCTATCATCCACCAACTAGAAAGTATTATGTCACTATGGATGTTACTTTCTTTGAAGACATGAGTTATTTCTCATCTTCAGCTACAGCTCTTCAGGGGGAGAATTCATATTTTGAAGAGCTATATCATGGAGAGGGGGAGGAATCAGAAGGAGAAGGAGAAACCAAACATCCAGGAGGTATTTTGACGGATCCGGTTGAGAATATTAACTCGCCGCCTCCAGCAGCAGAAGCACCAGAAGCACCAGTTTCCAGTTCTATCCCTCAGAATGAGGTTGAAGACACAACACCTGCTCCTCCTGCCATTGCTTCTACCCCTGACCCACAGCTTCCTGGTGCTGAAGATCACCCATTTGAGGTATGTCCACCCACTGATACTAGTAGTAGTGAGTCTAATGTTGAGCAATATGTGTTACCACATAGGACCACTCGAGGTCAATCAGCCAAAAGATATGAACCTACTCTTACTGCCAAATCAAAATACCCAGTAGCCAACTATATGTCTACTAGGAGGTTATCTAAGTCATATGAATCTTTTGTGAATCAAATATCTACTGTATCAGTACCTAACAAAGTGCAGGATGCATTTGGGGATCCAAAGTGGAGGAAGGCTACGGATGAAGAGATGGAGGCATTGCAGAAGAACAACACTTGGCAACTCGTGCCTCCACCACAAGGCAAGAAGGCTGTAGGTTGTCGTTGGGTGTTTACCGTGAAGCATAATGCAGATGGATTAGTGAATCGATACAAAGCACGTCTTGTAGCAAAGGGATTTACTCAAACGTATGGTATAGACTATGATGAAACTTTTGCTCCTGTTGCCAAGATGAATACTATTCGGGTTCTGCTCTCGTTCGCTGCTAGTTTAAACTGGCCACTCCGACAGTTTGATGTCAAGAATGCATTTCTTCATGGAGAGTTAGCCGAGGAAGTATACATGAGCCTTCCACCAGGGTATGTAGTTGCTTCTCCTGGAGAGTTTGTATGCAAATTGAGAAAATCTCTGTATGGTCTCAAACAGTCACCTCGTGCTTGGTTTGGAAGATTTTCACAGTTCATGCGAAAGGTTGGTTACAGGCAGAGCAACTCTGACCATACCTTGTTTCTCAAGCATCAACAAGGGAAGGTAACAGCTCTAATTATCTATGTGGATGATATGGTAATCACTGGTAATGATACTGATGAGATGGATAGACTGCAGAGACAGCTAGCGTCTGAGTTTGAGATGAAGGACTTGGGTGAGCTTAAGTACTTCTTAGGAATTGAGGTAGCCAGGGGGAGAGAAGGATTCTATCTGTGCCAGAGGAAGTATGTTCTTGACTTGCTGACAGAGACAGGTTTGTTGGATTGCAGACCTATTGACACTCCTATTGAGCAGAACCATTGTTTAGCTGAGTATCCAGATCAGGTACCTACTGATCGAGCTCGCTATCAGAGGTTAGTTGGGCGCTTGATTTATTTGGCTCATACTAGACCAGACGTTGCATATGCAGTGAGTGTGGTGAGTCAGTTCATGCATAATCCGAGTGAGAGTCACATGGATGCTGTTATGCGAATTCTGAAGTACTTGAAATCAGCTTCAGGAAGGGGAGTGCTGTTTTCTAAACACAACAACATCCTTGAGGTTTGTGGCTTCACAGATGCAGATTGGGCTGGAAATATCACAGACAGGAGGTCGACATCAGGTTACTTTACCTTTGTGGGAGGTAATTTGGTTACATGGAAGAGTAAGAAACAGAAAGTTGTGGCACGTTCTAGTGCAGAGGCCGAGTATAGAGGTATGGCTCACGGAGTGTGTGAATTGTTGTGGCTGAGAAATCTGTTACGTGATCTAGGTTTCAAACTCAAAAGTTCCATGCAATTGTATTGTGACAACAAGGCAGCTATTGACATATCACAGAATCCAGTACAGCATGATCGTACTAAGCATGTGGAGGTTGATCGTCACTTTATAAAAGAGAAGGTAGATGCCAAAATTATTAGCTTTCCTTTTGTTCCAACTGAAGAGCAACTTGCAGATGTACTTACCAAAGGAGTTTCCAGGAAGGCGTTTTATGACTCACTAAGCAAGTTGGGCATGGTTGATGTATATGCGCCAACTTGAGGGGGAGTGTTAGTGTGAGTCATTATCCTCTATTAGGAATAGACTACAAGGGAATATATTGTTATAATTACTTACCTTGTATATGTTGTGTAGTACAGTAGTTGTAGTACGTTGTAGTACAATTGTAATCTGTTTATATACACCACAGAATGGGTGTAATAGAATATCAAACAATTCATTCTCTCAATATTTCCCAAGTTCTTACTCTCTTTGACTGTGGAGACTACTGCCTCTGACACGTGGGGGGATTGTTGACCAAGATATTTGACCGCAAGGGGGTAAAAGAGTAAGCTGGCCGATGGTCAAATGACGGAAAGGAAAGAGGATGAAAATCAAAAATCTCTGTTAATTTGTATGCTTAATTTTCTGCATAGTATAAATTAGTTCATTATGATATTTTAGTTGTTTTCGTATCTCATTTTTACTATGATTTTTCTTTTTGCTCTGTTTTCGATTTATTTACCAGAAGTACAATGGTTTGAAGTTTTGGAGAAATTATGAGGGAATCGGTACATTATATACTTTATCCCTGTAAGAAATTAGGTGGTGAGCGTGAATGACCGAAGCCGAAGCAGAATGAAACTAGTCCATATAAATATATACGAATGCATGAACATGTACGGCACGGAATGCTACAAAAAGAGAAAGAGAGAGAAGCATGCAAGAATCAATAGAATGTGATCCCTTGAAGGCTTTAATGAACACTAATGTTGGCACTTGATAGTGGTCCTTCACGTTATGGACATCGAATATGATTCCTTGATTGCAAGTTAGTTAGTATATATTTAAGTCCGTGATGAGACTAAGAAGTATACAAATAAAATTGTCATCAAATTATTCAGTTATCAAATCCACATCTATCTAATTTATTTGTTTTACCATTTCTATTTTATATATATATATATATGTATGTATATATTTACATATCGACGAATAATTTTTCTAGCGGGATTAGTGTAGTCCAAAATGATTTTTTACATTTTACGACGACCTATTAGGTCATTCTTCTAGTTTCAAGACTTAGTGTTTCATAAATTTGATATTTTCTTATATTTCTCACTTTAATACATAGCGTGCAATGATAGACGTGAAACCACATTGTGACACGTACATTTCCTTCCAAAATTTATAATTGTGTATAGCGTGCTCAGGTGACTCCTCACACCATACCAAAGGACAGCGGTACAAATTTCATAGGGCTTTTGTCCATTTACCCCATTTCTAGGGATTTTTTTCCCACTTACCCCATTAAGTTTTTTTAATTCTCTCTTACCCAATACACTCTAAGGGAGTCTTCCCTAATACCTTTTTTTTTGTTTTTAATTTTTTTTTAATACCATTTTACCCTCACCCCCTTGTTACTTAGAGAGAGAGAGAGAGAAAATAGAAGAGAGAGAAACCATGGGAGACTTCGCCGGAGCCCGTCACCGGCCGCCGGAATCCGGTCACCGGCCGCAGGATTCCGATCACCGGCCGCCGGAATCCGGTCGCCGGAATCCGATCACCGGCCGCCGGATTCCGATCACCGGCTACCACCCACCGGAAAGTTTTTTTGCCCCCAATAGACGTCTATTGCCCCCTAATAGACGTCTATTGCCCCTCAATAGACGACTATCAGCCATGTATTGCCCCCAATAGACGACTATCAGTCATGTATTGCCCCCCAATAGACGTCTATTGGGGGGCAATAGACGTCTATCAACCATGTATTGTCCCCAATAGACGTCTATTAACCATGTATTGCCCTCCCAATAGACGACTATCAGCCATGTATTGCCCCCCAATAGACAACTATCAGCCATATATTGCCCCCCAATAGATGTCTATTGCCCCCAATAGGACTTTGATTAAAAGAAAAAAACGAGGAGATTACATCAATTTAAAACGTCTATTGCCCCTTAATAGACGTCTATTGCTCTTAAATAACCCTTTATTACCTCTCAATAGAACATTTCTTTTTTCTCTCCTTATAGGCCTTCTGCCACCATACTCAAAAAAAAAAAAAAAAGGAGAGGAGAGAGGAGATGAGGCGGAGGCCATGATCGAATCAATGTGTCTCCTCGAGGAGCTCATCATCGAGATCTGCCGGCGACTTGATTGCAAGCCCAGCCACTACTCTCTAGTAAATGAAACGGTAAGGTACCCGATTGCTCGAACCCGGCCCGATTTGACTTGATCGCCGAATGAGCGAGCCGGCGGAGGTGTCGAGGATGTTGGCCTGCTGGAACTTGAGCTCGGTGAGCTGTTGCTTGCGGTCCATCTCGATGATGAGAGGGTCGACGAGGATGAGGAAGGTGGTGCCGAAGATCCAGGCGCCCTTACCGGTGCTCTTCAGCAGCTTCTTGGCAACTTAGCCGGCGTCGGAGGTGACTGGGAGATCCTAGCGATGACGCCGTCGTCCTTCTTAGGGTTCCGCCGCTCCAGGAGGAAGACTTGCCTCGCTCAGCCCAGACGAACACGCCGTCGCTAGCTCACCGGAGCCTCCGTAGTGGAGCGAGCTGGTGTTGGAGACGTCGGGTTCGTAATCCGGCAGAAAGAGAGAGAGAGAGAGAGAGAGAGAGAGAGAGAGAGAGAGAGAGAGAGAGAGAGAGAGAGAATCGGATGGCAGTGTTGTAGTATATTAATTAAGCTGAGGGCATATTTGTCATTTTCTTTTAAATTGTGTTAATGGGAATAAAAATCTCTTACTGGGGTAAGTGAGATAACTTTCCCTTATTTTGGTGCTTTGGGTCAAGAACCCAATTTCATAATTGTGGTTGCAACAAATTGAGATTTGCTAGTTTACAACTAAAACCAAGTGTCAAAGTGAAAGAGATACATGCGAAATAGTTTTATATATATATATATATATATATATTAGATTGTAATTTGCCAGTATCCGACATGTTATGAACATAAGCCTTAAAAATTTAGTCTACCCTAGGGAAATTGCCCTTTTCTAATTAGATGACTTTCTTGTGGGGTAGTAATAAAATTGGAAAATTAAAAAGAGACAATGGCCTTTTGTAAAGAAAGACAGTAGTGGCTATCTATATAGGGCAGGGAGACTGTAAAACCTGCTGTATTTGCAAGCGTGAGTAGAAAGGCAAACAACTAAGTTGATGGGTTATGTGAATTTGTGCTGGGTGTGATGGTGGTCCGGGACATGCAATTTAGACCATATAGATATAGATAGTGGTACTAAACCTAGCTCTAATAAAGAGGAAAAGAAAAGAGACAATTAGCAGCACAAGGATGCATGAAATGAAAGGTTGATGAATGTCAACGGTAATGGAAAAGATGCTATAGCTCGATACAAACTTTGAAAAACCAGATTCCTTCGTTCAATCTCAGTCTTCTTCTTCCTTTTCTTCGTTGATGGAGTTGCTCTTTATCAATTTCTGTGCAGAAAATCCCCACAGCACAGCCTTTTTCGCTTTGGTATTGGCAGCTTCACCCTACAATAACGCACCCATAATTGAGACGATGTTGTTTTGCATGGCCCAGCTAGCTCTTTATGATTTATCGTTGTAAATCCTGAATCATGGTGGCAAAGCATAATTGCATAAACATGAACTACGTACGTACGTCCTCCTCTATGGTTAGATAAGCTGAAAAATGGATGCTAATGAAACTGAATCATCCAAATTTTAACAAAACGGATGGGTTTGATGCGTTTTTACGTTGGGATTTAGACAGGAGACGGTGAGATGAGAGGATGAAAATTAAGAGAAGGAATTAGTGACATGGACCAAACAATATTAACTTAAAATAAGAGAAAGTTAATCTAACTTGATGTCTATTCCTAACTAGAGTATAACACCGGTGAACAATAGAGGACTTTGAGGTTCGATCTGAAGCAAATTGGCGGTAGACATTATTGGATAAAGAGTTGAAGGGTCAAGGCTACAATCAAACCGAAGTTTCACAAGTAAACAAGGTCTTAACCATGTTTGACCAAATTAAAAGAATGAGCAGGATCCTTGATACTTCACCACAGTATATCCACTAAGAAAAAGAGAGCCTAGGGATTACTGAAAGCAGGGTTGGGTGGTTATGGTATATCCAACCTAGCTTTTAGAAAGTTTTATATATAAGTTGCAGGCTTAAGGTACACTATATACCATTTGCCTGGTAAAAAGGGACCGCATCTTTCTATCTTCCTCTGCACAACCAGACAAACAAAAAGCTTCTCTTCTATTCCATTTACACCCTCTTTACTCTCTTTCTTTCCTTGCTTTTGGGAACGGATTCTATGCACCGACAGTGCACTTGCACTGACAAATATTATAATACTAAGAAACAATCTCAGCCATTAAAATGTGGGATCAGTCATCTATGTAGTCTAAGCCATCTATATATGCTAACTTTTCATTAACAGTCAACGTCTATTTTGAAGAGATAGAACAAAAAAAATAAACTAGTCAAGGAAGTAAAATTTATTAAAAGGGTAAACCAGAGTAAGAACTGGAATTAAACCAACACGACGGATTTAGGCTCAGCAGGCTGCGCATCGGGGGACCTCGTTGGGATCGCACCGGATCGAGGAGGAATTCCTGGGCATGAAGACTATTGATCATCAGGTCCTCAAATAACAAGGGGTGGATACGAATCCGGCGACCAGGGGTTTTGAAGGTCTTGTCGTCGACGGCGAATTAGTCGGGTAAGAGAGGCAAGAGGGTATGGGTCGGGTTTTGAGTTGAAACAGGGCTATGTTTGGGATCTAGTGACGGTGATGGCTAGCAATTGTAATTGGGTCTTCTACTGATAGCCTAATTGGGTCTGATCTTGGATTTAAGTTTGAAAAATATCTCCGATCTGGGAGTATGGTGTGCGTAATAGCACTTTTAACCAGACAACAAACTTCCCCACAAGACATACCTATTCATAAATTTAATTCAATGGATCACATGTATGAATAAGTTTATTGAATTAAATATATTCGAACATAACCACATTCTATAATCCAAAATAATTGAAAACATAAATCACCAAAATCCGAAGATATTTTATTCATTAAGATGAAATAGATATAGCACAAGGGGCCAATTATACTCATGTCTTCGAGTCCTAATCCTCGGTATGTTCAGTAACTGCTTGAAAATCCATGATCTCTAATGTGGAATCAATAGAAAATGACCCTTAAATAAAGTTGGTATTTCGAGTTCCGCGACCGGCGTAATACTCATCTACTGCTTAGGCTATCGCACAACAGGTGCGGGATTAGCAGTCAATTCCTCCACATTGATAACAAAGATCATGCTGATTTTGGTGGCTGCGGGCCGAACCAGTGTTCCTTTCCACTTTGACTTGTTGAGCAGGGGCACTATAACATGGGGCCATGTTTTGGGCCAGTTATATGGGCCCACCTCTCTTTCCTTGTCTCGAAAGATCGGACTTTTTGTCCCTTCCACGGCCACAATTTCTCCTTTCGCGATTATGTTTGCGATGAGTAACATCATTTGCTTTAAGCAAAAGAGTTGCTTAGGTACCGATGGGCTTGGCTTGATCATTCCTCAACAGGAGGTTGTTGTTCATTTCAGTGAGCAACAAGATAGTGATCAATTCTGAGAATTAGTAAAGTGCCTCTCCTTGTATTGTTTTGGGCATATGGGCTTGTTCAATATCTTGCTAATCATGTCTTGCTTCAGGCAAGAAAATGGTCATTTGATCACAGAATATGCCTATTCATTTAGACAAGTAACACAATAATATTGAATTGAGCAAATTGAAATAATCTCACAAATTGGATAAATAAAAATCACAAATCAATTGAGATATTAATCGCATGCTAGTAATATAACAGATTAATTATCACACAATTATGTGAATAAATGCTTCTGGCAATTAATTACACATATTAGATATGGTGAATCTATTTACAATATGAAATCATTTTTCCTTTTATTTTTGATTCTGCTGGACCAAAGAAGGAGTGGGCTTGATAGTGAAGCCTATCGGGCTTAGTCTGCGGGCTTGTGACCCAGGCTTTCATGCGTAAGTCAAATGGTGTGTGAGACCTGCTGGGCTGCTAGGTCCTGCTGAGGGAGAGTGGGCCTGCTGGGCTCAAACTGGTCTGCCAAGGAATGAAAAGTTATTACTCAACCCTTTCGGTAACTCCAATTGAATACGACCAGGTAAGGAAAGATGAGGTTAAGGTGGAGCGAGGCTCACTTAAGTACACAGCCTCATCTGAACCTTACCTAGACATCGCATCCAAATGGATGAGCCTACTTTGAGAAGATTCATAACCTTTGTTATGGCAACACGTGGCGAGCTTCTGTTCTAGCCTTGCAACTTGGGCTTAAGCTTCTGGCTCGGATTTGTTGTTGTGACTTTGGACTTGATTTTGAGCTTCTGACTCAACCTCATTTAATATTCACAATTATAACATAATCAAATTCAATATATGTTATTAAATCATAACGTAAATAAATTAATACAGCGGTTATGTACCTAAGGAAATGGGTTCAAATCCCATTAATGCTTCTGGCATTTCGTATAGGTAATAAATTGGGTAAATGCTTTTGGCATTGTAGTAATATTAAATAGGAATCATACGTCAATGTGTCATGATATATGTCAATCAAATCCAAAAACATGAACAAATAGATACGACAGATATATATGTATCAACCAAATAAATTAATAAAGTAAATTTGGGGGTTCATGCATCATGGTGATTGTTCATATTCAATCAATAGGCTTAATAAGCATGAATATAAAATTGGATTTTGGAAAGAAAAATACTTGATGAAACAGACGAATCTTCAGTTTATATGTGCAGAACTGAGAAGGTTGTCTTCTCAGCCAATCCAATAACTCAGGAGTTATTCGCCTCTTTTCTTGATTGAATGATGAACCACCTCTTCTCTGCGACTCGCAATCTGAATCCTAGAGCTTGTCGTGCTGATAACGTGTTGTAAAACGATAGTAAAAGAATTCGAGAGAGGGAGAGTTTAGACATAGAGAATGAAGTATGAGAAAATGGAGTGATTCTATTCATCTCACAATGAGGTTTATATAGGAGTACTTCAGGTTTACAAAAGGTAACTATTTAACGATTACATCAATTACTCGTCTGATTACAATCAATCAATCGCTAATTATATTCTGTTAATCACCAATCAATCTTAATTGGCGTATATCACGCAACAATAATTGCTATTACATGAATAGCCACATTAATATTTACAACAAAAAAAAGTTTCTTCTTTTCATCTTTTCAGTAGCTATCTGCTTGACCACGTGGGATCTCAAATTACGCAAACACAAAAATTAAAGGCACAGAATATCAGAAAACTAAAAGTTGCAGCGTCAGATGAAATCACATAGAATGTACAAACTCAATGATACACCCATGTTCTGAGAGCCTGTGGATGAAAGTATGTAAAGTACAGTTGATTGAGTTCAAAGAAGAAAAGGAAGTTTCTGCAATGAATATGCATCGATTAGCTCCCTCAAGCCAAGGGGACCAATTTCTTTAAGAACTGTGTGTCAATACAGCATTTCATCACACAACTGGTTTTGGCCCACCCCAATCTACTCCTATGTTCTTATCTAACACATTCTTGTATGCCTGCAACAAAGAATACGGTGTATATGAGAGTTTATATCAATCTAGTGTATACGGAGATCATGGTCACTCTAGATCGAGATTCTGTTTTTCTAAACAAGCAGTTCAGCGTTTTGTTGGATTTTATATTACACTGCACCACAACCTTTCTATTTCTTAGGTTAATCAATTTTTTTTTCCCTACCAAAGATGGTCAGGATATGGAAAAGCTTATGTCCACCCTCCTCAATCACCCGCTATCCAATTATCCAATTCACTCTTAAGCTAATACACGAATAGGAGGACAATCTCCTACATAATCTGTTAAACAACGACAAGCGTGGCCCCTGACCCACCATTGTACCGATACTGTCCCAACTTAACCACCCGATAGGTGTTGGGTTTTAATCACAAAAGGCATCGGTACAATTAGGTAAGAGCCACCCACTTATAAGTTATATTATATTTTGTCACTTTTCCAATGTGGGATCTTTCCTCTCCAACATTATCTATTTTTGCATACTTCATATTTTGATAAAAGGATTTATGAGCACTGAAAGACATGGTTCAACAAGATCACAGCATTACCTGGAGGGCAAATAATTCCTTTCCATTCAGAATTGCATCCATTGCAGCAAATTGGTCGTTGAATGATTCATAGAAAACTTGGTAAAATCTGTTCCTGAAATGACGAAAAGCAGATTGCATTGGAATATATATATATTGTTAGTGTAAGTTAGGTAGCTTAAGCAGTAAAGAATAGTTAGTTAGAAGGGTTGTTAGCTTCTTCACATATGAGTGACAAGTATCACGTTCCTGTACATTAGATTAGGGTTATCAACTACTATATATATGTAAACTGTTGTAATAAACTGATTAAGTCAAAATATAACGGAAATAGCATCCAGATATTTTCTCAGTTCTCTCTCTCCCTAGCTCAGCTTTCATGGTATCCAAAGCCCAGGTCGATCGGTGACCTAAAGCTCACTCATCTTCTTCATCAGCTCTATTCTTCGTTCTTGAAGCTTCTCCAGTACTAATTTCAAGCTCGGTTCTGCAAATTACACAAGATAAGTGAAGTTGTTCATCAAATTTTTCAGATCTAGCAGTGAAAAATAGTTGAAATTTGTTGTTGTTCTCCTTCATCGAAGACTTGGATTTACATATACAGTGATTGTTGATGTGTTTGACATACTCAGTGTTCAGAAAAATTAGTTGATTCATGCTCAGAAACCCTAGGTATTGGGAAATTGAAGTTTTAGCTCAAGAAATTGAAGATTTAGCTCAGATCTAGCTACTGTTTGCTTCGTTCTTACCTCAGATTACTGCAATAGTACTATCGGATTTAGTTCTTGAAGATTTTTCTACTCAGAAGCTTATTGTTACTCTATTTGCAAGCTCAAGAGTCATATACTTTAGATCTATTCATGGCGTCTACTACTGTTACTCAGACCACAGTTTACCTACCAAATGTTCTACTTGACGAGTCTAATTACCCTACGTGGCTGTTTCGACTTGAGTCATTCTTGAAAGGCCAAAATTTGTATGGATTTGTTGATGGCACAACACCTTGTCCTGCTCAGTATATCACGTCTGCTGATGGCACTACTAGATCTGTATCAAGTGAATATGTAGCTTGGAAAACTCAGGATCAAAGCATAGTCAACATGATTGGTCAGACCTTGAGTCCTATTGCCATGTCCTGTGCTGTAGGCAGTCGTTCTGTTCAAGAAATGTGGACAAACCTGAAAAATAAGTTTGCAGCTCCAAATAAACAGAATATTTTGCAACTTAAGTCCAATCTACAGAACTTGAAGAAAGGAAATGACAGTATTAAGTCATGTCTTGACAAGATTAAAGCTGCTAGAGATGCTTTGGAGACGGTTGGTGTATTTCTTGATGATGAAGATATAGTTGTCACTGTTTTAAGGGGTCTTCCATCCGAGTATGCAGCAATTAAAACAGTTATCCGAGCTCAGTTCGTTAGCTGTTCTGTGGGCGAACTAAAGACCTTTCTCAAGGCTGCTGAAATTGACATAGAAAATGAGTCCACTGCTCTTCAGTCAGCTCCTATTTCTGCCATGATGGCTGCTGCTCACTCATCTGCAATGAAACAATCTCAAGCCAGCTCTAGCTCTTCTGTAGGCACCAGCTATTCAATGACTCCAAGTACAACAACCACTATGTAAGGCAACTCTATTATTCCACCAGCTCCAGTTGCTCCTCCTGGTTTTGCACCTGCTTCAACTTAGACACAATACATTCCAATTCCAGCTATGCCATATGGCTTCAACTCATTCAATCTCTTCAATGCCTTTGATCCTAACATCAATATGGGAGGCTTCTATGCTGGTAGAAGACCACCAAGGTTCAGCAATGGCAGAAACAACTTTGGCCCAAGGGGAAATGCAGGCAATAATGGATTCAATACTGGCCTTAATAATGGCTTCAATAATGGTGGAATGAACAACAATCCTGGCTTCAACAACAATAGAAACAATGGTGGAATCTTGTGTCAAATATGTGGCAAAAATGGTCATGGGGCCAGAACTTGCAGGTCACTACCAAATTTGATGAATCAACAGCAGAATAACATGGCTCAGAACTATGGAGGATGCCAAGTCTGTGGCAGATTTAATCACACAGCTGAGAGATGTTATTACATCATTGGCTTCCCAAATCAGCAACAACAACAAGCTCCAGCTGGCTTGCCAAACCAACAACAGCAACAAACTCTGTTTCAGGCCAATGGTGGCAATGGAATGAATGCAGGTAATGCAATGAATGCTATGATGGCTGCTGCTACTCAAGCTCCTCAGTATTGGTTAGCTGATACAGGTGCCACTAACCACATGACAAATGAAGTTCAGCTACTCAACAACATTGCTCCATATCCTCTTGCTGACACTGTTCAAGTTGGTAATGGTAAACAAATGAATATTACTCACATTGGTAATGCTATGCTTGGTTTCTTAAAGTTGCAAAATGTGTTATTCATACCTGAGTTAGCTGCTCATCTTTTGTCCATTTATCAATTATGCAAAGACAATAACTGCTCAGTATGGTTTGATGAGTTTATGTGTGTGATTCAGGACAAGGTGTTGGGCAAGATATTGTACAAAAGACTGAGTAAGCAAGGGTTGTATCCCATTCCATTTGATCTGCCATCACTCAAATCACCTAAAGTTTCTGGAAATGTATCTACTGCTTCTGCTACAGCTCTTCTGGGCAAATACATCAAACAATCCATTTGGCATCAAAGGTTTGGGCATCCAGCTACTGATATAGTGAATAAAATGTTGAATAAATGTAACATTCCATTCAAGTCTGAGTCAGGAACCTCAGTTTGTGAAGGATGTCTTTTAGGCAAGTTTAAGAAATTACCTTTTCAGAATCACAAAACAGAAGTTCAGTTCCATTTGAACTTGTTCATTCAGATGTATGGGGGCCTTCTCCTTGTCTATCAATTGATGGATATAGGTATTTTGTACTCTTCATTGATGATTGTACTAGGTATACTTGGATGTTTCCAATGAAGAATAAGAATGAAGTGTTCTCTTATTTTCAATCTCTGTGTGCCTTTGTGAATACTCAATTTTCTGTACAAATTAAGACCTTGAGATCAGATAGTGGTGGTGAGTATGTTAATAATGCTTTCAAGAGCTTTCTCCATCAAAAAGGTATAAATCATCAGCTTTCATGTCCTTATACTCCTGAACAAAATGGGGTGTCAGAAAGGAAGAATAGGCATCTAAGAGAAACGGCAGTCACTTTACTTCAAACTGCTTCAGTCCCCAATCAGTTTTGGTATCATGCCTGTGCCTTGAGTGCATATCTTATTAATAGAATGCCTACACCAGTGCTGAATATGCAGTCTCCCTTTGAAAAACTCTACAAGTCTCAGCCCTCCTTAGACAGACTCAGGATATTTGGTTGTGCCTGCTATCCCTTGCTTACTACTAGAACAGATAAGTTGCAACCTAAGACAGCCAAGTGCATTTTTCTGGGATTTGCAACCGGTTACAAGGGCTACATTTGTTATAATCTTCAAACTAAGAAGTATATCATATCTCGACATGTACTATTTGATGAAGAGAGTTTCCCATATGCCACAACCTGTGTGACCACTAATACTACTCCTGTGTCACCTTATTCAGATCATAGACCTGTTTCAACACCTTGCTTTACTCGCACTTAGTCCATCTCACAGTATCAAATGCCTGCATCTGTCTTACATCCATCAGCTAATTCAGGTCAGCCTTCTATCCCTCAATCTCAAAACATTACTGTCTTCAATTCCCAAAATGAGTTACAAGTTCAGGACAATTATCACAATGCTTCAGCAACTACTTCATCTAGTGCCTCACAAGCTCACACCAATATTCTACCACAATCTTCTCCTGCCTTCAGTCCAAATTCCACTACATCCATTCATTTTGGTGAAGATGATGGATCTCTTGCCATCAATACTCAACCTGGTGCCGGTAACATATTTGTTGTGCTAGAGTGCAGTCCTACTAGAACTAGATCTCAAATCTCAGAAGCCAATGTCTTACATCCAGTTGAAGGTCTCACTGATTCTGTGCATAATGATTATCATATGCTCACAAGGGGGAAAAGGGGTATCTCTATGAAGAAATGTTTTTTGTC
This sequence comes from Rosa chinensis, assembly GCF_002994745.2. Lineage (NCBI taxonomy): Eukaryota > Viridiplantae > Streptophyta > Magnoliopsida > Rosales > Rosaceae > Rosa > Rosa chinensis. The sequence goes on along the minus strand of NC_037093.1, from coordinate 53,030,179 downwards.
TATCATGTCATCTGATTCTGCAGATCCTACTCAAACTGAGCCAATTAGCTACAAAATGGCACTGCAAATACCTCAATGGAAACAAGCCATGCAAGAGGAATATGATGCCTTACAACAACAACAAACTTGGACCCTTGTACCTTTACCTCCTTACAAGAACCTAGTCTCATGCAAGTGGATCTTCAAGATTAAAAGGAATGTTGATGGCTCTGTTGCTAGGCACAAAGCTAGACTAGTTGCAGGGGGGGTTTAGTCAAGAATATGGTGTAGATTATGAGGAGACTTTTTCTCCTGTGGTTAGACACACAACTGTTAGACTAATTCTTAGTGTTGCTGCTCATTATGGTTGGAAACTACATCAAATGGATGTTAAAAATATCTTCCTAAATGGTCAACTTAATGAAGAAGTTTATATGTCTCAGCCTGGTGGTTTTGAAGATTCAGCATTTCCATCATATGTTTGCAAATTGCAAAGGTCACTCTATGGATTAAAACAAGCTCCAAGAGCATGGAATGACCGGTTCACTTCCTTCTTGCCTACCATTGGATTTAAATCATCTCATGCAGATCCATCCTTGTTCATCAAAACATCAGTCACCTCAAAGGTATACCTGCTGCTCTATGTTGATGATATTATAATTACAGGAGATAATGAAAGCTTGATCTCAGAAGTAAAAGCAGAATTACAAAAAGAATTTGATATGAAAGACTTGGGTGCTCTCCACTTCTTTCTTGGCCTAGAAATTCATTATGTTCCAGAAGGTCTCTTTCTATCTCAACATAAATATGCTAAAGATTTGTTACACAAGGCTGGAATGGATGCATGTCACACTCATCTTACACCCTGTCAATCCGGAGCTAAACTACTCAAAGATAGTGGTACACCTTTATCTTCTATTGATGTTCCTCTTTTCAGAAGCCTAGTTGGATGCTTACAATAGCTAACCTTCAGAAGACCTGACATTGCCTACAGTGTCAATACTGTGTGTCAGTTCTTACACAGTCCCACAGATGCTCATCTAAATGCTGCAAAACGTATACTTAGATATGTTAAAGGCAGTTTTGATAGGAGCATAAATGCGACAAATATAGCGTGGAATCCTTTACACTTTTCTTAGCTATTTCCTTTAAAAAGTCAGTTTTAACTTTGTTTTCTCTTTAGGTAGTTCGTGGAGTGATTCAAGAGAAATAGGAGCTGAAAGGGAAAAAAGAAGCCATGGATCATGAAGTACTGATGCAGAGGACTAATTTTGATCAACCTTTTAACCAGAAATTACAAGGGAAGTCTACGGCAAAAGTTGTGCAAAACAGTTGCTGCAAAGCAGAAAACTGCTGTTTCAGAATCAGCTTTCTGGGAACGGTTTTGAGGAGAAATTCTTGCATCATTCCAGCTGTAACTTTGCAGAAAGAGCCAGCGATCCTTGAATACATGATGTTATACTTCAACGAGAGCCAAAGAACTGGTCAGAAATGTCAACGAGGCAGTAGGAAACCAAGCGCAAAGTAAGCTTCCCGATAAGGCAGAAACTGTCAGCTTTTCACGAAGCTTTTTGGGAGATCTTTTCCGGTGATTTTCTTGGAGTTTTTCCAGAAGGTTATTGATCATTCTAGATGCTGTGATGTCATAGAGCACGTTTGAATCAAGATCCATCCAGAAACTTGTCAAGAAAAAGTTGTTCCTTGTCCAAGAAAGAAGCTTCAGAGACAGAAATTGAATCCTAGTCAAAACAGGGTATTTTGGCCGAGATTCTTCTTTGGACGGATTTCCAGGGCATTTTTGGAAGGTTATTGCTGCTCCAAATATGAAGGAGAGTCCTAGAATGATTCATCAAGATTGAAACATGGTATTCTCTTTCGGAAACAATCATCTAAAGTGCCTTTGAGTTTGCAAGCTTATTGTGATGCTGATTGGGCAGGTGATCCCAATGATAGGAAATCTACAACTGGGTTTGTCATATTGCTTAATCATTCCCCAATTTCATGGTGCAGCAAGAAGCAAACTGCAGTTTCAAGGTTGTCTACAGAAGCAGAGTACAGAAGTATGGCTGACACAACTTCAGAACTACAATGGCTCAAGCATTTACTCACTGATTTACAAATCCAACTTGTTCAGGTTCCTACCTTGCACTGTGACAATATCTCTGCCTTGGCACTAGCTGCTAATCCTGTACATCACTCAAAGATGAAGCATGTTGAAGTCGATGTACATTTCACTAGAGACAAAGTTAAAGATGGATCCATTACTCTTCAGTTTGTCTCCACTCACGAACAACCTGCAGACCTGTTTACTAAAGGACTCTGCTCCCCACAACATTCATATCTATGTAGCAGCTTGATGGTTGTTTCACCACCCATCCAGCTGAGAGGGGGTGTTAATTAGTGTAAGTTAGGTAGCTTAAGCAGTAAAGAATAGTTAGTTAGAAGGGTTGTTAGCTTCTTCACAGATGAGTGACAAGTGTCATGTTCTTGTACATTAGATTAGGGTTATCAACTACTATATATACGTAAACTGTTGTAATAAATTGATTAAGTCAAAATATAACAGAAATAGCATCCAGATATTTTCTCAGTTCTCTCTCTCCCTAGCTCAGCTTTCATATATATATATATATATATATATATATATATATATATATATATCTATATATTAACTTTTTTTAACAATTGATGAAAAGAAATTAGCCTATACCGATCTTCCTTGGTGTTCAGGTCATCCATTTCTTCAAATTTACGTGTAAGCACTTCTGCTCCCACTGGTATGGGAAATTCTAGTGTAGTGGTGGGTATCTCATACCTACGTTTACAAAAGTTAGAACAAATTTTGTTGTCAAAGTTATAATTTGAGTCCTACTTTGTGTAATCTTAGTTCTAATAATGGTAATTACACCTCTTACGACATTTTACAAGTTTTTGAATAAATTCGTTGTCAATGTTGTAATCTTAGTTCTAATAATGGTAATTACACCTCTTACGACATTTTTACAAGCTTTTGAACAAATTCGTTGTCAATGTTGTAATTTTTGTTTAACTATATGTAAATGGTGTAAATGAATATGGTAACTTTTGTTCTCAATGTTGTAATTTTTGTTCAAATACTTGTAAATTTTTGTTCAAATAGTTGTAAATGAGGGTATCTCATACCCACCAGTACACTAGCTTGTCTCCACTGGTATAAGCATGTGCAATATTAAAGCCTCCAAAGTTCTTGGAAAACTTTTCTGCACAAGATGACATAAATTGTTACATGCTAACGATGAGAAAATAATGTAGAGTTAGCATTTATGTGGCTGAAGATACAATATGATTTTTTGCTATGTAATCATACAAGCATCAGCATTAGCAGCCTCACCAATTTGCCATGACGCATTACCAGATCCTATTACTTACAAACTAGATGTAAGGCATAATTAAAAAATCATATTGCTTACCCAAATTCAATACACATAACATGCACAAGGTCACATAGACACAGATAAATTTTTTCAGACCAACAAACAATGGTCCAATCATCTTGCACAACCCTAGAAAGAAGGGAATATATGAACAAAGAAAAAGAGGGGTCAAGCCGCTTCAAATTATGGATCTAATGGTAAAAGCATAAGGACTTGCAGAGTTCGGGCGTTCAGAATAGTAAGCAGAAACAGTGCCTACAGACCCACCCATAAAATTAAAAGAGTGTAAGGTCCTGTAGGGATAACAAAGTTCTTCTAATTCTAGTATTATGACCTGCTTTTGGTGTCGGTTATTCCTATTTGACACGCCAATATTACATGGAACAGACAAATCAATTCAAAGCCACTTTGAACAACAATGAGTTCAACCCAGAGCGGATGCAATATCCAGCTACCTATTACAATTTACAAGTGCAAACTTCAATGATAGTAAAACCCTACACATTTACCACCATGGCAAGAAGTACGCGTTGAAGAGTGCATGGTGGAAGAGTCCAAATAATGTTAGCAACTGGGTCATCTTCCAACCTAAATGCATGCACTCTCACAACTTTGTTACCCTTGTCCTTGACATTGAGTGCAGAATCAGTTCTTGAAGTGGATTGCTCCTGTTGTCTTTGCTCTGCAGCATTGACATGATTGTGAACTAAAGAAACAGGTTCATGAAGAGCATGGACGGCAACCGGTTCCAGTGAGCAAAGTAGTTTCTTGCTTTAGCTCCTTTCCTTCAAGATCCTTCCTCTCACTTGCCTGATCCAAATCCTTGTCATTCTTATCTGGGTAACATATCAAATCATGGCTGTCAGCAAAAAGAGAAATGCCGCATGGATAAACATGCACTTCAAATTTCCCCTTCTTTTCACCAATGATTAAGGAAACAATACAAAGTAATCTTAATATAAGATGATCTGTCAGACAGCTTATAGAAAACTGACCTACTTGTCCGTTATTAAGCAGCTTACATGCATGCCTCTTTGTGTTCTCCATTTCCACTAAAGACGCTTTAGGTAGCACTTGGTTCTGTCCCAAATCTTAGAAATTAAATATAACTTATAGTGGTCGATTATAAACTTCTGCTTCAAATAAAAAAAAATAAAAAAGCCACACACATACACAGAGTAGATATCATCCCCATACCAACTTCCAAGATTTCATCAAAGTGGCAGTTCTATTTCTATCTAATGGAGGTAGACTAACTTCAACTAAGACTCAAGACCACTGTTTGTAGTTTCCCCACTTAATAAATTGAAAAGAAAGCCTTCAAGCCATCTAACTTATGTATTGGTTCTCTATTCTCTAATTATCACAGTTATTTTGATTCTCTTGAAGCATAGATCTACCATTCTAAAGAGATCACAATCATTGATTGTGGTATTCAATCAATGACCAATACATTTCAATTTTTAAATGAATTATTAGTTCTATCAATTTCCTTGAGTAATATTTAAACTACAGAAATTTATTACTTGATAAAATGAAATAATTCAAAATTTGGCCAATAGCAATTTTTTATTTTTCTTCCATATTTTAGCCACATTATACTTCATAACTCGTTTTCTTTACTGGTTAGAAAAGAGAGAGAGAGAGAGAGAGAGAGAGATTAAAAAAGTAAAGGTCAATGTAAAAGAACTAGTCAGATCAGTCCAACTTCAGCTCAATGACAGATATAAGAATTGGCTTTGCCATAGATTTCACTAAATAGACACACACCAGATGTGTGTGTGTGTGTGTGTGAGAGAGAGAGAGAGAGAGAGAGAGAGAGAGAGAGGGGATACCATTTCTCGAACTGTCATTCTTTCAATAAGGATATTACGCATAAGAGAGGCATGAAAGGGAAACAGAATCAAGTCAACTATTTTGGAAATGCTCTTCTGACATATGAAAAAGGACACTTAACCACATCCACAGGTACCTTCTTAATAGTATGCGCAAATAATATGCATCCATGTGTTCTGACATGCTTGACATTATGTTTGATTGCCACCAAAAGTTGACAGCGATTGTCAGATCATCACTATCCACCTGGTGGAACCTGTAGAGAACAGAAATAGCAATTAGGAAAGAAATAGTTGCAATCTGTTCAAAGAGAGAGCACGCCTAACAAAATACTGTTCATGGATTTTAAACCTTACCAGCCTTCAGGAATAAATAGTGCATCCCCTGCATGAAGAATAACCTTCTGCGAGTACTCCATTGAAGATTCTGCTCTTGGATAATTTGAAAAGTCAAGGTTGTCTAAAGGAACAGAACTGCCAAGAGGGGGTACAATTCAACTATTGGAAGACTGCACAGAAAGTAAGTAGAAAAAGAAAAGATAGAAAATAGACTAGAAGCATAAACTTTCAAGTAGGTAGAGAAAAGAGAAGAGATTTGATCTGAATTCATATTATTACTACAGAAAGTACCATACCTATGATTTGATGCCTCCCCATATATTGGCATAGGGTATGAAGAAAACAAGCAAGAGAATTGTGGAAAGTTTTCTTGTATTACTTCATAAAAGAACTGATTACAAGGATGCAAATATATACAAGGAGGAAAACAAGCAACGGAGGAAAACAAGCAACGATGCTTTTAACCTCAACTCAACCCATACCTATGCTTAACAACTCTACTTTACCAACTAAAAGTAAGGTATGAACAGTGGTAGTTAATGTACAAACCAGTAAACCAGAAAACTAAGTCAGAAACAGTAAACAAAGCCATGCTGCAACCATACTGCTACTGCCCCATGCTGCAGCCATACTGCAACTGCCAATACTCCCCCTCAAGCGGGATCAAGAGGATTCATTGATCCAAGCTTGCCCAAAATCCTGAGAAACTGAGCAGTGGGAAGAGATTTGGTGAAAATGTCAGCCAATTGATCATGGCTTCGAGTGAAGTGAGTATCAATGATCTTGGACTGAACTTGAGCTCGAATGTAGTGACAATCAACTTCTATGTGTTTGGTTCTTTCATGAAAAACCGGATTAGAAGCAATATGCATTGCAGCTTGATTATCACATAAAAGAGACATTGGCTGACAACTAGGAAATCCCAAATCAGATAGGAGACCCTTTAACCAAATAAGCTCACAAGCAGTGGAAGCCATAGCTCTATACTCAGCCTCTGCACTAGAACGAGCAACAACAGTTTGCTTTTTGCTCTTCCAAGTAACCAGATTTCCACCAACAAATGTACAGAAGCCAGTTGTTGATTTTCGATAAAGAGAATTGCCTGCCCAATCAGCATCAGTGTATCCCATTATGTGAGTGTTTCCATTGTTTTTCATCAAAATACCTCTTCCAACAGAACCTTTGAGATAACGAAGAATTCTCTTCACAATGTGAAGATGAGCTAAAGTTGGAGCATGCATGAATTGACTGACAATGCTTACAGCATAAGAAATATCAGGTCGAGTGATTGTGAGATAGATAAGCTTACCCACTAATCGTTGATAGGAGGTTAAATTCAAGAAAGGCTCACTTAATACATTAAGTTGCAGCTTGCTGTCAAGAGGAGTGCGAGCAGGTTTGCAATCCTCCATATCTGCATCTTGCAGTAGATCAAGTGTGTACTTTCTTTGATTGAGAAAGAGACCTTTATGAGAAGTAGCCATTTCTATGCCAAGAAACTACTTAAGAATTCCCAAATCTTTAATAGCAAACTTGTTTCGAAGAGATTGCTTGAGAGTCTGAATCTCCTCAATATTGTCACCAGTCACTATCAAATCATCAACATAGATGAGCACCACAAGCTTACTGGTTGAACCAATTCGAACAAACAAAGAAGAATTTGCATTGCTTCTGTGAAAACCAACTTCCTCAAGTACTGAACTGAGCTTAGCATACCAGGCACGAGGGGATTGCTTTAAACCATAAATGGACTTGTGCAGCTTGCATACTATTTCAGGGTCATGAGATTGAGGATGACCAGGAGGTAATTTCATATAGACCTCCTCTTCAAGATCACCATGTAAGAAGGCGTTTTTCACATCCATCTGGTATAGTGGCCAAGAATGGTTAACTACAACTGATAACAAAACTCTTACTGTACTCATTTTAGCAACAGGAGCAAAAGTCTCCTTGTAGTCTACTCCATATGTTTGAGTAAAACCACGAGCTACTAAACGAGCCTTATATCTCTCCACAGAACCATCAGAATGAAGTTTTGTTTTGTAAACCCAACGACAGCCAACAACTTTCTTTCCTTTAGGAATTCTAACAACACTCCATGTATTATTGTCATGGAGAGCTTGAAGTTCATCTGCCATAGCTTTCTTCCATACATCAACATGATTAGCTTCCTCAAAGCTTTGAGGTTCATGAGTACCATCAAGAACATTTAGAAAAGCAGAATGAGCCAAAGAGAATTTCTTATAGGATATGAAGTGTGTCATTGGATACCTTGCAGTATAAGTTTTGTAGTCATTTAGCTTGGATGGAGGACCTCGATCTCGTGGAGGATTCCTTTGAAGAACAACTGCAGGGGGTGATACCAAGGGATTTCTATGAAGAACAACTGCAGGTGGAAAGGTAGGTTCATCAACAGGTTGAGTATCAATTTCTATATCAGAGGATACTGCTGGAACTTCCTGATCTTCTTGCATACCAGTTTCTGCATCAGTGACTACTACTGGAACTTCTTGAACTAAAGTGTCAGGATTTAAAAACGAACTGCAATCCTCATCAACAGGAAGATTAGGACTTGGAAACAAATCAGAGAGAAACTCCCCCTGACCAAAATCACATGATTTTCTAGTGAAATAGGGAGTAGCTTCATCAAATCTCACATCCCTGGAGATAATTAGTTTTCTGGTAACATAGTTATAACATTTATAACCCTTTTGAGTAGATGAATATCCTAGGAAAACACACTTATCAGCTCTGGGATCAAGTTTATCACGTTGATGAGCTTGAATATGAACAAAGCATGTGCAGCCAAAGACTTTTAAGTGAGACAAATCAATCTTTCTACCTTTCAACACTTCAAGAGGTGATTTGAAACCAAGCACTCTACTAGAGAGTCTGTTGATGAGATATGTGGCAGTAAGAACACCTTGAGACCAAAAAAATTTTGGAACATTCATTTGAAACATAAGTGCTCTTGTTTTTTCAAGAAGATCTCGATTCTTTCTCTCAGCAATCCCGTTCTGTTGAGGAGTACCAACACAGCTAGTTTGGTGCACAATGCCTTGTATGCTCAAGTAACTTGACATATTATTGGACATATACTCAGAGCCATTATCGGATCTTAACACATGAATGGATGAAGAAAATTGAGTGATGACAAGTTTATGAAAATCCTTAAAAACATCCTCAACTTCACTTTTGAATTTCAATAGATACAACCAAGTAATCCTCGTAAAATCATCTACAAATGTTACAAAATACTTAAATCCATCATAGGATTCAAGAACTGGACCCCAAATGTCTGAATGAACGATTTCAAAAGGATTACTAGCTCTAGAAAGAGAGGAAGTAAAAGGCAACCTAGAGGATTTTGACAGATGACAGACATCACATTGATTGTCTGCTTTGCACAAATTTGGAAACAAAAAAGACAACACTTTCTCTGAAGGATGAGCCAAGCGTTGATGCCACAGATGATGCTCTTGTGTTGATCTTGAACTGACTTGGAAGGCTTTAGAATTAAAAGAGTTCTTGGACAGATAATAGAGACCATTCAAAAAGAAACCCTCACCAATCGTCTTCTTGGTGATGAGATCCTGAAATATGACATTATAAGGAGAGAAGATGACAAGACATTTTAATGTGTTTATAATTCTTCCAACAGATAGAAGCTGAAAAGGGAAAGAAGGAACATAGAGAGCAATTGACTCAACAAGGTTGGAGAGTAATTTGATTTTTCCCTTTCCTAAAACTGAGACACCTTTGCCATTTGCTACAGACACTTTAGAAGGGATAGACATTTTTTCAAACTCATGCAAATTTGTGATTTTATTTGTCATGTGATCTGTAGCCCCTGAGTCTATAATCCAATAATCATCCATAGCACAATCATTGAGCGCAGTAGAAAAGGATTTTAGAGTACCTGAAGCTTCTTCATGTGGAACATAATCAGCTCCTGCAAGGAAGCCAGCAAACCTTCCAAGGAGTGCAGTGTGACCTTCAATCCCAGGCATGGCTGTTTCTTCACCTCCATTATGCATCTGCTTCTTGCTGAGATAAGCAGCAAATTCATTGATTAAAGTAGTGGGATTGGAGGTGAAGTTGAGCCTATCCTCAGAAGAAGAAGAAGAAGAAGTTGCTGTCAGGTTTGCTTTTGGTGGATTCCAACTCTTTTGAGAGCTTTTGCCTTCCTTTAGAAACTTTGGCTTCCTTTAGAAACTTTGGCTTCTGCTCAGGATAGAGAACCCAACATCTTTCCCTCACATGTCCAACCCCCTCACAGTAGCTGCATTTCAAGTCAGGCCTCTTGCCTTTGTACACTTTGGCTTCAGCTTGCCTGTGATTAGAAGCATAAGCTCTGGTTTCAGATGCACTTGTCTTGGTCTCCATATTCATCACCCTTTTTCGAACTTCTTCTCTTTGAATGGTGGCACACACATTGTTGAAAGATGGTAGCTCAGTATTCATAAGAATATGACTTCTCAAATCTTCATATTCTGAGCTTAAACTTGCAAGAAGCTGAAAGATCTTATCCTCCTCAGCTCTTTTTAACAAAACACTAGCCTCAGCAGTATGAGGTCTATAAACATCTAGCTCATTCCACATACTTGTAAGACTACCAAGATGCTAAACAAAGTGCTTACCTTCTTGTTGAAGATCGGCAATATCTCGTTTGAGTTGAAAAACTCGAGCAGCATTATTCTGATTTCCATACATCTCCTTGACATTATTCCAGAGATGCATAGATGACTCAGAAAAACAGAAAATCTCTGCTATTCTGCTCTCCATGGAGTTGATTAGCCAAGACATGACGAGTTGATCCTTGCACAGCCAAGAATCAAGTGTAGGAGAGTCAGCTTTAGGCTTCTGTATAACTCCATTGACATAGCCAAGCTTGGACCTTCCTCCAAGAGCAAGAGTAACAGCTCTAGCCCAAGAAAAATAGTTGAATTCATTCAACAAAACAGAGCTAAGACATTGGTTTGGATTAGACTCCACATCGGAAGAATTTGTAAGAGAATCATCATCTTTAGAACCAGATTTCCCAGCCATCTTAAGCTGGTGAACTCAGGAACTAAACGAAAAAGAAAAAAAAAACACAAACTCAGGCCTTGAATGCCTGCTCTGATACCATGAAGAAAACAAGCAAGAGAATTGTGGAAAGTTTTCTTGTATTACTTCAACTGATTACAAGGATGCAAATATATACAAGGAGGAAAACAAGCAACGATGCTTTTAACCTCAACTCAACCCATACCTATGCTTAACAACTCTACTTTACCAACTAAAAGTAAGGTATGAACAGTGGTAGTTAATGTACAAACCAGTAAACCAGAAAACTAAGTCAGAAACAGTAAACAAAGCCATGCTGCAGCCATACTGCAACTGCCAATAGAGTATAACACCGGAGTTGCTGAAGGAGGCCACAAAACCACTGTGGAGCATACAAGTTTGTTTTAGAAAAAAAGAGAACTCTAATAGACAAAAGTCGTGCAAAATTGAACAAACTTCTTTCTTCACTTCAAGTTATTCTTTATATAAACATATTAATCACTATGAAGTTGGAAGCAGCTCAATACATTTAGAAGATCAGAGAAAATTATTTGACCTTGTTTACAGCCAAAAACTATGCAGAGAAGGTTATGGTGTGGATCATAGTGAGTGCTTGATCTAGCTTGAGCATTGTTCATCCAGAGGTTGACAGAAATTAGTGATTTATCCTCCAAAAATGCAGGCTATAGAAAACAACCAGTGGACATTCGTAATCAACAATGAGAAAAAGGATTCTTTTAGTGGATGACTGTAGAATAAACAAGGACCGGCACAAGAATTCACAAACCATTTGAATATCTTCCCTCAAAGTTTCCAACTGAACCCTCTCTTCATTTTCAGTACTGATTATCGGTACCTGTTTCGTACATAATATAATTTACATCCCGACATTGCAAGATTATAACCCTAGAAACTTAACAAAGTAAACCATATCCTACATAATTCTTCCAAAGGCAGCCCAAAAATAGATTGCATCCTAAATGCTGTTAGCATTATAATATCACACTCCTTTTATTTCTGTTAATTAGGCTTCTAGTTAGTTGATTAATTAGTTGCTCTAATGAACCCTCAATTAGGTGCTTATCTGCATGAGCTTAATTAGTGACCTACAGCTGTAATACACGTGGCCTATCTTCATGCTACTCTCTCTCTCTAGTATAAATAGGGTAGACGTTCTCCTCCACCGTTTGTATCAGAGCTTGAGATTAATAAAAAGTTTCTTTTCTCTCTTCTAGTATATTTCTTTATAATAGCTCTCATGGTATCAGAGCCAGGTTCCGATCCTGGGACATGTGGGTTATGGGTCCACCACGCTTTATAAGGGTTTGGGCCACTCCATCCATTGCCAATTGGTTTTGGATGTGAACCTCAAATTACTTTATCATGGTATCAGAGTGGGTTACCCACGTGTGCATGTCTAACGGCCACACGGGCTCCACGTCACCTAAAGTTGTCCACGTGTATGGCTTGAAAATTCGCCACACGTGCGGGGGCGTGTTAAGAATATATACATCCCACATGGGAAAAATGGGACCTTGCCTATGAGTTTATAAGGGTTTGGGCCAATTCATCCATTGCCAATTGGTTTTGGATGTGAACCTTAGATTACTTTATCAAATGCAACATTATAAACATTTGCACCACCAATGGTAATCAGAAAATAATAGATTATATTTGCACAGTAGGATATCCATCTTAAAACTCTTTAATGTGAAACCTGTGCAGCTGTGCTAAATAGATTTGTTGAGAAGCATCCTCATAGACTCATAGGGCTTACAGTCATGCTCAGATTCAGGCCCTAGCAGCCCAGTCCGTTCCGATTCAGAATAAGCACCAGAACCATCCTCTGCATGATGCATGCGTAGTCTACATAGACGAATGAAGGCAGAAAATGGCAGTGGTACCTATAAAAAAAGAAAAGAAAAAAGAAGGCATAGCAAACTAGTTAGGGCTAGTAACATCATAAAGAGAAAGAAAATCAATGCTCTAGATCATAACAACAATCTTAGTGATTACCCTCTCATGACTTCTAAGATCGCCTTAGAAGACAGGTGAGAAACTAGATAGCATAGCATCCACAACACACAATCCGACTCATTCCTAATCATCAAAGTGGCATTAAGCACAAACTTCAGTTTAGTTAAAAAAGAAAAAACAAAGAGCTTTATAAACTATGTAGCAGACTCTCATAACTAGAAACTTCACGAAGTAAAATACTAGCAGCTAGCTCCTTAAAGCATTATTTCGGAAAACCAAAACGGATTACTACGCCGAGGTGCACATATGCCACAAAATTCAAATACGCCAAGCACAACAAGCCTGGTCCAATATATTCATCTTCGTTACTTGTATTTCAGCAAGAACACCATTACGGCATTACGCAAGCATTTCAGAATAATCATAGCAAAAGCAGTTTTAGTACACTCAATTCTTCACTGAATTCACAATCTATCATTCTATTATCAAAAAGAACGAAGCAGGCTAGAGTAGAAAGAGAAACCTACAAATATTCCAGGCCGCCATTCAAAAAGAACGACTCGCTAATGCTTTGGCTTTACAGAAGTTTCTGGGTTTTAGTGAAGCCCAATAAAGTAAGCCCAAGTTTCAGGCCCAGTAGGCAAAAGTCTTGGAGGGAAACCCCAACGGACTTTCATAACGACCTAACCGAAGTTTGAGGCTAGTTTGTATCCCAATTCTAGGAAAAAGTCTTGTGCCTGTGTCTCTCTTGGAGAACCCAGTGAGAAATGTTGAGAGCAAATTAGGATCAAAATGGAGACGAGGAAGAGATTTGAGTGTGCCAAATTTTACGTAGCATGCAGTTTTATGTTGTGGCTTATTGGCCATAAGAATGTTGCTGCTCTTTCGATCACTGTGACTGATGTGGAATGCGTTTCGGAGCTAGTTTTGTACGAGGGAGACACCATTTCTGGGAATTTTGTTGCCATTGATCATGATATCTTCTGGAGCCATGATCATCCCGGTCTCGAATTCACCGTAAGCTTCTGTTAGCAAACTCCCTACAATTTTTCTTCTATCTAGGTGATCGTTGAAAGTAATTTTGTTATAGGCATTGACACACTCATTTCTTATAGTTTTGTACTCGAAATTGCATGTTCTTACATGAGTCGAGTTTGTGTCATGCATCTTGGATCTTGCTAGATTAACTTGAATAACCATTTATAGTTTAGTTGAATCATGGCACTGTGTGTGATCTAATTTGCGGTTTGGTAACATAACTTGTTGAACTGTTTAATATGACGTCGTATTATGTAATTTGATAATATAACATGTCAAACTATTTTTCTTTTAATTTTTCCAATCAAAATAAGATTTTTAATTTTTAAAAACAAAAAATAATAATCAAAATAAAACCTAACTGGCCTAAATCTTCTTTCTTTCTTTGAAAAGAAATGAAGATGGAGAGTTCTATTCATACCTATCTCCTAAAATGTTATTTGAACCTCCTATATTTTTTGAAAGTTTTTAAATTCAAATTTGCCCTCTAAAAAAGTGAACAAAATGAAATAGATGAAATAAATTCTACACCTTCACTTCACCCTCCTTCCCCCTCCCTAGCTCATTCTCTCGCTGCAGCCATATATAAAGAATATTGGCAACTTTGATTAGAGTAGAATTTGCATAAACCAGTAAGCATGAAGGTTATGTAACATTATATGGTCATGTCACATTAAATGGTGGGCGGGTGCATTAAGATTGCAAGCATTCAGATTTATCAGGAAAATAGGTATCAATTCGATTTTATGATAGACTTCTTTTAAATGCGATGGATATTGTTAGCAAGCCATTCAATTATCCTACAGGCCACAAAATGCATGCAACATAGAAGAACCCTGTGAGCAAAGAAGAAAACATGAGGAGATTCATAGTAACAAATCTAGTTTTTGCTACATGTTTATTTTAGTGTGTTCCGTCCAAAATTTTGAAGGAAAAAAAAAAGTAACAGGACGTCAACTAAATATCCAAGTCTCGATCACCATTTCAGGCTGGTCGTCATCCAACTCGAAATAAGTCCCTACAGTTACTTAAAAAAAAAAATCTAATTTGTTTACTATTAATTTTTCCATCAGCTTCATAAAGAATCAAATGTCAACATTGGCGCACCAGCCGCACCTTTCTCACTTACATGAGATTAAGTGATGGAATTTTAAAGCATACTATATATGCAGGACTAGATTTGGAGTATCAACTAAGCTGCTTATTTTTCTAAAGGTTCTACCTATTGTAAGTACTAGTGAGACAGTCTGCGCTTTGCTACGGGTGAGTGAAGGCCCATTTCGCTACCATTTTCTCTCTGTATATATGCAGCTTCTTCTTCTTGTTCCACTACTTGGTTTTTGACATGACCTTTTCTTTTTTCAAACATTTATGTGTTTTCGTTTCCAATTCCTGCAAAATTGCAACTGCCTTAGAATTCGAAAGGGCACACACAGAGATATATATTTCTAGTAAATACTTAATCAAACACAACTGGAGAATTAAAGATGTGTCCTTTTGAATCCACTCATTTATAGAGTGCAATTTAGTATGAATTTGCGGAAATTCTACTATGGACCGCAGTGCAAGTTTGAACAAAAAGCTATCAAATAATTAGTAAATAGATATATCAAATAAATTAACAGGGCAGTACTAAGATTCAGTGGGAATAGAGAGAGTTTGCATTGTTGAACTGAAGTTAGGGAATAGTACATACAGACCCAACAAAAGCATTAATTAGTTATGAAGCTTAGCTTGCAAGTTGCAACTCCTCTATACTTGGATACACCTCTTGAAAAGCCACTGCTTCTCCTGCAAATACACAAAAATTAAAGAGTCACTGACTTTAAATTTTTACAACAGTTAAGGTAGGCTGCTCAACTAATTAATTTGAAGATGAATAAATACCTTCTTAGAGAGACCAAGTACTCTTCTTTTTGTTAGTGTTCAATACATCAATTTCATTCTCATACGCAGACACCGGAAAATTTGTAAAAGTTGATGTTCCCCACTACTTGAGTCCTGCCAAATCATATGCTCTTGCTGCAGATTCTTCTTCATCATAAGCCCCTGCATATACATTTCATGTTAGATGATTCAAGATGACATTAAGAAAGCTTAATGTCAACTGGTGATTAAGAAAGCTTAAAGTTTGTCAACTGGTGTCTGAGATGACATTACAGATTGCAAAAAGGAAAAAAGAATACGCCACAGAAGCTTAATTTGTAGGAACACTTGATATGTTAAGAAAGTCAACCTGCAGACTAACTAATTGATTTGCATACTTAAAGGAATCATCGTGTTGAAGAAATGGATGCATTTAGCTTTTAAGTGAAGAGATTGAACCAATTTGTTAAGAGATTGAACCATTACTAAACTGGTATTCAACTATTTTTGTCTCATTCTCCCAATACTTCTCATTTGTAGTCTAGAAAAACAAAAACAATGAATTGTTACGAGAGAGAGAGAGAGAGAGAGAGAGAGAGAGAGAGAGAGAGAGAGAGAGATTCCAAAATTGTACTTGCCACTCTACCTTGTGTCTTCCCAAAGCCAAGGTTGTGATGCAGTAGAGCACATGAAAAACTGCTAGCAAAGAGACAAATACATGGAGCTGGTGAATCTCATATGCAGATACAATAAGCCATATGAATGCAGAGTTGGAGCTTTGAAAATGTCTCATATGAAGGTCCATAAATAATTACCTTTTGATCCACACAATAAGCCAGAGAGTTCGCATATCTCTCCTGAAATGGTTGCCTAATATCACACGTCTGGTAAATCAAAAAATCTAGCTGCAACAACCATCAATGATGCAACAGCTTCCTTACACTACAACAAAAGTAGGCTTTTACTGCGCAAAATTTACGGCGCACAAAAAAGCACGCCGTAAATGACATACATTTACGGCACGCAATTGATGTGCGCCGTAAATGTATATACATTTACGGCGCACATGTATTGCACGCCGTAAAAGTCATGTGTGTTTAGTCTTTTACGGCTCACATTTTTTGCTCGCCGTAAATGTTACAATACAATTACGGCCCACATATCTTATATGCCGTAAATATATATACACATTTATGGTGCTCATTTTTTGCACGCCGTAAAAGGCATACATATTTAGTCTTTTACGGCATGCTTTTGAAGCATGCCGTAAATGCGATAGCCCGCCCATTTTATTGGCTAAAAGTTGAGTTTCCCTCCCCCAAACATTTTATTAGGGGGGTGTATTGTATTTGGATTTGTGTAGACTTTTTTTAAATGACAGACTTTTTGAAAAGTCCACAGACTCTTTAAAAAGTTGATAGACTGTTATGGATTTCTTAAAACCATTGATTTTAGCAACAGACTTTTATTGATTCATGAAAATCTATATATTTTATTATGAATGACTTCTACAGATTTCCTAGCATGTACAAAATATAAAAAAAACAAAAATAACAAAAATAAATAAATAAATAAAACAAATGCAACCCAAACACTAAACAAAATAATAACTTGTTGTCTCTTCAATGCTCCAGTATCTTCTAATAGAAATTGACTCAAATAAATGATTGTTAGTCTGTCTAGTGAGTTTGTTCTCATTCCTAATCTCCCAACAACATAAATATACAATATAGATCACTTGATGTTTATGGTTAATTATTCTCATCAATTTTGTTTTCGCCGATTAACATATATTCTAACAATATTGGTCAATGTCTTGATCTATAATCAATCAATTGAAATTCAATTGTTCAACCTTTTTTTGAACCATAATATAAATTCAAATTAATTAATTAGTATAGTTCAAGGTCTTAGGGTTAGACCACAATATTTGAGTTTTAGGGTTTCATAAATCATTTTTATTGCTATTAGGATTCGAAGTATCACAATTGAAAAAAAAAACAAAAAAACAAAAATCACATTCAACAACTACAATGAATATGTTGGGTATCAAAAAAGGTTGATATCATAAAAGATTAGAGAAAAGACACCCAGATTTTTAAATTCCATAGATTTCTTTAAAAGTTCCACTAATTCCATATACAATACACCCTCCTTAGTCTCACGCTCCTTTTCAGTCATCTTCTTAATTCGTGTCAGTCCTTTTCTTCTCTCATCTCCCTCTTCAGCTCCCTCACTCTCTCCCCCACTCCCCACCACCGATTCTCCCCACCCATCATCTCTGCTGCCATCACGCCCTCCCGCCTCCACTGTGATGCTCGCCGTCACCACAACCACCATGATTCAGACGGCTGTGATCTCCACCACCGTGTCTCCTTAACGATAACTTCAGTTTCTTTTTTATTTCGATTGGGTTTATTAATTTCACGCCTGAAACCAAGAGCGCTTGGGAATTATGGAAGAGTCAGAAACCTCAGCAGACGGAGGCGTTCAGCCTAAAACGGAGGCAGGGATGAGCCGGAAGGAGAAGTGGAAAGCCATGAAGAAGATGAAGCGGAAGCAGACGCGGAAGGAAATCGCTCTCAAAGAGCGTCAGGAAGAAGAGGCGAGGCCCCAAGATCCTCAAGAGCTTATCAACATGGAGCAAGAGGAGGCCAAGAGGTCCGAGAGTGTGAGGATCTTGTTCGAGGAGCGAGAGAGAGATTGGATTGAAGCCATGGAGATTCGAAAGAGGAAACGAATCGAACAAGAAGACGAGGAGCATAGAATTAAGGATCTGGAAGACGAAGAACTATTTTGTAAGCAACAGGTCGTTTTCGATTTAGTGCTGGTTTTGTGTTGAAATACATATGATTGTGGTAGGCATAACTTTAATTTGGAAGCACAAATATTCAGTTGTTTGATGCTTAATTACTGTTTCATCAGAACTCTATCATGTTTGAGATAAGCATTATTAATTTGCTAGGTAGGAGTAAGAGAGAATCGTATTCATACGGAATTTCGATTCGAATACTTTGGGTGGAACCACATTGTTTGGAGGATGGGATGGTTTTTTATGTTTCCTTGTGATATTTGTGGTAGATCAAAAATGCAAATGATGATGGTGATGATGACTGGGAGTATGTAGAAGAGGGACCTGCTGAAATCATCTGGAAGGAAAATGAAGTAATTGTCAAGAAGAAAAGAGTCAAGGTTCCAAAGAGGAATAAAGACTAGAAAAGTATAAAGGAGGTGTGTAACATCAATTGGAACATGGATTAAATACACAATACTTTATGGTCTTTGGGTTTGTCCATAAAGTTTTAAGGACAGATGTTGTCATTTTTTCCACAGGATTCTGATCGACCTACATCAAATCCTCTCCCTCCACAATCCGAAGCTTCTGATGATTACAAAAATGCATCTTTATCAGCGCAGCAGCTGATTGAGACTGAACAAGTACTGCATTTTGGAACTGAACAGGTTTGCTTCTTTCCTCCTCTGTCTGTTAATACTATCCAATTTTATCTTAGTAATTGTTATATCTCTGCCAATTTATCTTATATTTTGTGATTTGATGCTGTAATTTTATTCATCAGTGAGGGTTATAGTCTTTAATCTTTGAGCTTATGTGCATGTCAGGATAAAGATCATTGTCCTTTCCATTTGAAAACTGGTCGAAGCTTGTCGGTTTGGTCGGCATTGCAGTAGAGTCCTTTCTACCCAGATAAATCATCCACACTGCTTATCAAGAACATGTACAATGGTCCTGGCCTTACTTGGGAGCAGGATGAGGGGCTTGAGGTCTGTTAATGCTGCCATGCCTTCATGTGATTCTTGTATCCTGATAATAACTTTGGAGACCTTACTTTCATTGAATCTACGAATCTGTGTATTTGTGTGGTGTCACTGCATAATGATTGAAAGCAGCTCATAGAGTTCCTTATTAAAAAATGAAAATTTATACTTCAAAAGATATACTACCCATTAAATGTACTTTGTTGAGCAGGCATATCTAACATAAAATAAACTCTTCTTTCTCTGTGGCATGTTGATCTATTGAGGAGTCATGGACTGGTTTATCATTCTTTTCGACATGATATCTTTTTGGATTTGTATTTGATTGCATACCATGTGTCTTAGTTCAATGCTGTAGTTTAGTTCAGTTTTCCTTCTTTTCATATAAGGATTGACACTCTTCTTCTTTGACTTAAGCAATCAGATTCATTGCAAGTTCACTTTGGTGGAGATTCAGGTTTTCAGCCTTGATTGTACTGAATTAAAGATATTATGCATAGTATATCCTTCTTGCTATCTTTAAACTTGCTATGGTGTATCGATTAGTTTCCTTAGTCTTATTGCCATCTTCGTTATAAGCTTCACTTCCTTGTTTATTTCTTCTTTTCACTTTTGTTGTACATAAACAACTGTGTGCATTTATGCATGTATCTACCAATGGTTGTAATCTCCATACAAACCATTGGTAGATATAATTGATGTATAATTGATTGTATGGATTATGCATGCATGTATAATTAATTGTAATAGTTATACATGGCTACACATTGTCGCCCGATTGCAATCATGAAATTTTTGTTTTGCTTTGATATGCTATTGAGGTTAGAAACCATGTATAGTAGTATTCTAAATTTTGCACCTCTAATATATGGATCTGGAGATTTAGAGCCTACTTGTGGGAGGGACTGAGTTCTGCCAATCTCATTTGGGAGAGCTGAGATTTCACAGTTATGAGATTTTGCCAAACTTCTACTAGGACTGTCTTTGAGAGTTTTGTTGATAATATAACAAAACAAAACAAAAAAATCTGAATTAGTTGTCTGACACTTTAAGTTTCTCCTCTGAACATATAAATTTAGAGTCTTTCCTTCAATTATCATTTACTTTTAGTTTGATTTGGAGTGTGATCCTTGCCAATTAAAGGGTATCAGTCACCCCAATGAACGCAGAGCCAAGCTTGTAGTTGATCACTCTTGCAGGCATGCTTGTGAGTGATTGATGCTAGGGAAAAGTCTTTGTCCAAATCGAAAAACCTGACTCCGCTATGCATGTAGTCTGATGAAGTTACCTTTTCTCTTTGGTTTTACTTAGGCGACGCAGGGCATTACATATATATAGGAGTGGTCTACTTGGTGATGATCACAACATCGCCCAATCTAGAGGTTCATGAGCTGGATGAGCTCCCGGAGCAGTGGCGGAGGTTCAAGCTGGCTTGGCTTTGTAAGGAGCTGCCGTCGCATAATTCTGGGGCTTGATTCGGATTCTCAATGCCCAGAAGAAGTGGATGAGGCAAGAGGACGCCAAGAACTCTGGTATTGTTAACTATAGGTCTCATTGTGAAATTATAATCATTTTCCTTCCATCAGTTTAAGGATTATGATACCAAGAACTCTGGTATTTTGAAAGAAATCTGCAGAAACTGTTCTGCAGTACAGCCTTCTTTGGTATTTCTTTTTCCTGACTTATTGAACTCCAAATGACCTGAATTTTTTATATGTTTTACTTCTGTTAGTTATAAAAGGATCTGGAAAGTTTCATCGTATTTCGACATAAAGTGAATGTTCTGTGAATTTTCCAAGTTTGGTCTGTAATTGAGAAAGTTCCAGAATTTTAAATGTTCCTCTGATTTTCTGTTGAGATTTGAACTTCTACTTGAATCATTGAAGTTCTGGTTTTTCTTTATATTGAACTAGACATCCCAATGCTTGTTTGAAAACTGATTCCTTGTCATTTGGATTTGCAATGAATTTTTGGTGAATTTTCTAAGTTGACCATGCTGCTGAGAAAGTACGTGTGGAGGTATTCATAGACTGTTAACACATAAATTTATATGTGATCAAATTCAAAAGATTGTACACCTTGCAACTAAAAGCTTCAGTTCATTTATATGTGATTCGAGTGGTGATTTAAAGTATGTTGATAGAAGCTGCTTGTTTCTAGTTGACAGGTTAGATGAAAGCTCAATGCTAGCTATCAGTTGAGTGATGAGCCCAGATTTCTCTGTTGTAGTTAGGTACCTTCAAATATGTTTAGGGTTTAGGGATATGGGTTTAATTGATTGATGTCATGAGTTCTACTAATACATTTCTCATTGTTACTTTGTAAATGAAATTAATGATAATGAGGGTAATATGACTATGATATAAGCAAAAAGAATTTTTTTTTTGTTTGAACACACCTCATTTACGGCGCGCAGTGTGTGCCTTAACTAGGAGTTTAGCCACTCTTTTACGGCGTGCTGTGTGTGCCTTTAATAGGAGGTCTTTTACGGCGTGCAATGTGGGCAGTAAATGACCTAAATGACATTTGTGGAACCACTTTTATGGCGTGTTTTTTGTTCTTTTATGACGCATTTTTGCACGCCGTAAAAGAGATAGGGTCTTTTATGGCGCGAGCTTTTACAGCGTGTTTTTGTGGGCCGTAAATTGGCTTTTACTGCGCACATGGTGGGCCGTAAAAGACCAATTTTGGTGTAGTATACATTCCTCAGGGCATTCCCTGCTACGACAATCATGGAGCAAAGTAAACATTCTAAAGAGTTAACCAGTCATCTGATAAGACGCTTTGGAATCTCTCAACAAATAGGATATATATCGGCCTGAAGAAGACATATTTTCATCATAAGACTCAAACCATAACTTGTAAACTTAACCACTTAAAAGGTGATCACATTGCTAAAAGGGCATGAGATATTCCTCAATTTCATATTATTTGGTATTCGAAATCAGCATAGGGCAATGTACATTATTGCACATTCAACATTACCAAACTGAACTGACCCAGAAAAAATGCCCATCGTCAAATTACTAATTTTTTCTGCTTTGCATCCGCAGTTCACCAAACAAATTTCTTACAACATCATCAAATTCATATTCCATGCTTTCCATATGAAAAATTCATAAGACTTGAATCAAAGGCCAATTGAGTAAAAGAAAAAGGAAAATTGAAAGGGTATGTGAGCAATCCACCAAGAACATCCCTTCTTCGTCTCTAGGCTTTCTTTCTTCGCCAGCACCATACATGGTTCTTCCTAACAAATTTGAGAGAGACTTGCATTAAAGCCCACGGTTACCAAAGAGACTAGCCCATAGTTTTGAAGCCCACCACACAGCTTGTGAGCCTCCTTTTACAACAATTTTTTTTTTCTGGTGATATTAGAGGCAGAGCATGAACTATATATTGTGTCCTCTCTCTCTCTCTCTCTTTTTGTTGGCAGTAAGTATCCCTTCTTACTATTAACTATATAGTCCGCTAAATAAGGTTGGTAAGGTTGGGTTGGTTATAGGAAAAATTGTAAATTGTAGTAAGGTCTTGACTGGGTTGGTTATAGGGAAATAAGGTTTAGGCTTTCTTTAAGCTTGAACTGGATTGTACCATTAACAGGAAATGAAGGAAATGGAGAGGAACAAGATAGACATATAGGTCTTCCTCGTCTGTATTTCTAAACTATATGCATGCCTTCCTTTTGCTTGTGCCCTCACAGCCAAAACTTACATGTGAAATTGGGGAGAAATTGTGAATATAATATAAGAATATGGGAATAGAAGAACCCGTGAATAAGACCCATGGCCCGCATGCTGGTTTCTGTCATTACCATTGATCAATATTCTTGCTTACCTCTCTCTCTCTCTCTCTCTCTCTCTCTCTCTCTCTCTCTCTCTCTCTCTCTCTCTCTCTCTCTCTCTCTCTCTCTTTCTCTATGCATGTACAACAGAACACGAACAGAGTTATAATGATAAGCTTCCATCAGACGTGTCCTTGATATATTTTTCTTTTTTAGAAGAAAGAAGGAATTGCATTGATAAGCAATTTAGATAAGTACATCAATTATAAGTATATGGGACAGCCGTTGTGGCACGTCCTCAAACCAAACACAAATGCAGGAAACAAAAGTGCATTTTTAGCTAACAAGTGCGCTGCCTGATTATATTTTCGTGGGCAATAAGTACAAACAACTAAGGTGACGAGATGAAACAATGATTTCACCTCTTCTAATAGCATGCTCTCTACATACCAATCTAAATCATCTTTAGCTAAATCATTAACGACAGCTAAAGCATCAAACTCCAAAATTAGCAAAGAGACCAATACATGGAGCTGGTGAATCCCATATGCAGATACAATAAGCTTATGATCGAGTAACTTGAAAGAGTAATATTTTCTTTTCTTGATACGAGTCACTTGGGTTTCTCAACTTGCCAAATTGGGGTCACTCAACTCTGTCGATCAGATGATATCTAAGCTAATATGTCCCTAGAGAATCTCTCTATTCAAATATCTTATCTAAGCTTATGGAACAAAACAAGAAACAACTAAATAATTTCTCTTTAATTAAATATCAACTAAAGCAAAACAGGACATTTTGCCCTATTATTTTTAGGTTTTTATGGTAGAATACAAACAAGAGGCTACATACAAAGAGCCACCCCTACAACAACTCAAACCTAGCTAATTAAAAGATCAAAATACAAAGCATTGAAACTGACAAAGACATAGATGAACTCCAGGCTTCTATTTTGCCCTACTAATTCAATGGACAATCTAGAAATTTTTCCTCTGTTGTTAAAAATAAACGATAAAAGAGCCACATATTCTAAACGGATTAAGAGGTCTGCATGCTTACTAGTTTGTTCAAGATTTGTTGAACACTTCCTATAAATAAATGAGGTCCCCAAGAACAAGATGAAATATGCTATTTGAGATATAAAAAGTTGGTACATACGTGTAAACATTGTCTAAAACAATTTGAAGTTAACTTGGTCGTCCGCCAATATTGGGAACTACTGACTTTACCAAGAATATTGCCTTCTTGATTCTACCCAACATTGCTTTCTTGAGCCATATGTCAATGTACATTGCACTTGTTTGCTTTAAAGCAAAATGATCAACGAAGCATAAATCTCATCTTATCACAAAAGAAAAAGAAAGATGAATCTCGCTAGAAAGCCCCGCATTAAAAAGATTTAGATCAAAAGAAACCCACATAGGATTCCAAAAAAGATCGATGATTTAGAAGAGCAAAACCAAATTAAGATGACCATGTAGCTCACCATCAAGGGTCCTATACATGTCCTACATGCCTACAGCTTAAGAGATTGATCTGGATTGCATGGTTGCTGCCAATCTGCCATATGCAGGTTCAGGCCACGCATGGCTTCAAAAGGAAGAGAATCCTTCACAATGACATTTTTAACCATGTATATTACATAATTAGAAGCAAACGGTATTCGCCGATTTGTGTAAGGAAGGGGACATAATGGACAATTTGCTTGTGACTTTAGATTTGGGTTTGGAATAAAGATGGTTAAGAAAGAGAGAAAAGAGAGGAATTGAGGGCCTTCCAAAATTCCCTCTTGGTGGGGTTTTGGGTTGGGCACTTTCACTATATACTAGATAGGAACTGGCGAGAATAATAATAATAACCAAAGAAAGAGAGACAGAAAGGGAGAAGAAATCCTCAACTATATTATGGCACGCAAGAATTGATAAATCAACATTCTAGCTCCAAATAATTCATCAAGGCATGCCAACTCGATAGAATAATTGCATGCAGATAGAGAAGCTAAATTATTAATTAGGTTAGTCACCCAAAAATCATTGTATGGTTTCAATTATTATAGGTTCAACAATAAATAACATGATTTTATGAGAATATATGAAAAATGCTATTTGCACACAACTAATTAATTAGTTACATTACCCTAAAATCTCTCTCTCTCTCTCTCTCTCTCTCTCTCTCTCTCTCTCTCTCTCTCTCTCTCTCTCTCTCTCTCTCTCTCTCTCTCTCTCTCTCTCTCTCTCAAACCAAGCTTGCGGCGGCGCGGCATCCTCAGCTCACGTCTGACGGCACTCAGGCGTTGCCTCGTCGTCGTTGTGATGCTGCGGACGGGCGATGATTGGACTTACGGAATTGCTCTCCTTGAGGTTTTAACAGTGGTGGTTTAGACCTATTCAGATTGAGGCAGCTCTATGGCTAGTCATATGCGCTCTTTTCAGGAAAGGCATGGGCAGCGGCGACAGTGGCTATGCGGAAACCTTTCTTGAGGGCGGAATGGACGCTGAGACTTGTTCCTGTTTCGGTTGTAGAGCAGTACGTCTTCGTCCTCTAGTGGTGCTCAATGGAGGTTTTGTTTTTCTTGAAGTTGGATGGTGGTGACGTCTCCGACGATTCGTGGCAGCATATCTTGTGGGTGTGTGACGTGGAGGCAGGCTGTGGAGATTTGGATGGGTTTCGGCCTATCTGTTAGGCCTTGGATTGGGTTGTCCTTTAGGGCTCCTATTTGTTAGTTTTTTTTTACTTTCTTACTATTTCCTATTGTTTTTAGGTAGCTAGGCACTCTTTTATGCAGTTATGAATTTTACCTTTAGGGTTGCTTATTTACTATGTTACTTCATAGTGTGTAGGCTTGTTTTGAATAAGTGAGCATGACTTGTTGAATGAATGGTCATATCCTATGTATCACCATGGTGTTTCTTCACGACAACTGCTTCTTGTCTATCTGTAGATGGTAGCGGAAGGATATGTAATGGTCATTCTGGCCTTACCTTTATATTAATGAAAATCTCTATGATGCTTTTACTCCAAAAAAAATAATTAAAAATAATAATAATAATTAGTTACATTAGTTCTAAAAACAAAAACTAGTTACATTAGTTGAGAACTTATTAGAAATTTTATATTTATTGTCGGTGAGTTGTGGTTTGTAGTTATATGAAAGTTGAAACAATCGATAATAGGGGAGAATTTAGAGCACTTGCACCAACATGAATAGATGGCTAGATAACATCAAGTTGACTTTTTTGTTATTAAAAAAAAATGTTAACTATAAATATCAATGGTTGAGATCATTTACTAAGCGCTGGGTTACTTGCACAGTTACTGCATAGAAGAATTTTTACCGATACCGTAGAGATCATATGTTTAAATCTCAGTATCTCACTGATATTATGAGATGAGATGGAGCTTTAAAATGCTCCTATGAATTTCAGGGAAAAAAACATCTTAACTAACATTACCACTGCAAAACACCAATGCAATGCCATGAAAAAAGTGATCATAAGTTTTGTTCGAGAGAAAAAGCTGAGAGAGTAATGTCACGACATCAAATCACTATTGCATCAAAGAGACAATGCTGGAGAATTGTCCAAATTGATATATAATATAATGTACGTGATCAGTAATGTAGTCAGGGAAAAATAGCAATAGTCAAAATACACAAGTTTTGACGATAAGCATTGCTCAAAATTCTTGGATCATAGCCTAATTATTCATTTCGAATTTTAAGTATAATATTGTATACAAATGTTGGTGGTCAATCAATGGATCAATCATATATTCTAGTGGGGTATTAGAAAAAAAGTAGAGACCTCAATTGCGTCGGTCCATGATATATGTTATAATCTACTTTGCCTTTTTACCACCCTCCCTTGACAAAGCTTTTTAAGCTTCTCATTCTCCTAAGTCTTCCGGTAAGTCCATAAGCAAAGCAATCCCTTCTTTTAATACCATTCCATATTCAAATCAAATCGAGGTCCTTTTAGGGTTTGGGTGTTTTATTACAGAAGAACAAAGGAAAAGACAGAAAGTGCCAACGTCACATTTGAAAACAAAACTACTTAATTAATAAAGAGAGCAAAAAATTACTGAAATTGAGTGGATTTGGATCATTTGGCCTTCTTCCTAGTTTTGCTTTAGCTGACCTTTAGCCTCCTCCTCATCTCAGAATTTGTAGCTTTTCCTTGGTTTCCCTACTAGCCTTTTCCCTAATACCTATACTGCTCGTGTTTTTCTATGTATTTTTATTCCATAAATAAATATTTCCAACTTGCCACCATCTGTACTCTACCTTAGTCTGCCACTACAATCATGACTTTCTCTCTCTACCTCTCTCTGTACAGACTATAAGCTTCGCTTAAGCTAGCTACAAAATAAGCAGCTGCTGCTACTCTGAAATATCCTCTTCATTTCTCCTGTCGCTCTCTAACTGCAAAACAAATATACACAAAAGGAGAGGGTCATTGGATAGTGAGAAAAATTTCAAACACAAGAGAAAGGTGTAAACAACATCATATTATTGTCCATGTTGGATTGCATGGTTTGAAAGAGAGAGAGAGAGAGAGAGAGATCTGTTGGTATTGTGGAGATCTGTTGGTATTGCGGTTGCAGAGTTGCTCAGACAAGTAATCCATGGCCTAGATAGAGTACACTGGACAACGACTTGGAGCTAGCTAGATCGAATAACCCATCGTCATCACCATCCTCTATTCATCATCATCATCATCATCACCTTCACGGGATTTTTGAATACCCAAATTTTACTTTTTATTTCTTTTTTCCAGTATATGAATTATCATTATTAGTCTGTGCTAGCTGCCACCTGTTGTACATGAACAAGCTCTAGTTCAGCTCACACTCATGCTTAGTTGTGTACAAAAGGAGAGTGCCCTTGTTAGTCCAAATTTTTCAGAGTGCAAAAGTGGGGTTAAAGTTTGAGTCTTTGGGAGAAAAACCCAAGTATCTAAAGAGATCTCATCTGGGTGTGGTGGGTTTTCTCATCCCTTTAATTTGTTTTTCTCTCTTTGGAGTTTTCCTTTCCTCCAACAAGGCCAAAAGAAAATGTTTCCTTCGGTAGCAGCCATGTCCAATTCAACTTCTTTGTCCACTGAAGAAGCAGCTAGTGTTTCTTCTGGTTCCAGACTCCCAGATCACTTTGCTTGCTTAAACCCTCTTTCAGTTTCAACCATTATCTCTTCTCCTCTCGACCATCAGCAGCCGCCGCAGAAGATTAAAAAGAAGAGAAGCCTCCCTGGAAACCCAGGTAACCAATTACTCAATACGTTTTAATATTATCTTAAGCAATATTGACTGATTGATTGTGATTCGTTGTTGTTGTTCGATTATTTAGACCCTGATGCCGAAGTGATAGCATTATCCCCTAAAACGCTCCTGGCCACGAACAGATTCGTGTGCGAGATTTGCAACAAGGGGTTCCAGAGGGACCAGAACCTCCAGCTTCACAGGAGAGGCCACAACCTGCCATGGAAGCTGAAGCAAAGGAGCAGCAAAGACTTGATCAAAAAGAGAGCCTATGTGTGCCCTGAGCCCTCTTGTGTTCATCACCACCCTTCAAGAGCACTTGGGGATCTCACAGGGATCAAGAAGCACTTTTGCAGAAAGCATGGGGAGAAGAAGTGGAAGTGTGACAAGTGCTCGAAGATCTATGCTGTTCAATCTGATTGGAAAGCTCACTCCAAAACCTGTGGTACAAGAGAATATAGATGTGACTGTGGAACCCTTTTCTCCAGGTGAGTCATAAACATTTCAGCTAGCCTCAAAAGAATTAATTGAAGTTTTTTCATGAGTTTGGACCCAAATGAGATTCATACAGAAGTACATTGGTCTTTTGTTTAAAGTGGGAAATTTCATGAGTCATGTCATTAAGAGAATCAATGTATATATCAGTGTTTGAATGTATCCGTTGGGTTTTGTTGTGAGGTTGTTCTTACACAAGAATGGTAAACTCTTTCTGGCATGGAATATATATCTGGCCGGACAGTTCTAATATTTCAGAGGGAGATTGCACCAAAATGGACACCCTTAATTAATGAAAAGTAACTGTTTTTGGAAGCATATCATTTTCATGTTCTTATACACGAATATAATCTCTCTCTTGTTTTATAAGTCCTGATTTAAAAGCGGTTCAATTTTAAGTCCTCAGGTCCTTGTAGTGAATGCTTTAAATTCTCACAATTCCAATTGTTTTCTTTGGTCTTTAGCTGGAGCCTAGCTAGCTATATATGGTTTCTTCTTCTTTTCTCTCCATTCTTGAAGACAATGATGGTGAACTGTTCTTATATAAGAAAAAAGTAAAAGATTGTTCGAGTACTTTTGTGATTTCATTTCATGGTTGAATTGGAGAGAAAACCAACCCGTGACTAGCTAGCTTGTTTTTTTCTTTTCCAATTTATTTATTTTGGGTCCATGAAGCATAGATGACATTGATTACTTGCAGAGAGGGCAGAGAACCTCTGAACTTTGGTAATAATTATGAAAACTGAAAAATCTGCCAGAATATCTGGTGGTATCCTCAGTTGCTTTCCCTTGTACTCATCAATGTATTGTCTGATCTCCCGAGTTTGCATATCCTATCCTGGTTTCATGCACGAGTCCTTTTTTCAATTAACTTTTTGGCCATCAAGTAATATTTCCACTTATCAATGCATATCTATATTAATGTAAGTATCTAATTTGTTGTTTTATTATCTTTTAATTTACCTTTTTGACGTTTTAGTCCATCTCCAATATTTCCACATGCATGAATACTTGGCCCGACTTTCATTCATATGTCTTCCAGTCAATCTGTAGTGATGACAGATGATCGACCAAAGTAAAATGCGTACATTTGCATCATCGTCAAACTTACCAGTATATTTGTGTACACATGCATGGCACATATACATGTACATATACGGAGATGATCAGAAGCAATTTCGCCAAAATAGTTGTACTCTTCCAACGGTATAACAACACCGCTCGGACGGCATCTACATTTTAGCTGAAATTTGGATTGCGGAATATCCATGCCTGCCTAGACTTCTTTTTATATTATTATATTTTGAGACCAAGTGCATTGCTACTTGAACTATATATTTTTGTGTTTTGCTTTAGTCCGATCAGTGATTAACAATCAGGTTGTACTCATTTGAAATCTCTTTTGTCGTCTCACTTAGTGGGGAGCTCATTTTTTGTAATATTTCTTGCTTGATTAAACTTTCTCAAAAGAAGTCAATTTTATGTGTTTCAAAACAACCTATACTAATTAATCTCATAAGTTCATGGCATTTTCTGATAATTTTACTCATGTTTGTTATTCCCCTACTGAGATTGATATAGCTTTGTAAATATTTCTGGACATGCAGGAAGGATAGCTTCATAACTCACAGAGCCTTCTGTGATGCTCTGGCTGAAGAAAGTGCAAGGCTCTCAGCAAGCCAATTAGCTATTGCCACCACACCTCAAATCTCTCTCTTCCCTTTCCCAAACCACTCTCACTTCACAAACCCACCCCCATTACCATTCACCACCCTCTCTCCCTGGGACCCACCCCACAACCCTAACCCTAATACCACCCAAAACCCACTTCACCACCACGTCAAGCCTGAAGAAACTCACCACCACTTCCCCCTAAACCCAACTCTCTTCCAAGAGACCCCATCACCTCAACACAAGACTCTGATAACCTCTCCCTTCCAGCACCTCCACGTCAGCACACAGCCAACCTCAAGTGTCGCCACGTCAGCTCACCTGTCAGCCACTGCGCTGCTCCAAAAGGCCGCCACCATTGGCGCCTCCGCGGCTGGGCAGCAGCAGTCTCAGTCAGCTGGCTTGGCTGAGTTTGGGACATTAGGAGGGTTCACGTCCGGAGAACTCACCACGTGGCAGAAGACTGACCGTCTGACGAGGGACTTCCTCGGTCTGACGTCCGCGGACGGCAACGGCTGTGATCATGGGAATGGAGCTGTTAACGTCGTCAACGATATGTTAACGTACGCCGGGGGAGCCGTCGAGTTTCAACACTATCATCATGACCAGCGTCTGCGTGGCCATCACGCTCTGTTGAAGCCCCAGGGTTTTGGGTTCGCGGAGACTACTGCCTCTGACACGTGGGGGATTGTTGACCAAGATATTTGACCGCGAGGGGGTAAAAGAGTAAGCTGGCCGATGGTCAAAGACTCAAATGACAGAAAGGAAAGAGGATGAAAATCAAAAATCTCTGTTAAGACCCTTTTGTATGCTTAATTTTCTGCATAGTATAAATTAGTTCATTATGATATTTTAGTTGTTTTCGTATCTCATTTTTACTATGATTTTTCTTTTTGCTCTGTTTTCGATTTATTTACCAGAAGTACAATGGTTTGAAGTTTTGGAGAAATTATGAGGGAATCGGTACATTATATACTTTATCCCTGTAAGAAATTAGGTGGTGAGCGTGAATGACCGAAGCCGAAGCAGAATGAAACTAGTCCATATAAATATATACGAATGCATGGACATGTACGGCACGGAATGCTACAAAAAGAGAAAGAGAGAGAAGCATGCAAGAATCAATAGAATGTGATCCCTTGAAGGCTTTGATGAACACTAATGTTGGCACTTGATAGTGGTCCTTCACGTTATGGACATCGAATATGATTCCTTGATTGCAAGTTAGTTAGTATATATTTAAGTCCGTGATGAGACCAAGAAGTATACAAATAAAATTGTCATCAAATTATTCAGTTATCAAATCCACATCTATCTAATTTATTTGTTTTACCATTTCTATTTCATATATATAAATATATATATATATATATTTACATATATATATATATATATATTTACATATCGACGAATAATTTTTCTAGCAGGATTAGTGTAATCCAAAATGATTATTTACATTTTACGACGATCTATTAGGTCATTCTTCTAGTTTCAAGACTTAGTTTTCATAAATTTGATATTTTCTTATATTTCTCACTTTAATACATAGCGTGCAATGATAGACATGAAACCACATTATGACACTTACATTTCCTTCCGAAATTTATAATTGTGCACAGTGTGCTCAGGTGACTCCTCACACCATACGAAAGGACAGCGGTACAAATTTCAGAATTGTGGTTGCAACAAATTGAGATTTGCTAGTTTACAACTAAAACCAAGTGTCAAAGTGAAAGAGATACATGCGAAATAGTTATATATATATATATATATATATATATATATATTAGATTGTAATTTGCCAGTATCCAACATGTTATGAACATAAGCCTTAAAAATTTAGTCTACCCTAGGGAAATTGCCCTTTTCTAATTAGATGACTTTCTTGTGGGGTAGTAATAAAGTTGGAAAATTAAAAAGAGACAATGGCCTTTTGTAAAGAAAGACGGTAGTAGCTATCTATATAGGGCGGCATGGGCGGATCCAAGTAGAAGCCTGGGCGGGCTGGAGCCCGTCCGAGATTTTTAGGCTTAAAAAAAAAATTAGATGTATACTTTAATTGATGTGGGTTTAAATGTTTAATTGACGTGGGTAAGTGGGTTTAATTGATTTCAAAACTTATCAAGGTCGATCAATGGGTCTTCTTTCTGCTGTGCAATTGTTGTGGGTTTAATTGATTTCAATACTTATCATTTTATCAATTGTTGTGTTATCTCAATATCTCGGCCAAGAGCTTGGCCTCATTCGAATGTCGAGTAATCAATTCAAGTTTATAGAGTTAACTTTGCAGATTGGGCTTGGGTTTATTTGCTAACTATTTCGTCCTATCCATGGCTTTATATTCAGAACAAACTTTTGGGTTGAAAAAAAAAACCATATATATGATGTATATTTTTTGTTTATATGTATGTTTGTTTAACGAAGCCACCCGAACTCTCAAATTATCGAAGTTAAACTCCTCTCTGGCTCTTCCATTCTCTCCGTCCATCATAAATTCTTATTCTTCTTCTTCGCAAAAATGCCTAAATTACTGACTAAATTCAATCTTTGAACACTTGAACTCTCAAGTTCTTATCTCCCCACTCTTGCATTCGCACACCTGTGCATTATTGTACTAAAAAACACATAAATATGTAGCCCTCCCTATTTTCAAATCCTAGATCCGCCATTGTAGGGCGGGGAGACTGTAAAACCTGCTGTATTTGCAAGCGTGAGTAGAAAGGCAAACAACTAAGCTGATGGGTTATATGAATTTGTGCTGGGTGTGATGGTGGTCCGGGACATGCAATTTAGACCATATAGATATAGATAGTGGTACTAAACCTAGCTCTAATAAAGAGGAAAAGAAAAGAGACAATTAGCAGCACAAGGATGCTTGAAATGAAAGGTTGATGAATGTCAACGGTAATGGAAAAGATGCTATAGCTCGATAGAAACTTTGAAAAACCAGATTCCTTCGTTCAATCTCAGTCTTCTTCTTCCTTTTCTTCGTTGATGGAGTTGCTCTTTATCAATTTCTGTGCAGAAAATCCCCACAGCACAGCCTTTTTCGCTTTGGTATTGGTAGCTTCACCCTACAATAAGCACCCATAATTGAGACGATGTTGTTTTGCATGGCCCAGCTAGCTCTTTATGATTTATCATTGTAAATCCTGAATCATGGTGGCAAAGCATAATTGCATAAACATGAACTACGTACGTACATCCTCCTCTATGGTCAGATAAGCTGAAAAATGGATGCTAATGAAACTGAATCATCCAAATTTTAACAAAACGGATGGGTTTGATGCGTTTTTAATTACGTTGGGATTTAAAGAGGAGACGGTGAGATGAGATGATGAAAATTAAGAGAAGGAATTAGTGACATGGACCAAACAATATTAACTTAAAATAAGAGAAAGTTAATCTAACTTAATGTCTATTCCTAACTAAAGTATAACACCGGTGAACAATAGAGGACTTTGAGGTTCGATCTGAAGCAAATTGGTAGACATTATTGGATAAAAAATTGAAGGGTCAAGGCTACAATCAAACCGAAGTTTCACAAGTAAACAAGGTCTTAATCATGTTTGACCTAATTAAAAGAATGAGCAGGATCCTTGATACTTCACCACAGTATATCCACTAAGAAAAAGAGAGCCTAGGGATTACTGAAAGCAGGGGTGGGTGGTTATGGTATATCCAACCTAGCTTTTAGAAAGTTTTATATATAAGTTGCAGGCTTAAGGTACACTATATACCATTTGCCTGGTAAAAAGGGACTGCATCTTTCTATCTTCCTCTGCACAACCAGACAAACAAAAAGCTTCTCTTCTATTCCATTTACGCCCTCTTTACTCTCTTTCTTTCTTTGCTTTTATAGCCTATTTGCGTATGTCATCTTCCGGCAGGGAATCTTACCTCCTCTGCAAAACCTCTTTTTCCCTCTTTTAAATTTTGTCCTTCAAAACTTAATGATTATGTACCAACCCCTTTTCCATCCTTTCTTTATTTGTACCGCGCTATCCTCTTCTCCTTCCCCTTCTGCTGCAAATCCCCGTAGGAATGCAGAAATTAATAAATTACAATACGAAAATAGAGTAGTAAGTATTTAAGGAGGGGGACAACATTCCAATTTCGCAAAGCCACTCCATGATTCAAAATCATTCTTCTTTTTTTTTTTTTGACAACGAAAATATTTCATTTGAATTAGTATTTGATGATCGTATCTGCCAAAATCAAGCGATTTAGTCATGTAGTTATTGTAAACACAATCTTTAGTTTTTTTAACTTTTTGCATCTACGACTTGTGATTGTATAGATAAGATGACATGGGTTGTGAATATTAGCCCACGTGAAAGGTTGCTAGTATTTCTTCTAATATTATCTCCATAACGTGTCACAATCTCAACTGAACAATAGGTTTGAATTGATTGTTATAAGTTTCCCTTGTGCTACTTTCTACTGCCTCCCTATCTCTTATATTCCAAAGTAGAATCACTACCCATTTCAAGTATAACGTCCATGAAACCAGCAATGTTCTGGTCCTAGTTAAACTACCAGAACACTGATTGTAACTATGAGTAATTTCATAACAATTTGTACGGAGAACACTTTGAACTAATATGTTTAGGTGGCACATATAGCAACTTCAGTCTTCAGCTGGCCTCTGTATATGTTCTTCTCAGTCCTTTACCTGGCCCGTTTGCTCCCAGCACGCTTGTGGTCCTTGACTAATATTTACTTTAATTGAACCCCTCTCCCTTCAATTCAATTAACCCATGAACTACAATTTTTGGACAAAAAAAAAAAAAATTCTTCTTTTCATCTTTTCAGTAATAATTTAGCTATCTGCTTGACCACGTGGGATCTCAAATTAGGCAAACACAAAAATTGAAGGCACAGAATATCAGAAAACTAAAAGTTGCAGCGTCAGATGAAATCACATAGAATGTACAAACTCAATGATACACCCATGTTCTGAGAGCCTGTGGATGAAAGTATGTAAAGTACAGTTGATTGAGTTCAAAGAAGAAAAGAAAGTTTCTGCAATGAATATGCATCGATTAGCTCCCTCAAGCCAAGGGGACCAATTTCTTCAACAACTGTGTGTCAATACAGCATTTCATCACACAACTGGTCTTGGCCCACCCCAATCTACTCCTATGTTCTTATCTAACACATTCTTGTATGCCTGCAACAAAGAATACGGTGTATATGAGAGTTTATATCAATCTAGTGTATACGGAGATCATGGTCACTCTAGATCGAGATTCTGTTTTTCTAAACAAGCAGTTCAGCGTTTTGTTGGATTTTATATTACACTGCCCCACGAACTTTCTATTTCTTAGGTTAATCAATTTTTTTTTTCCCTACCAAAGATGGTCAGGATATGGAAAAGCTTATGTCCTCCCTCCTCAATCACCCGCTATCCAATTATCCAATTCACTCTTAAGCTAATACACAAATAGGAGGACAATCTCCTACATTATCTAATTTTTGCATACTTCATATTTTTATAAAAGGATTTATATGTTGTTATCATCAGCACTGACAGACATGGTTCAACAAGATCACAGCATTACCTGGAGGGCAAATAATTCCTTTCCATTCAGAATTGCATCCATTGCAGCAAATTGGTCGTTGAATGATTCATAGAAAACTTGGTAGAATCTGTTCCTGAAATGACAAAAAGCAGATTGCATTGGAATATATTGACTTTTTTCAACAATTGATGAAAAAGAAATTAGCCTATACCGATCTTCCTTGGTGTTCAGGTCATCCATTTCTTCAAATTTACGTGTAAGCACTTCTGCTCCCACTGGTGTAAGCATGTGCAGTATTAAACCATCCAAAGTTCTTGGGAAACTTTTCTGCGCAAGATGACATAAATTGTTACATGCTAATGATGAGAAAATAATGTAGAGTTAGCATTTATGTGGCTGAAGATACAATATGATTTTTTGCTATGTAATCATACAAGCATCAGCATTAGCAGCCTCACCACTTTGCCATGACACTTTACCAGTTCCTATTACTTACAAACCAGATGTAAGGCGTAATTAAAAAATCATATTGCTTACCCAAATTCAATAAAGATAACACGCACAAGCACACATAGACACAGATAAATTTTTTCAGACCAACAAAAAATGGTCCAATCATCTTGCACAACCCTAGAAAGAAGGGAATATATGAACAAAGAAAAAGAGGGGTCAAGCCGCTTCAAATTCTGGATCTAATGGTAAAAGCACAAGGACTTGCAGAGTTCGGGCGTTCAGAATAGTAAGCAGAAACAGTGCCTACAGACCCGCCCATAAAATTAAAAGAGTGTAAGATCCTGTAGGGATAACAAAGTTCTTCTAATTCTAGTATTATGACCTGCTTTTGGTGTTCGTTATTCCTATTTGACACGCCAATATTACATGGAACAGAAAAATCAATTCAAAGCCACTTTGAACAACAATGAGTTCAACCCAGAGCGATATCCAGCTACCTATTACAATTTACAAGTGCAAACTTTGCAATGATAGTAAAACCCTACAAACTTACCACCATGGCAAGAAGTATGCGTTGAAGGGTGCATGGCGGAAGAGTCCAAATAATGTTAGCGACTGGGTCATCTTCCAACCTAAATGCATGTACTCTCACAACTTTGCTACCCTTGTCCTTGACACTGAGTGCAGAATCAGTTGTTGAAGTGGATTGCTCCGGTTGTCTTTGCTCTGCAGCATTGACATGACTGTGAACTAAAGAAACAAGTTCATGAAGAGCATGGACGGCAACCGGTTCCAATTCATGCAAAGTAGTTTCTTGTTTTAGCTCCTTTCCTTCAAGATCCTTCCTCTCACTCGCCTGATCCAAATCCTTGTCATTCTGATCTGGATAACATATCAAATCATGGCTGTCAGCAAAAAGAGAAATGCCGCATGCATAAACATGCACTTCAAATTTCCCCTTCTTTTCACCAATGATTAAGGAAACAATACATAGTAATCTTAACATAAGATGATCTGTCAGACAGCTTATAGAAAACTGACCTACTTGTCCGTTATTAAGCAGCTTACATGCATGCCTCTTTGTGTTCGCCATTTCCACTGAAGAAGCTTTAGGTAGCACTTGGTTCTGTCCCAAATCTTAGAAATTAAATATAACTTATAGTGCTCGATTATAAACTTTTGCTTCAAATAAAAAAAACAAAAAAGCCACACACATACACAGAGTAGATATCATCCCCATACCAACTTCCAAGATTTCATCAAAGTAGCCGTTCTATATCTATCTAATGGAGGTAGACTAACTTCAACTAAGACTCAAGACCACTGTTTGTAGTTTCCCCACTTAATAAATTGAAGAGAAAGCCTTCAAGACATCTAACTTATGTATTGGTTCTCTAATTATCACAGTTATTTTGATTCTCTTGAAGCATAGATCTACCATTCTAAAGAGATCACAATCATTGATTGTGGTATTCAATCAATGACCAATACATTTCAATTTTTAAATGAATTATTAGTTCTATCAATTTCCTTGAGTAATATTTAAACTACAGAAATTTATTACTTGATAAAATGAAATAATTCAAAATTTTCCCAAAAGCAATTTTTTATTTTTCTTCCATATTTTAGCCATATTATACTTGATAACTCGTTTTCTTTACTGGTTAGGAAAAAAAAAGTAAAGGTCAAAGTATAGGAACTAGTCAGATCAGTCCAACTTCAGCTCAATGACAGATATAAGAATTGGCTTTGCCATAGATTTCACTAAATACACACACACCACATCTGGTGTGTGTGTGTGTGTGAGAGAGAGAGAGATAGAGATAGAGAGAGAGGGGGGATACCATTTCTCGAATTGTCATTCTTTCAATAAGGATATGACGCATAAGAGAGGCATGAAAGGGAAACAGAATCAAGTCAGCTATTTCGGAAATGCTCTTCTGACACATGAAAAAGGACACTTAACCACAGCCACAGGTACCTTCTTAATAGTACGCGCAAATAATATGCATCCATGTGTTCTGACAAGCATGACATTATGTTTGATTGCCACCAAAAGTTGACAGCGATTGTCAGATCATCACTATCCACCTGGTGGAACCTGTAGATAACAGAAATAGCAATTAGGAAAGAAATAGTTGCAATCTGTTCAGAGAGAGAGAGCACGGCTAACAAAATACTGTTCATGGATTTTAAACCTTACCAGCCTTCAGGAATAAATAATGCATCCCCTGCATGAAGAATAACCTTCTGCGAGTACTCCATTGAAGATTCTGCTCTTGGATAATTTGAAAAGTCAAGGTTGTCTAAAGGAACAGAACTGCCAAGAGGGGGTCCAATTCAACTATTGGAAGACTACAGAGAAAGTAAGTAGAAAAAGAAAAAAAGAAAACGAAAAGATAGAAAATAGACTAGAAGCATAAACTTTCAAGTAGGTAGAGAAAAGAGAAGAGATTTGATCTGAAATTCTGAATTCATATTATTACTACAGAAAGTACCATACCTATGATTTGATGCCTCCCCATATATTGGCATAGGGTATAACACCGGAGTTGCTGAAGGAGGCCATAAAACCACTGTGGTTGATACAAGTTTGTTTTAGAAAAAAAGAGAACTCTAATAGACAAAAGTCGTGCAAAATTGAACAAACTTCTTTCTTCAATTCAATTTATTCTTTATATAAACCTATTAATCACTATGAAGTTGGAAGCAGCTCAATACATTTAACAGGATCAGAGAAAATTATTTGACCTTGTTTACAGCCAGAAACTATGCAGAGAAGGTTATGGTGTGGATCATAGTGAGTGCTTGATCTAGCTTGAGCATTGTTCATCCAGAGGTTGACAGAAATTAGTGATTTATCCTCCAAAAATGCAGGCTATAGAAAACAACCAGTGGACATTCGTAATCAACAATGAGAAAAGGGATTCTTTTAGTGGATGACTGTAGAATAAACAAGGACCGGCACAAGAATTCACAAACCATTTGAATATCTTCCCTCAAAGTTTCCAACTGAACCCTCTCTTCATTTTCAGTACTGATTATCGGTACCTGTTTCATACATAATATAATTTACATCCCGACATTGCAAGATTATAACCCTAGAAACTTAACAAAGTAAACTATATTCTACATAATTCTTCCAAAGGCAGCCCAAATATAGCTTGCATCCTAAATGCAACATTATAAACATTTGCACCACCAATAGTAATGAGAAAATAATAGATTATAATTGCACAGTAGGATACCATCATCTTAAAACTCTTTAATGTGAAACCTGTGCTAAATAGATTTGTTGAGGAGCATCCTCATAGGGCTTACAGTCATGCTCAGATTCAGGCCCTAGCAGCCCAGTCCGTTCCGATTCAGAATAAGCACCAGAACCATCCTCTGCATGATGCATGCGTAGTCTACATAGACGAATGAAGGCAGAAAATGGCAGTGGTACCTAAAAAAAAAAAAGCATAGCAAACTAGTTAGGGCCAGTAACATCCTAAAGAGAAAGAAAATCAATGCTTAGATCATAACAACAATCTTAGTGATTACCCTCTCATGACTTCTAAGATCGCCGTAGAAGACAGGTGCGAAACTAGATAGCATAGCCTCCACAACACACAATCCGACTCGTTCCTAATCATCAAAGTGGCATTAAGCACAAACTTCAGTTTAGTTAAAAAAGAAAAAACAAAGAGCTCTATAAACTATGTAGCAGACTCTCATAACTAGAAACTTCAAGAAAGTAAAATACTAGCAGCTAGCTCCTTAAAGCTAATTTTCGGAGAACCAAAACGGATTACTACACCGAGGTGCACATATGCCACAAAATTCAAATACGCCAAGCACAACAAGCCTGGTCCAAATATATTCATCTTCGTTACTTGTATTTCAGCAAGAACACCATTACGGCATTACGCAAGCATTTCAGAATAATCATAGCAAAAGCAGTTTTAGTACACTCAATTCTTCACTGAATTCAAAATCTATCATTCTATCATCAAAAAGAACGAAGCAGGCTAGAGTAGAAAGAGAAACCTGCAAATATTCCAGGCCGCCATTCGATGGATTCCACTTGGAAACAGCTCCCCAATCTTTAACGCAGCCCTTGATAACCTTTTCAACCAGAAAAAAAAATAAAAAAAATTGAGAATCTGAGACTAAGAAATGCTAGTGAAGATGATTGTAGCTTATGTGGAATAAGAAAACTTACCGCCGGAATATTCCTGGATTCAATCCGAGTGGTGAAGTCTTTGGCCGGAGGAACTTCCTCCAATCTTCGAATTCGCAGAGACTCCTCCATTGTCTGTGTGCTTCACAATTTCACTCCACGACTCGCTAATGCCTCGGCTTTACAGAAGTTTCTGGGTTTTAGTGAAGCCCAATAAAGTAAGCCCAAGTTTCAGGCCCAGTAGGCAAAAGTCTCGGAGGGAACCCCAACGGACTTTCATAACGACCTAACCGAAGTTTGAGGCTAGTTTGTATCCCAATTCTAGGAAAAAGTCTTGTGCATGTGTCTCTCTTGGAGAACCCAGTGAGAAATGTTGAGAGCAAATTAGGATCAAAATGGAGACGAGGAAGAGATTTGAGTGTGCCAAATTATACGTAGCATGCGGTTTTATGTTGTGCCTTATTGGCCATAGGAATGTTGCTGCTCTTTCGATCACTGTGACTGATGTGGAATGCGTTTCGGAGCTAGTTTTGTACGAGGGAGACACCATTTCTGGGAATTTTGTTGCCATTGATCATGATATCTTCTGGAGCCATGATCATCCCGGTCTCGAATTCACCGTAAGCTTCTGTTAGCAAATTCCCTACAATTTTTCTTCTGTCTAGGTGATCGTTGAAAGTAATTTTGTTATAGGCATTGACACACTCATTTCTTTAGTTTTGTAATCGAAATTGCATGTTCTTACATGAGTCAAGTTTGTGTCATGCATCTTTGATCTTGCTAGATTAACTTGAATAACCATTTATGGTTTAGTTGAATCATGGCACTGTGTGTGATCTAATTTGCTGTTTGGTAACATAACTTGTTGAACTGTTCAATATGACGTCGTATTATGCAATTTGATAATATAACATGTCAAACTATCTTATATCTTATTTACAACTGTGTACATGTTGGTAGGTCTGAGAGTATGTAACTGATGCATTACGTGCATATAATTAGAATGAGTGCCGGGAGAAATGTGCAACCCCAATGTCAAATCAAGAGATTCATCACTTCTGATGACTCATCGTATGCCGGTTTAGAAAATGACCAAATCTTATGCCATGGATTGTGATTGATTTTCAAATGGTTGCACAGGTAACATCTCCGGGAGGCAGTACAGTATTTTCTCTCAAAGGAACATCGGGCGACAAGTTTGAACTCAAGGCGCCACAAGGCGGAATCTACAAGTTCTGTTTCCGCAATCCGGCTCAAACTCCGGAGACTGTGTCTTTCTACATACATGTTGGTCACATTCCAACTGAGCATGACTTGGCCCAAGATGGTCAGTAACTTCAACACTCAACATCAATGTACCTCTAAGTTGTTTGGCTTTTAAACAAGGTATCATGAGATTTGTATTTTTTGGCGGTGCAGAACATATGGACCCTCTAAATATTAAGATTGCCGAGCTGAGGGAGGCATTGGAGTCTATCAGAGCAGAGCAAAAGTACCTTAAAGCCCGGGATGCAAGGCATCGATACAGTAAGTATGCCACATTGCCTAAGAAACTTCGATTCTGATTATCTTCGGGTTTATATCGATAGGGCTTTTTCTGTGCTTGTGTTGTTGCAGCAAATCAAAGCACCAAAAAACGTGTTATCTACTTCACACTAGCAGAGTACATTGTCTTTGCCGGTGCAAGTGCTCTTCAAGTGGTGTACATCCGCAATCTGTTCAGCAAGACGGTTGGCTACAACAGAGTTTGAACTTCCATTTCCATTCTCAAATAAGGCAACTCTAGTATACTGTTCTTCCTTGCACTCTATGATTAATTCTTTGCTTGACATCTACATTTTTTTGTACCAATACCATATCACGAGATCTCGTAGTCCATGATGAATTCGTTTTTGAGTAGTTAGATGAAGAAGTCTGCAATCCAACTTTTTTTTTTTCCGCCCGATAATTTTTGCTTTAGTCTATTCTTTTTAGATAATTCGTCGAACATACACTTAGCACATAAGCATATGAACAAGTAAATGTTTATATCTCATCAGTCCAACTACCGCTAGTAGTATTCAGGACACGAAGAAAATGCCACATATCATATAGAATATACATTCCAGGCATGCTTGAGAAAATAGTACTTCCATCTACAATATGATTATGAATGAAATGAATGTACTAGCTTCGTAGCCATGTGGGAATAGATAGCTTGCCATCATTTCTAAGTTTCTATATTGACTATACGCAAGCATGCACAAGAACAATGATGCCTCAGATTTATTAATCTGATGGATTCTCTACCAAGTTGTCCTGTGGTTATTGTTT
Organism: Rosa chinensis; assembly: GCF_002994745.2. Taxonomy (NCBI): domain Eukaryota; kingdom Viridiplantae; phylum Streptophyta; class Magnoliopsida; order Rosales; family Rosaceae; genus Rosa; species Rosa chinensis. Next base: position 52,987,247 of record NC_037093.1, on the reverse strand, counting down.
TGTGCATTTGGCGGAATCTGGGTTTCTTGTTTCTGCCATTTTCCCGTTGCTTTCATTCTCTGGAGAACATTGGCACATCAAATGAGAATCCCCATCAACTTTTAAAAAATTTAAGCGCAACTCTAAATTCTTGGCCATATTGTGATCTCTCCGCTTGATCTAGCAACTGGCCAATTATCACATGTTTTACCAGAATGTAAGATTTGTATACCAGTGGAGTAAATTATATATTGATCCCTTCGGCTTAACAGTTACATTTGTTGAACTTCTAGAGAGTCACTCACTTGTGAGTTCCGTACATAGCATTTTACAAGTTTTAATTTGCTGTATTTGGTTGTAATTACCAGAAAAATTACTATCAGCTGAAAACAGAATGCTAGAGATAACGAAACAATTACGAGTTAAAGGAACAAATGAAATAAATGATTAGGGCCTTAAAAGGCTCAAAAGAAAGTGTTTTAATCTAAGGTTCTCTAGACGTGATCTAGCGCTCTGCTAGGGTTTGAGAAACCTCTCGCGGCGGCTTCTCATATCTCCCTATTGCCTGTCAATGGTGGCCATGGTGGCCTCTAGGCTGCTTATTCTCTTTCTTGTTGCGTTAGGCAACGATGGTTTTGTGAGGGTGTTGGGTTCTAGTGCTACCGTTGCTGCAGATGCGAGTATTGCGACCAGGGTTAGCGGCACTAATCGGGTGGTGTGCTCGGTGATCAACCAAGATGTCTTTGTTCGAGATGGGGTCTCGGTTGCTTGGATTGCAGAGTGGATGAAAGAGCCCAGAGATTTGAGTGCTCCATGTGCATGGTTCTTGAACGCGGTCGTGGGCGATGCAACCAGATTTGGTGTGCCCGGCTCTTGGGTGGATTTGATGGTGGCGGGCACTACTGTGGGGATGGTATCGAATCCGTCTTCCCTTGATGTGGATGGTGTTGGTAGCTTGAACGCTGATAGGTGTGGCGGCAATAGGGGCAGGTACGGTGACAGTGGTGACTGTTCAAGCGGTGGAAGTGCGCGCCATTTGGATTGAGAAGATGAAGATTAATGTTATCCAATGAGATTTTTTTTTTTTTAATAGGAATTGATTTCATTAGTAATCAAGCCATGAAAATAAGTCAGAGTCTAACATAACTTACATAAGAAACTCCGGAAAGAAAAAAAAAAAAAAAAAAAAAAAAAAAAAAAAAAAAAAAAAAAAAAACCAGATAACCTATCTAAGCCAAACTAAACTCATTAAAGTCTAAAGGGACGCTCGCTAGAAAGCAAGCCTAAAACAAGTAAGAACAACCTCACTTTCCTAAGGAAAAATCATTCATCTAGTCTAATCTGCCATCACGCAATTATGGTACAAATAACAACTAGAAACATCTTAGAAAAACTCATAAAGATTACTCTAACTTTAGAAGGCTTGTACCCAGATGTCTAATAGCAGAGAAACTTAAGACTAGCTCCATCCCCGTAGGGTTGGAGCCAGCACTATCCTCAGCCTCTTCAGGAGCCAACAACCTCGGCATCAGGTTGGTCTTACTCTGCTTTTCCACTGCAGTAGACTCCCACAACCCAAGCTTGAACTCAAGCCTAGGCCCCAAAGCCCAAGCACTCCTCAGTCCAAGTTTGAGCCTAAGCCCAATGACCCAAGCCCAAACCTAATCAAAAGGGGGAAGCCCAACCCTCTGATATTGGGTCACCTCTACCGTCGCCAAGTCCGGTGGCCGGCAGTTCCACCCCTCCATCACGCGTCGATCAGTGATCCAAGTCGAATCCGGCTTCCTCAACCTGTACGATCTGTCCTCACCTTCTTACGCCTTACCAGCAAGGAACTCTGATCAAAGCACACCGCTTGATCTGCAATCGATGTCGACCACCTGCTTCGACGTCGATCCGTGCGCTAAAAAAACAAAAATAGGTCAAGACACCTCGTCTCGATTTTCTTCTCCTCTACACCACACTGTGCCTTGGCTCCCACGTTGCACGACACCCGATGAAGCCTCGTTGATGCCAAACAACAGAAGGAAAACGGAAGATTGTCACTGCCGCTTTTCCCTCAAAACCCTAAGGTTCTGCTAGATTTATCCAATGAGAAATTAAGTAGTCTTTATATTTAATTAATTGGTTATATATATATAGTTTGGGATTCAGACCTCTCAATTTACTATTTGGACCTCTTCTAATTTTTATAAATTCTTTTTTCCTATTTTACCCATTCTATAAATTATAAAAAATAATAATAAAAAAAAACTGTCTCTTTTAATCGTGTGCTCTCCTCAACAAAGTCAAATCATCTTTCTTTCATTTGTTCAACCCACCTAAGGTTCTCTATTCTTTTAATATAAGGTTATGGAGATTGATCAACAAGTTTTATTTTTCATTCTTTTTCCACCCAAGCTCTATATAAACAATAATGGCTTCCATAATTACTGACTACTTGTTCTTGATTCTAAGATTGAATTGGGACTTATCAGCTAAGTATGTAGTTGGGTTGAGGTTCAAATTGAAGGCTTGCCAAATTCATATTTATAATTTTATATAAGTTGAAATGATAATCGGAGAAAAACATGATATTGAATTGGGTTTAGTGAGCTCTGTACTTCTTGGGTATGAGAAAGCGAGAGGTACCAAAATTAGATTGCTTCGCACAAATAATTGGTCTTTATTTTGGTTTTTTGATGCATCAATAATGTTTAATGAAGCAAAGATTGAACCTTTCTGGAGGGAGGTGCAGTTTTGATGATGATGATGTGATGATCTTTTCTAAATTTGAATGAAATAGAAAATTTGTTACGTGCAAGAAGAAAATATGGAATATGAAAGCATGATTTGATGAATTCTTTGCTCATTTTGCTGCTGAAAATGGAGGTTTGGCTTCCCGGATCCATGCCCAAAGACCAATTCTTGTTGTTTTTTCAGGTCTCATTGCGTGGAAGATCAAATAGCTGGGTTTGTGAATAGGAAATTCTTTCTCTTCTTCTTATTTTTTCAGTAGGTAAAATAGGAAATAAAATTTTACAAAAATTATAAGAGGTCTAAATAGCAAATGGGGAGGTCTAACTAGACCACCCATATAGTTTTCTTTATAGATTTGGATTTTAGAAAATTAGTGTACTTATTAGTCATTTTGCACTTGGATAATATAGTCTTTCAATAATTTAAATATTTGTAAGATAAACTAAGAAAATGGTAGGATGACAATAACTACACTCTATACTATTAGAAAATATGGGAAATGATCATTTACCTAATTTCAGTTTAAAAATTGCCCACTTGCTCCACTAACAGTTTTTTAACCCCGTTTACCCAAAACACTTCAAGAGATTATTTCCCTAATACCCAATTAATTCTTTTTTATTTATTTTTGGGACTTTTTTTCCCTCTCCTTTTTTCTCACTTAGAGGGAGAAGTCATTCTCCACCTTGCCGGACTCCGGTGACTAGTGGCCGGCCGCCGACTCTGGTGATGGGAATCCGGCGACCAGTGACCGGATTCCGGCGTCTGATTTTATTATCCCCCAATAATACCCAGTAATCATATTATTGCCCCCCAATAATCATGTTATTGCCCCCCAATAAACATATTATTGCTCCTCAATAACAAGATTATTGTGAATCAATAATTAGTGAAAAATGAAGGTGTTTTGAATTTTGAAAGCTTTTGGAGGTTTATCCAAATAAATAATCTTATTATTGCTTCCCAATAATCTTATTATTGCCCCAATAAATATTTTATTGCCCCTCAGTAATCTTATTATTACCTTCCAATAATCTTATTATTGCCAACCAAATCATAATAAAAAAAAACAATCACTACTGGCAAAATTTCCTTCCATTCTCATAGTTCACAGTTTACCATAAAAAAAATAAGGAAATGCTGTGGGTAGCAAAAAAAAAAAAAAAACTAGAAGTTGATTTGGGCACCCATAAAAGATCTGGGCACCCAATCACCATCTTCGCCGCTCTCTATTTCTGATGCAACTTCCTCCCAAGTAAATACAAGGCACCTGGCGTCTTGGTGTATGTGGCAAGTGAAGAAGCAACCCATATTATACTAATGCAAGATCTAGAGGAGAACAAGAACTCATCGAGGTTAGTGGCGGCGCGGTTGCTGGATCTCAGTAGGACGAACCCGATCTGGGTTGGTTTTCTAGGATCCGAGCTGGAGAAGGCGTTGTTTAGTTGGGGTGGTGATTCATGGCGCGACGGTGGTAGAAGGATGATGAAGTGGTCTAGCGAAATCTGTTGGGCGATGCAGTCGGCCGGAGGTAGAGAGAGAGAGAGAGAGAGAGAGAGAGAGAGAGAGAGAGAGAGAGAGAGAGAGAGAGAGAGAGAGAGAGAGAGAGAGAGAGAGAGAGAGAGAGAGAGACTAGAGGTTGAGATCGGTGGGGGCGAAATCTGTTGGGCGATGCAGTCGGCCGGAGAGAGAGAGAGAGAGAGAGAGAGAGAGAGAGAGAGACTGGAGGTTGAGATCGGAGAGACAGAGTCTGAGAGGAGAAGGATTAGTTTCAATTTAATTATAGGGGTAAAAATGTCAACAGATGTTATATTGGGTAAATGAGGTTAAAAATTCTTAGTGGAGTAAGTGGACAATTTTTAAGCTGAAATTGTGTAAGTGGTCACAACCCCTATAAAATATGGTCATGGGAGAAAATGGAGATAGGATTCAAATTTGAAGTGTTCAAACTTCAAAGAAAGGCTTCAAGCACTCAAAGTTTTTTTTCTTTTTTTCTTTTTGGAGAATAGCCATCAAAGCTGTTTTTGAAAAAAGGAAAATTCAAAAGTCATGGCTAAAGCAGGAGAGAGTGAGAGACTTTCGTTTGGTCCAATCCAAGGTGGGGGCCACTTTCACGCGCTCGAAGCGGGAACCCATCATCATATTATCCGACTTGGTAAATATATATTTCAGAAAATTTGAATACTTAAAAAACTTGCCTAACTTTTTCTTTTTGGCAATTAATTTGCCTGAACTTTTTTTTTATCAATAATTTGCCTGAATTTGAGATATTCACTGAAAATAGATATTCCCGGAACAGGCACAAATCTTCTCTATGTAAATAGGATGATTTGTGTAATCCTTTTTTAAATAGGAAATAATTTGTATGCAAACGATATAAAAATATATCTAAATGATTGTAATATGAGCATGTAAACTCTTAATTATAATTCAAGGTTGAATTGATTATATCTCAACATTATTTTTATCGAGTTAAATAGTTATTACGATAATGACATGTTTGTGATCGTTTATGAGAGAACCAAAAATCTTATTGAATAAATAAAAAAGTAATTATATATGTAAAAAAATAGTACATGATCATGAAAAGAACTTGACAATTGCTTTCTCATAAAAAAAAATATTTTCAAACTTTTAAAAGACATTAAAAAAAAAATTATAAACAATCTCAAACATATTAATGAATTAACTAGCTCTCGATTTACTGTTATTCTTATCTCTAATATCATATGAGATTTCTGTCCAAATTTTTAATAATTGTGATGGGGGCATCGGGGCATCAAAAGGACATTTATTTAATTAAACAAGAAAAGGACATTGATACTAAATATTTAAACAAATAGTGGACAGTCGATCATACCTAAGAACCAAAATCATGAGATTGGCGGGAAGAGACTTCAACCAAAGAATTTTGCAGATAGGGGACACTGAGACGTGACCCTTTTTTTTCTTTTTTTCTTTTATGATGAGTAATGACAGAGACGTGAGCTCTCACTCTGCATTTTAAAAGCCATTGAATTTCTTAATGGCAACTTGGGCGGTGAAATGAAGTTGGAAATTTTCAGATTCTATTCCACTAGCAACCGTCCTATTTAGATTGCTTGCAGGTTACAAAGGAAGACTCATTCTCACCGAACTAAAATACTGTGTTTAATTAATCATATGTTCATTTTTTTTGGTCATAAATTAATCATATGTTCATACATGCATTCTTTTGAAGAGAGAAAGGTCAATGAGGGCTGTTGCAAATGGACCTAATCGTATTTTAGCAATAAAACTATACATCTATTGTGGTATTAGCAGCACTTTTAAAAGACATGTTTATGAATAGAAAGTGTATTTAGATGAATTGACTCAAAAGAATCGGATTGACATTCGAATAGCTAATATATGTAATGGTGAGCTAATTCATCAAATCCGTAAGGTGCAAAATTGAGTGGATTACATTCTAACAAAAAAAAATTTGAGTAGATTAGATGTGTTGGATGCCTGTTTTTTGTTTTTATTTTTTATTTAGAGTATTCTCCCTTTTGCTAAATTGGTAGTCTATGAGGGAATACTTTGCAGTGTTTCTTTTTTTTTTAATCGAAGGAGGTAAGTCATTTGTTGAAATTGAAAGATTACAGTGATACGATGCCTAAAGACATCGAAAAGGAAATAAAACAGTATGAAAGGAAAATTACAAATGAAATGGAAAAATTTTAAAACGCAAGAGCATCAACGTCTAGATGCAGCACTGATTTTACAATACGGATTGCAACCGTGTAGTGAATTGAGTAGTCGGTGGTTTGACTACCCATGCAACTCCAACGCCCTAATTGACAAAATCCAACTTGGCGCCGGAATGAGGGCACTCTCCCACCTAAAAATCGAAGCCGACCAAGGGTGTCAAAACATGGCCATGTTGGCAGACGATCTTTCACGAACAGATACCAACGAATTGGGTCCTAGATCCAATTCCAATAAAGCACAGGAGCTTCAATCCATTCTTGCAAACAAACAACCCATAAAAGATAATGGGTCGCAGTCCAACCCAACGTCCACCAGGATCCCAGATCCAAATCCATTTGCAAAAACCACCCGAATCCCAAATTCAAATCCAAAACTGTGGAGGCCCAAAGCCTCTTGTCCACCCATGGCTGCTCCGGCCCATGTCCAAAACCTCTTGAGCCCAGAACCCACTAGGTTATCGCCCAGTACCCACCCCATCTGGGCAATCCACCTTACCACCGGCGACACACCAAGTATCTGTCATGCCGTTAATCAAAGGGTCGTCATCTACCTTACCACGCAGATCTCGAAGATCACCGACTGCCCAATCAAGGCTGCCTACATCACCATGCACCGATCCATAGTCCAGACAGGACAACAGCAGCCGCATACAATCCAGCCGAAGGAAAATTCCCTATCGTAACCACCGATTGACCACCACGTCAACAACATCGCTGGAAAGAGGCAACCGACTGAGGTCACCTTGACTTCTATCCGAACCCCACTCCTCCCAGTAATCACCGCCACCCTGCAATGCCATCTCAACAGAACGTTATCCCACCGACCCCGCCCCAGCAGCTCCCAAACTCCCCGCCGGAGAGCCACTGCCACTGAAGACAATGAAGATGAAGACGAAGAGGCCAAAGCCTGGAATTTTCTCCATGAATGGAGTAGGTATATGTCACGGCGAACGAGAGAGGGCCGCCGTTCCACAAACCTTAGCAGAGAGCTCTGGTAGGTCTTTTTTTTTAATATTTCAAAAAATATATATATTGTAGTGTTGGTGATGCATAACCAAAAAAATCTTTTAGAAAAATTTGACGAATATAACCCTCTAATATTAAAAAATTTTAGAAACTGAAATAACCAACAATAACAATAATGTTAATTTAAAAAAAAATAAAAAGAAATTAAATTCCTTAAAAGAAATAAATAGTAGTTATTGTTATAGAAAGAGTAAAACCCACCACTAGGGTCAAAACTTTTCTCCACCGGACAAAATGATACCCAACTTTTAAAAGTGATCAAAATGATACCTAAATTTTTAAAAGTGATCGAAATGATACCTAAATTTAAAAAAACAAATCAACTTGATACTCAATTTTCAAAAGTGATCAAAATGATACCTAAAGTTTTAAAAACAAATCAATTTGATACCTCGGTTTAATTTTTTGTAACTTTTTGTTAAAATTGATCACGTGCGGTGCAGTATTTTATGGGGTTATAATAATATTTTACACAAAAAAACTATTTTTCAATTATTTTTTATTTTACTTTGTTAATTCTCTTCTTCTTCTTCTTCTATCTCTGCCTCTCTCTCTCTGTCTTCCCATTTTTCTTTGTTTTTTTAGAAGTTGGGAAACATCCGAACTTTATTTGTATCTATTATCGATGGTAGAATTGAAATTGAATGGAAGATTTTTTTTTTTAAATTCTATAGAAGAAGAAGATTGGGTTATAGATGATTGATGGCCCTCTGACCACAAATCACTTCAATTTTTGTGCTTGATTTTGCATTTGATTTAACAAAGAAGTTAAAAAAAAAAAGGCTAAATACTGACTACTACGTAGTTTGGGTCTAAAATCAATTCAGTCCCTAAACTTCTAATTTCATCAAGAACACCCCTGCACTTTCAATTTTGATCTAATAGGTCCAATTTGTTAGTCTTCCGACAATTGAGTCATTTAACTTGTTGACGTGACTTATATATGGCCTATGTTTTATAATGTGGTGTTGAGGTGGCCTGCATAGTTGAGTCTCACTATAAGAAATCTATCAAATAAATAGTTTTTCAACAAATAATCCAACTATAACTTGAACCCATAACAGAATATTAATGAATTGGACCTATTAGATCAAAATTGAAAGTACATGGGTGTTTTTGATGAAATTAGAAGTCCAGGGACTGAATTGATTTTGGACCTAAACCACAGAGTAGTAACCAGTATTTAGCCCTAAAAAAAATAAACTGAGGTATCAAATTGATTTGTTTTTAAAACTTTAGGTATCATTTTGATCACTTTTGAAAGTTGGGTATCAAGTTAATTTGTTTTTAAAAATTTAGGTATCATTTTGATCACTTTTAAAAATTTAGGTATCATTTTGATCACTTTTGAAAGTTGGGTATCATTTTGTCCGGTGGAGAAAAGTTTTGACCCTCGTGGTGGGTTTTACTCTTATAGAAAATTGCTTTAGTTAAGAAACTACCCACTTTTTCAAATTTCAAAAAAAAGAAAAAGAAAAAGAAACTACCCACTTTTTTACCAAAAAAAAAAAAACACCCACACATAGGCACATGCTAGTTGTGCTAAACAGACAATGTTTGAGCATAAAATGGTATATGGGGGATGTCATGTGCCCTCTGTGTGCAGGTGAATTAGAAACTAACACACACCTCTTTGCTCAGTGTGGATATGCACAAGAAGTGTGGACAGCTGCACACCTACCTCAACCTCAATTGGGAGCGGTGGCTATTAAAGATTGGCTATTAGAACAAAGTAGCAGAGTAACAAAGGAGCAATTTTGTAAGATTATGATGCTCATGTGGGCCATCTGGAAGAACAGGAATACACAGGTATGGGATGGAGTTAAACAGCACCCATGTGATGTGATGTTGATGACAGTAGGGTGGTGGGAAGAATGTACGAAGGCAAACGGCTCCACTTCTCCACCGAGACAGCAGCGACAAGACTGGAAAGAGCCACCAATGGGCTGGATTAAGTGCAACACGGATGGGGCATTTAATCTACAATCTGGAAAGGGAGGTGCAGGTTTGGTATTTAGGGAACATGGAGGACAGATTAGAGCTAGGGGTCATCATGGGCCGAGCTAGGGCCGACCCTACCCTAAATTTTAGGGCTTAGGGTCAGGCCGGTCCGGGCCTAGTCAAAGTCAACAAAATTTAGGGCCGGGGTTTAAATACGCTAACCCTTACCCGCCCGAAAAGCTTGATTCGCTAGGGCTGGCCTTCCGAATAGGGCCGAAATGGGCTGAAAAGGGCCCTATTTTGTATAACAAAAAAAAAAAAACTTTTTTTGTTTTCCTCAAAATGTGGCTCAATGATTATATAAGTAATACAAGACTCATGATTTTTTGTTGATCATATTTAATACACACACACACATATATATAAATTAACTTCTAACATTTATTAATTTAGTTAACGTGGTTATATTCAATTAACTATCTCTCTAAATCTTTCAATATTAATTGTTATGTAACAGTGAAAATAATAGTTAAAGAAAACAAAGCCTATGTAATAGAAAATAATAAAAATAATATATAAATTTTAGGGTTGGGCCAGGTAGGGCTTTTAGGGCCAGGCCGGGCTTGGCCCTTACTGGCTCAATTGGGTCAGGCCGTAGGGTAGGGCTGGCCCGCCATAATGTAAGGGCCGGGTCGGGCGGGTTTAGGGCAGGCTTAGGATCGAAGGGCTAAATGATGGGGCCTAATTAGAGATATATCAACCCAGCCTTTATATACTCTTGCGTCACCTTTCCATGCTGAGTTCATAGCTTTGGCTGAAGGAGTTAAGATGGCAGCAGGACTAGGCTATTCACAAGTCATTTTTTAGACTAATTGCTCGGTATTGGCAGCAGCAGTAAATCAAACAGAGGGAGACTTATCCATGTTTAGTTTTGTCCTAGATGACTTGAAGGATCAATTACAGAGCCATGGTGATTTCAAAGTAGTCTTTGCACCTCGTGAGGCAAATAGAATAGCACATACTCTTGCAAGCGCTAAGTAAAAATGTTAGCCAAACTTGGTTTGGTACTGCTCCCAAATTTATAAGGGATGCCATTTTAAACGAGTGTACTCGTTAATTTGTTTCAATGAATTCTATTTTCAAAAAAATGCTAGTTGTTTCTTAATATAAGGGGGAATACTTTGTAGTGTTGGTGATGCATATACTTTTGTAATTTACAAAAAAAAAAAGAAAAAGTGAATTAGAATTTGGATAACATATTTTAGATACAGAATTTGTATTTATAAGCTTCAAGGAATCAACATATATCATGTCTAAAATAAGTAAAAACGTAATATGATATTCATTTGAGTGTGTCTGAATTTAGTTATTTTTATTCATATCTTTTTTGAGTAAGTGGCGTTTGAACCGAATTGCTGAGATCAGTTACCATCGAAAGAATCCTTTCTCCATCCCAAGTGCATTTACCTAAAATTAGCTCACATGTCAAAATCTACTTCACCTGCAATATTACCACTCTTAATCACTAAGATAATTTTGTTGTCTTCAATTTTCCCAGCCTATTCACACTCTTACTTCACAGCGAGGGCATCCATCTCGAAAGGGCCAAGCTGCTTTTAAAGATTAAATTTAATTCCCTGGCACACTGGATCTTAGAAGCGTCATGTTCAACTGCACCTGCATATGTTAGCATGAAGCATGTCGGATCTTAGCCACTTTCCTACCAAATCACAAGGTGTTATAATTTCTTTTGATCATGTTTGGATCCAAGTGGTTCTACACTGGCTATTTAACTGTTTTTATTGAAATTAGAACCTTTTCGGACATTAAATATATTAAAACATACTGGCTCACAATTTTTTTTAAGAAGAAATTATCTAAATTAAGTGCTAAAACCTCTGGAGCAACCAAGTTTACAATGTCAAACGATAAGGTTTTAGAAGCCTCTATTGGAACACTATTGGTCCAAGAAGCATTTACAAAGGTATTATATATGGCCTAAATTTGCAACTGCATCAGTAACGAAATTTGCATATCTTGAAACACGCTTAAAAGAGATTGAACATACTTGCTCACAATTAGTGAGCAACACTTTGATACAAATTACATAGTAGTTTCACACAAATACTGTTCACATGCATAGACTTGAATCAACTAAATTTTCACTCTTCAAATTCACTGTTTATGCCATGATATTTCAAACTTTCCATGATATATACCACCTTCAGCGAGCTATCCGCTTTGGCGACGTTATCCACTTTTGTCGGTTCAATCACGCATTCAACAAAAAAATAATTTGGCGACAAGCTCATCAAATTATTGAATAATATTTGTCATGCGACCCTAAATAACATATTGAACTTCCTACTAAATTTCAGTTGTAGAACATATAAATACATATTTCCTAAGTATCTAACAAATTATTCTAATTTTATCTACATAATTTCTTGTGGTTAGTTAGTCAACATTGTACACATATGGAGGGGATAAAACTTATTTCATAAAGGAGGTAGGGGTATAGGTATTAATCATATGAGTTATATAGAAATTCCTATTGTGACTAGAAAAATTGATTCTCATATATGCCCAATATGTATATTTTTTCCGAGCTCTATTTTCTTCTTCTATTGTTTTGATTTTCATCAAGCGAGAGGGAGAGGGATTGAGGGTGAATTCAGTTTTTTATTTATTTAATGGTATTTCATCATTTTCCTCTAGGAAAATGAAATAATAGAAAGCTAAGAGCAATCATAATCAACTATCACTAGGTGAAAAGCTAGCCAAATATACCTCCCCCACCCCAAAATCCGAACTACTAAGTAACATGCGAGGGTGACAAGTATAGTGTCAAGCATCTCAACTAAAAGTAATGACTACAATACAATCCACCCCATACACAAGACTTTGCTTGATATAGGCAAAATCAGACAAACTAGCAAGCTAGTTAAAAGTGTAGCCACCATTACAATGCTAGCTTCACATATGGGAAGTCCGATAACTACAATTGTCAAGTACCAAATATTCACGAAATCGTTGCGAGTTTGGAAGCAATGTAGGAAAATTATCGTCATCCGTTGTTCTCGAAACTCAAATTTAGGGTTTGTACTTACTCAGTAATTTTGATGAGTAATTCAAATTTAAGATATGTCAAAGTAAATAATTAAAATAATATTAAAAAAAGGGGAAAAAAGAAAAAAACTAAATTCTTACCGATAGAGAAAGTGAATTCTGATTACGTGCTATGCCTTTGCCATTAAGGCAAGAAGTGGTGTTTGATGTAACTATTAAATACTGCCAACAACAAACATAAAATAAAGTAATCTTCATTTTTAGCAATTTTAGATTCTAGATAGAGAGGCTCTCACGTCTTGACCGTCAATCTCGAGACGCCACGTGGAAGGCTGCGAGTCGTGGATCCCACGCTGACGTGGTCGAGGAAAAGGGCGATTTCTCTAGAAAAAAGAAATGAAAATGATATCTGCATTTTTAATTTTTATTTCTTTTTGAATCGTCCACAGAGAGATAGAGAAAGAGAGAGGAAAAGAGAAAAAAAAAAAAAAAAAAAAAAAACGAACAAGGCGCGGAGAGAGGCCGTCCGAAACAGAACACAGAGACTCACAGAGAAAGAGAGAGTTTTAATTTCCTTTCTCCTTCTTCTTCATCATCATCTTGGTAATAATCATAATCATAAATATTATATTGCCTTTGTTTCTCTGAGCCCAAAGTCCTTAAACCTCCGCGTTTCTCGTTTAAGCTTTCCTTCTTTTCAGGCTCACTTCCAAGAAAAAAAAAAGAAAAAAAAAAAATTAATCCGAAAAATTCAAACGACGCGGAAGAGACGAAGATCGAGCTCGGAGCACGAAGCGGCGTCGTTTTACCGGATCTCGCTGCCTTTCGAATCCCCAATTGCGGTGGACTTGTCGATTGGATTGGATTTTGGTTCATTTTCTTGCGGGGTTGGGAGGATTTAGAGAAGGAGGGGAGAGAGGTGTTTCTGGCTGGATCAGATCCTCCTAGGGCTTGGATCTGGTGCGGCGGATGAGAGAGGAGGACGCTTCGTATGTTTCAGGGATCCAAAGGAGGTGGGAGAACGATGAAATGGGGAACATTGCTTAAGGACTTGAGAGAGAAGGTTGGCCTCACTAATTCCCCTGCCTCTGCTTCAGCTTCTTCTGCCACAGCTGCTGCTGCTTCTTCTTCTTCTTTGGATGCTCTTTCTTCCTCTACCAATGCTCTTACAGCTCTTCACGGCTCGTACTCTCCTTCAAGGTCTGTGTTAACTCTACTCTCTTTTATCTGTTCTTGTTCGTCTTTGACTTTCAATTAGGGCTTTTTGTTGTTCGGCTCTTTTCGACTGGTTCGTTTTCAGTACGGCATTGGCTTTTTGTGTGTGTTTCTTCTTGGTTAGGATTGCTCCGGTGGGGGTTTACTGGGTTTTAGGTGGTGGAATACCAGTTCATGATGGACTAGGATGAGGTCTTGTTCACTTGAGCATCGGCACTCCGGTGTTTGATCAAGTGCTGGATTGTGAGACTTTTTTAATTTTGATGACATAGTTGCGGTGTTAGTAGATGACATGATGATTAGTTTTAGTGGTGCAGGAGTGGTTTCTGTAGGAAGTTTCTTTCTCAGTTCTTTAGTGTAGGCCCTGGTAGCTGTTGCCGAATTGGAGTTGTTGACATCTAATTCATGGCACTAAGCAATGGATTCCTCTGCCTCTGTAGGTTTCCGTTATGTTTTAGACACATGATCTGCTAATGTTCTTGATCCTCAGAAAAGTTTCTGATTCAATCACACTGTGGTTGAAGTTAGATTTTATGTCTGAAGCTCTTGTTGCTTTGGATTGCATGTCATTGGTTGATAATTTTGCATACCAATGACATAATATATGGCCTTATAAAGGAAAGGGTAATAGATTATGTTTGACGATGTGATAAAAGCCTTGTAAAATAAAGCAGCTGGTAGTGTGCTGTCTGTTGAAGATGATGGTAGTGAGGTAGGTATGTACAGATACATACCTATGTGCCTGTATACAGTTTCTCTAATTCCATAGAGGAGTTAATTTGTGGCTGACTCTTGAAACACGGCTGGTGACTGGAGAGCATAAGAACCAAAAAGTGGGGAAGTTAATATAGCACTTCCCCAGGTTCTTCTCCCAGAAATAATTGGATTATTGTTTTGGGTGGGTTTTTAATCGTTGCTTGTAAAAGTACATTTTTAAACCTCAACCAGAAAGTATATGTCAAGGTATCAGGTGTTTGTAGATTATATTTCAGTGGTGTTCTCTTTTGGAGGATTATTAACATACATGCCTGTGAAATCAGAGACAAACATGAATTGGAATTGGACTTCAAGAGGTTTTGGGAAGAGTTCCGGTCATCCAGCTCTGAAAAGGTTTGTTCTTAACTAGTTTTTTTTTTTTGCTCTTCTTTCTTACCGTGATGCAGAACCAATAGGGAGAGAGGAGGAAAAATAAGATCGAGTCTTGGATTCCACACATCTTAGTCAACTAAGTCAATTCCTGTCCCTAGAGAGCAGTATTATATATTTGCCAGGATAGTCCAGAATGTCATAATAAACATCCTAGACTACTGAAATCATTCTTGGGATTAAGAATTTCTATCTAGAATGTTTTGTTCTTGGGTTAATGATTTCTCATATATATATATATATATCTTATATAATTAACCCAATTCTCCTTTGTATGGTTAAATTTTTGAACTTCCTGCTACGCCCATAGTTTATTAATATGCAGAAGAACAACATTTACAGAGGGTAAAACTGATATTAGCTATAAAACTGAAAATAACTACCCACTACCACTGAAAATAACTACTCACTATTCATTTCTTTTCTTCTTTATTTTCCAGTTTTTTTTCTTTCTTTTTTTCACAAATTTTCAAAAACAAAAGGCTAAATGACACGCACTAGGCTAGTATGCATGAAGCTATTTTTATTCTTAAAATCTATTGTCACGTACTATTCTCAGTTTCTAATTTTTTTTTTTTTTTTGGGGTACATGCAGGAAAAAGAAGCGGCCTTAAATTTAACTGTAGATGTTTTCTGTAGATTAGTGAAGCAGCATGCAAACGTAGCTCAGTTAGTTACTATGTATGAATACTCTCCTCCCTATCTTACCTGCTGAATATTATGACCTATTTGTTTACAGTGAAAAAAAAAATGATGTAATATAATGATTGTTGCAGTAAGTATACCTTTGCTCTTGGTCAATTTTCCTGTGTAATAGAGATGGAAATTATACTGAGCTTTTGCTTTTTAATGAATGGATTCTTGATTACTGGTCAGTCACATATGTTATTCTTTACGTGTGTACTTTAATTGATTCCTGGTACCACTGCAAATCAAAATGGATTAGTTCCAGCAATCACAACTTTATGTTGCAGAAGTTGGGAATGGACAAGTGGCTACTCCTCTATACCTAACAATTTATCATCAATCAATTTTATTTGATTTAGACTTTGATTTACTAGATACATATGGTTTTGTGTTAATCCAAAAGCGTTTTTACTTAAACGGGACTTTTGCTTATTTTGGTAAACAAGGCAAATTTTCCACTGAACAACTGTCAATTAGTTGTAATGCATCTACCTAGTCTTGTGGAAATCAGAAAGCAAATCATGAGCTTTTAGACTAACACTGCAAGTTTTGATGAATCACAGGTTAGTTGAAACACATATATTCTCGTTTGTGGTGGGAAGAGCATTTGTAACAGATATTGAAAAGTTAAAAATCAGCAGCAAAACAAGATGTTTGGATATAGCAAAAGTATTGAAGTTTTTTTCAGAAATCACAAAGGTTGGGCTTTTAGACATTTCAGCTTGATTCTTATTGTTGTTTTTCTCTTCATTGGCTATTCAAAGTCATATCCTTGCTTATTGTTTGCAGGATGGCATCAGTCCTGGTTCAAATATGTTGACAGCCATAGAAGTCCTTGTTTCAGGGGTAATTTTTTTAATTTTATTTTTTTATTGATTTCTCTATATTGCTATACTTCTTTGTTGTGACTGTCGAGTGATTTTCTATTTTATTTTATATAATAATAATAATAATAATTATTATTATTATATTTATTATTACTCTTATTCTTATTATTATTATTTTTATTATTTTGGTGTAACCTATCTTGAGACTATCTTTGAAACTTATATGCATCGATTCTGTCAAAGCTATGGAATTTATTAATCTGCTTTTCTTCTCTTTATTACTGTTGTATGCAGCCTATTGATAAGCAATCTCTCCTTGATTCGGGAATATTATGCTGTCTCATTCATATTCTTAATGCCCTTCTGGTTCCTGATGAAGCCATTCAACACCAAAAGGCTGCTGGTCATGAAGAACCATTTATATCTGAGAAAGATTACAATGGTGAAGCTGGTCAAGTCCGTCGGCTTGAGGTAGCTTTTGCTTAATGGTACACAACACCATGCATGCTTATGAATTATGAATCAATGCATGTATACGCACGGACACCCCTGAAACTCTTTGTTGGAAAAATAATTGTATAGGCTTGATTGTTGTTTTGTCTCTGTTTGCTAGAGACTTTTACATTTTAAAGCATGAAGATTCTTGAATAGGCCTGTCTTGTTTTCCTATAAGGCGTAAATTTCACGTAGTTGGAACATATCAAGCAGAATAGTGCTCTAATAATTAGCATAAATAAAACAACCAAACAATTTCTCGTGCATTTTGACTATATCTTGTTACCGCCTTTCTAACCTATAATTATGCAGGTAGAGGGAAGTGTTGTGCATGTTATGAAAGCATTGGCAAACCATCCTTTGGCAGCGCAGAGTTTGATTGAGGATGATTCGCTACAGTTGCTCTTTCAGATGGTTGCAAATGGGTCGTTGACTGTCTTCTCTCGATATAAGGAGGGACTAGTTCTGCTGCACATCATACAACTTCATAGACATGCTATGCAGGTAGATCATAGCAGATATTGCCTTCCATTATTGCAGTGACATAGCTGTGTAGCAATATTAGCCATATTTAATCAGCTCTCTAACATGCTAATTTTTATCTTGCTTGTGTTAACATATGGTTATTTTTCCAGATTCTTGGTCTTCTTTTGGTCAATGACAATGGGAGCACTGCACGATATATTCGCAAGCATCATCTGGTATGGTCAAATTAAATATGCACTCTTACTGTTTGTGCATGGTTAAATACACTAAATGCTTTCCTACACTCATGTATGCTTTCTATGTACCCCTCTAGATCAGGTTGGGATGAATGTATAGTTTAACAAGGTGGATGTTGGCTAAAAATACTGTGCCGACTTTGGTTCATTATTTTCATATCTTACAGTCATGGTTTTCTTGTTGTCATTCTATATATTTTCTCAGATTCTGATATTCTGCTCCCATATGCAGATAAAAGTTCTTTTGATGGCAGTTAAGGATTTCAATCCTGATTGTGGTGATTCTGCATACACTATGGGAATTGTAGATTTGTTGCTTGAATGTGTAGAGTTGTCATATAGGCCTGGTAATTGCCTTATCAATTTTCTTTTTTTGATCGAATCATATTAACTCGATGAGATGGATGATTTTTTGTTATCAATCTAAATATTTTTTCCTTATGCTGTACGTCTGTCATTGTGATTTTCTGCAATTTAATTAACATGTTGGCTCTAATTTGATGTTATTTTGGCCTGTAGAGGCTGGCGGTGTTAGGCTCAGGGAGGATATTCATAATGCCCATGGGTATCAGTTCCTCGTTCGGTTCGCATTGGCACTTTCATCCATGTCAAAAAATCAGGGGTTTCATGCTGTTTATTCTAGATCTTCAGACCAAAGTTCTGCTTTAGATGGTCCCAATGCATCTAATGTTGCAGACATGCAGGATATCATGGGAGAAAAGGAGTCCTTAACCCAACAACTTTCTCCTACACTCTCTAGGTTGCTTGATGTTCTTGTTAATCTAGCTCAAACTGGCCCAACTGAGTCTGCTGGAACTTCTGGAGTCAAAGGTTCCAAATCTTCCCATATGAGGTCTACTGGTCATAACAGGAGTCTCACAGCATCTTCCGATCGCTTGGCTGATGACGTGTGGGAAAAGGACAATAATAAAGTTAAAGACCTTGAAGCAGTTCAGATGTTGCAGGACATTTTTCTCAAAGCGGATAATAGGGAGTTGCAAGCAGAAGTTCTTAATCGGATGTTTAAAATATTCTCAAGTCATCTTGAAAACTACAAGTTGTGCCAACAGTTACGGACTGTTCCACTTTTAATCCTAAATATGGACGGTTTTCCTCCTTCCTTGCGCGAGATAATTTTAAAAATTCTCGAGTATGCTGTCACTGTGGTGAATTGCATTCCTGAGCAAGAATTACTTTCACTTTGCTGCTTGTTGCAGCAACCAATAGCATCAGATTTAAAGCACACTATACTTTCCTTCTTTGTTAAGCTTCTATCATTTGACCAGCAGTACAAGAAAGTCCTCCGAGAAGTTGGTGTCTTGGAGGTTTTGTTGGATGACCTCAAGCAGCACAAGTTCCTTTTGGGTGCAGACCATAGTAATACTAATCTGCTGGAGAAAAAATCGGGATCAAGCAGCTTCAAACCACACTTGGACAATAAGGATGTGATTATTTCATCACCCAGGCTAATGGAATCTGGTTCAGGGAAGCTTCCTATATTTGAAGTTGATGGTACAATTTCCGTTGCATGGGATTGCATGGTATCTTTACTAAAGAAAACTGAAACAAATCAGTCATCTTTTCGTTTGGCTGATGGGGTAACTGCTGTTCTCCCATTTCTTGTGTCTGATATACATCGCTCGGGTGTCCTAAGGGTCTTGTCATGTTTGATCATTGAAGATGGTAGCCAGGTTTGTGAATTAATTTTCTATTGTTACTCCAGTACATTTGCATTTTTTATTTATTTTTGAATACAATTTAACTAGCAATCCAAATCCTGGACGTTCAAAATATCAAATTTTTGCACGTCTGAATGTTATAAAAGCTGTTGTGCAGAAACCATAATACATTAATACATGAGTTAAACTTTAATTATGTCTATTAGTATCCAAATAACTTTTGATCTGATTTTCACTAGGCACATCCTGAAGAGTTAGGTGCAATTGTTGAAATCCTAAAAAGTGGAATGGTTACAAGTGTTTCGGGATCTCAATACAGGCTTGAAAATGATGCAAAATGTGACACTATGGGAGCTTTGTGGCGCATTTTGGGAGTTAATAACTCAGCTCAGAGGGTTTTCGGTGAAGCTACTGGCTTTTCTCTTCTGCTTACCACACTGCATAGTTTCCAAGGTGATGGAGGGCATGCAGATCAATCTTCTTTGGAAGTCTACATTAAGGTGTTTACATACCTGTTGCGTGTTGTGACTGCTGGAGTGTGTGATAATGCAGTTAATAGGACAAAATTGCACACAATTATAACATCCCAAACTTTCTACGATCTTATATCCGAGTCTGGCTTACTTTGTGTGGACTGTGAAAAGCAAGTCATACAGTTACTATTCGAACTAGCTCTTGAAATTGTGCTTCCACCGTTCTTGACACCAGAAAGTCATACACCATCTGATGTGCCTGATAGTGGGGCGTCAAGTTTTTCACTAACGACTACATCAGGCTCATTTCATCCCAATAAGGAAAGGGTGTACAATGCTGGTGCTGTTAGAGTTCTCATTCGTTCATTACTGCTCTTTACTCCTAAGCTGCAGCTTGAAGTGCTGAAACTTATTGAAAGTCTTGCTCGTGCTGGCCCCTTCAATCAGGAAAACCTCACCTCTGTAGGTGCGAAGCAAATAATTCAATGTTTAGTTTCTAAATTAATGACTACTATTCTCAGTTCTCACTTCTACTTTCTGTAATATATTTAGGTTGCGTAGAACTTCTGCTGGAAACCATCCACCCTTTCCTTTCGGGCTCATCTCCATTACTTAAATATGCTTTGGAGATTGTAGAAGTTCTTGGGGCATACAGGTATAACTTTGTACAATTCTGGGAACCATTTTATTTGGTCTGTCCAGTCAGCATTGTGGTTCGACTTCAATTTATTTTCATCTCATTTTCGTGTGTATTTAAATTTGGATTTTGGAAATTTAGTTATCTCTACAGAAATTAAGAATGTTGGTGTGGGTTAAAGTGTACTTGAATAACAAGGTTTATTATGTATGGCTGACAGGCTATCTGCATCAGAACTTCGAATGCTCATTAGATATGTGTTGCAAATGAGGCAAATGAAATCAGGTAGCATACTTGTTGGAATGATGGAAAGGTTAATCCTTATGGAGGATATGGCCTCGGACAGTGTTTCTCTTGCACCCTTTGTAGAGATGGACATGAGCAAAATTGGGCATGCTTCCATTCAGGTCTCCCTGGGAGAAAGATCTTGGCCTCCAGCTGCTGGTTATTCATTTGTTTGTTGGTTTCAGTTTCAAAATCTTTTCAAGTCACAAGTTAAGGAAACAGAGTCTTCCAAAGCTGGTACTTCGAAAAGGCGGCCTAGTGGGCAAAATCACGAGCGGCATATTCTACGAATGTTTTCTGTGGGTGCAGCAAATAATGAAACTACATTCTATGCAGAACTATATCTTCAGGAGGATGGTGTTCTGACCCTCGCAACCAGCAACTCTTGCTCCCTATCATTTTCAGGCTTGGAATTTGAGGAGGGCAGGTGGCATCACCTTGCAGTTGTACATAACAAACCAAATGCTCTTGCTGGACTATTCCAAGCTAGTGTTGCTTATGTGTATCTTGATGGAAAGCTGAGACACACAGGGAAACTAGGATATTCTCCATCACCTTTTGGAATTCCTTTGCAGGTAACAGTAGGGACCCCTGTTACCTGTGCAAAAGTTAGTGAGTTGACCTGGAAGGTCCGCTCGTGCTATCTTTTTGAAGAGGTGCTCACCTCAGGTTGTATCTGTTTCATGTACATTCTTGGTAGAGGATATAGGGGGCTCTTCCAAGACACAGATCTCCTTCGTTTTGTCCCTAACCAGGCATGTGGTGGCGGTAGCATGGCTATCTTAGATTCACTAGATGCTGACTTGACCCTGGCCTCTAATTCACAGAAGCTTGACACTGCAAACAAGCAAGGAGACACAAAAGCAGATGGCAGTGGAATTGTTTGGGATATGGAGAGACTAGCAAATCTCTCCCTGCAGCTTGCTGGAAGGAAGCTTATATTTGCGTTTGATGGTACCTGTACAGAAGCTAATAGAGCATCTGGGGCTTTATACATGCTCAATCTAGTTGATCCAATGTCTGCAGCAGCTTCTCCTATTGGGGGTATGTTTAAGTCAAAGCCTCTCACATATAACATCTTAATGTGGCTACTTTATATCAACAAAGCTGGAGCAGTTGGATTAACTCTTTTTTTCTTTATTTTTTTTCTTTTTAATTTTTATCCTGTATTCTTATTTCTAGTTTTGTGTAGGTATTCCACGTTTTGGACGTCTTCATGGGGATATTTATCTATGTAGGCAATGTGTAGTTGGTGATACTATCTGTCCAGTTGGTGGAATTACTGTTGTCCTTGCCTTAGTTGAGGCTGCTGAGACTAGGGACATGCTTCACATGGCCCTCACTTTATTGGCATGTGCTCTTCATCAGAATCCTCAGAATGTGAGAGACATGCAGAAATGCCGGGGATACCATCTGCTATCTCTCTTTTTGCGTCCACGAATGTCACTATTTGATATGCAATCTCTTGAGATATTTTTCCAGATTGCTGCCTGTGAAGCTTCATTTTCTGAACCAAGGAAGTTGAAGTATACCCGGACTAATTTGTCACCAGCCTCAACTGTGCAGGAAACCAGTTTTGAGGAACTTAATCTGTCAAGGTTTCGTGAGGAGTTTTCATCAGTTGGATCCCAAGGAGACATGGATGATTTTTCTGCGCAGAAAGATTCATTTAGTCATATATCAGAGCTAGAAAATGTTGATATTCCAACTGAGACCTCAAATTGCATCGTGTTGTCCAATGCAGACATGGTTGAGCATGTCCTATTGGATTGGACATTGTGGGTAAAAGCTTCAGTTTCGATTCAAATTGCTCTCCTCGGTTTTCTGGAGCATCTAGTGTCAATGCACTGGTACAGAAACCATAACCTCACTGTTTTGCGCCGTATAGACCTTGTTCAACATTTACTTGTTACTCTGCAACGTGGTGATGTTGAAGTTCCTGTTTTGGAGAAATTGGTTGTATTGCTTGGGGTAATTCTAGAAGATGGTTTTCTGTCTTCTGAACTGGAACATGTGGTTAGGTTTGTCATTATGACATTTGATCCTCCAGAACTGACACCCAGACATCCAATAATGCGTGAGGCCATGGGGAAGCATGTAATCGTTCGAAATATGCTGCTGGAGATGCTGATTGATCTGCAAGTAACCATTAAATCAGAAGAGTTGCTTGAGCAGTGGCACAAGATTGTTTCATCCAAATTGATAACATATTTTCTAGATGAGGCTGTCCACCCGACAAGCATGAGATGGATCATGACTCTGCTTGGTGTTTGTCTTACTTCCTCTCCTACATTTGCACTGAAATTTCGCTCGAGTGGAGGTTATCAAGGCTTGTCCCGGGTGCTTCCTAGTTTCTATGATTCCCCAGACATATATTATATTTTATTTTGTCTGATTTTTGGCAAGCCTGTTTATCCTAGATTGCCAGAAGTTCGCATGCTAGACTTTCATGCCCTTATGCCGAATGATGGAAGTTCCGTGGAATTGAAATTTATAGAGTTGTTGGAGTCTGTGATTACTATGGCAAAATCTACTTTTGATAGGTTGAGCCTTCAGTCAATGCTTGCCCACCAAACGGGTAATCTTTCCCTGGTTGCTGGCATTGTGGCAGAACTTGTGAATGGAAATGCAGACATGGCTGGAGAGCTTCAAGGTGAAGCATTGATGCATAAAACATACGCGGCACGCTTAATGGGTGGGGAGGCATCAGCTCCTGCAGCTGCTACTTCAGTCTTGAGATTTATGGTCGATTTGGCAAAAATGTGCCCCCCTTTCACTGCTATTTGCAAACGAGCAGAGTTTCTTGAAAGCTGTGGTGACCTATATTTTTCTTGTGTCAGGTTTGTCATGGGACAGAAAATTTACTCTGCCATAGTAATATAGGATGACATGTTATTCCAATTTCATGTGATTCTTATCTGTACTGTTCAACTAAAGATGTTACTTTTTGTGATATTTTCTTATCATTCAACTGGTGTCTTGCAGAGCGGCTCATGCTGTGAAGATGGCAAAGGAACTTTCTTCAAAGACAGAAGAGAAGAACTCAAATGATTTTGATGATACTTGTATTTCACAGAACACTAGCTTACCTCATGAACAGGATCAGTCTGCCAAAACCTCCATGAGTGCTGGAAGCTTCCCTCCTGCTCAAGTAAGTACAAGTTCTGAAGATACAGCTGTCCGACTGAATTCTGTGACTGATGAGAAAGCAGAGATGAAGGTTTGTACATCTCAGGAGGAATTGAACAAATTTGTGCAAGATGATGCACAAGCTGTTCAGAGCTTAAATGGCGACAATGCTGACCAGATGTCTGCTACTTCCAGCATGGATGAATCTAGCTTCTTTAACAAGAAAGTCAGGCCCGAGCCCATTAAACCACCAGATTCGCAGAGTTCTGCTTCTTTTACCATGCTTGATTCTCCAAATTTATCCGAAAAGTCCATCTCTAGAGTTCCAATCAGTCCTTCGCCGGTTGTAGCATTGACATCGTGGCTAGGAAGTGCAGGCAATAATGAATCCAGATCTCCCTTAGTCGCCAGTCCTTCCGTGGATTATTCTGTGACTAGTACTGAATTCGATCAATCTTCGGAGGTGAAGACCACTTCTCAGGGGATTTCTATTGCAAATACCTTTTTTGCAGTTACTCCAAAGCTGCTTCTTGAAATGGATGATTCTGGTTATGGAGGTGGTCCTTGTTCTGCCGGAGCAACTGCTGTTTTAGATTTTATTGCAGAAGTTCTTTCCGAGTTTGTGACTGAGCAAATAAAGTCATCACAGATTATAGAGGGCATCTTGGAAAGTGTCCCCCTATATGTTGATGCAGATTCCGTATTAGTATTCCAGGGTTTGTGCCTGAGCAGACTGATGAACTTTCTGGAAAGACGTCTCTTGCGTGATGACGAAGAAGATGAGAAAAAGCTGGATAAAGGTCGTTGGTCCTCAAATTTGGATTCATTATGCTGGATGATAGTGGATCGTGCATATATGGGTGCTTTTCCTCAACCAGCTGCTGTGCTGAGGACCCTCGAGTTCTTATTGTCTATGGTACAATTGGCAAATAAAGATGGCCGAATTGAAGAAGCTACTCCTAGTGGAAAGGGTCTCTTATCTATTGGAAGAGGGAGTCGGCAACTTGATGCATATATATATTCAATTCTTAAAAATACAAATCGTATGATATTGTATTGCTTTCTGCCAACATTCTTGGCTGCAATTGGAGAAGATGATCTCCTTTCAAGTGTAGGTTTGCTAATTGAACCCAAGAAGAGAGTATCCCCAAACTCTTCGGGAGATAATTTAGGGATTGATATCTGCACAGTCCTGCAGTTATTAGTTGCTCACAGGCGAATTATGTTCTGTCCCAGCAATATGGATACCGACATAAACTGTTGTCTTTGTGTAAATTTGATCTCTCTTCTTCGAGACCAACGACAGAGCGTACGGAACATGGCAGTTGATATTGTCAAGTACCTCCTGGTGTATCGCAGGTCAGCTCTAGAAGATTTGCTTGTCTCTAAACCAAACCAAGGACAGCACCTTGATGTACTACATGGTGGGTTTGACAAGTTATTGACTGGAAGTTTATCTGGTTTCTTTGAGTGGCTTCAAAACTCTGAACAGGTTGTGGAAAAAGTACTAGAGCAGTGTGCTTCCATTATGTGGGTACAGTATATTACTGGATCTGCTAAATTTCCTGGCGTGAGAATAAAAGCTATGGAAGGTCGTCGTAAGAGAGAAATGGGGAGAAAATCAAAGGATACATCAAAGTTAGATTCAAAGCACTGGGAGCAGGTGAATGAACGAAGATATGCTCTGGAATTGGTACGGGATGCAATGTCTACTGAGCTGAGAGTTGTCCGTCAAGACAAGTATGGATGGGTTCTGCATGCTGAGAGTGAGTGGCAAACCCATCTTCAACAACTTGTTCATGAGCGCGGAATATTCCCAATGCGAAAATCCTCTGTTCCAGAGGATCCGGACTGGCAACTTTGTCCAATTGAAGGTCCATACAGGATGCGGAAAAAGCTTGATCGGTGCAAATTGAAAATTGATACCATCCAAAACATTCTTGATGGACAATTTGAAGTAGCTGAAGCAGAGCTTGTCAAAGCCAGAAATGAGAACGATCCAGGCTCTTCTGATAATGATTCTGAACCGTTCTTTCAACTCTTTCCTGATAATGCCAAACAGAATGGTCTTGACAGAGAGCTGTATGATGAATCATTTTATAAAGAACCAGATGATGTCAAAGAGGTTGCTTCTGTTAGGAATGAGTGGAGTGATGATAGAACTAGTAGTATAAATGAAGCAAGTCTACACTCTGCACTTGAGTTTGGTGGTAAGTCTAGTTCAGGGTCTCTTCCCATAGATGAGAGTATACAAGGAAGATCTGACCTAGGATCTCCATGGCAATCCTCTTCTGCAAGAACTGATGATGTCAAAGTTACAGATGATAAACCAGACAAGGAACTCCATGACAATGGAGAATACCTAATCAGACCTTATCTGCAACCTTTCGAAAGGATACGATTTCGATATAACTGTGAACGAGTTGTAGGCCTTGACAAACATGATGGCATATTTTTGATAGGCGAGCTCTCTCTGTATGTGATTGAGAATTTTTTCATTGATGAATCTGGGTGCATTTGTGAAAAGGAATTCGAAGATGACCTCTCTATTATTGATCAGGCTCTGGGGGTAAAGAAGGATGTTACTGGCAGTATGGATTTCCAGTCCAAGTCAACTTCATCTTGGGGCACAGCTGTTAAGTCCTGGGTTGGGGGAAGAGCATGGGCCTATAATGGTGGTGCATGGGGAAAGGAGAAAGTGTGTACTGGTGGCAACCTGCCTCACCCTTGGCACATGTGGAAACTTGACAGTGTTCATGAAATGTTGAAGCGTGATTACCAGCTGCGTCCTGTTGCTGTTGAGATATTTAGCATGGATGGATGTAATGATCTCCTGGTGTTCCACAAAAAGGAGAGGGAGGAGGTTTTTAAGAATCTAGTGGCCATGAATCTTCCCAGGAATAGCATGTAAGTCTCCAATTGCCTCTACTTTTTTTTTTTCCACTCTTTTTTCAGAAGCAACCCAAAATTTCGTTGCTGTCATAACTTTTGGACATTTTCTTCATTTTCTAATAAAATATTGTATGAATCTTGAGTTTTTTAGACGTGTGTGTGTGTGTGTTCTGTTAGTTCTGAATGTGTTTGTGCATCTGCTTTCTCTTTATCTGAGTCTGTTGGGGATTTTATGATGCCACTGCATAGCATGAGACAAGGCAGATATGAATGGCAGGTTTACCTATGTTATTGTTTAACTTGAGTATTGATAGTTGTCGGCCCAATACTTTTTCTTCATCTTCTGAATTTTTAAATGCATAATTTTTGACTTTGTAATTCTCGTCCTTGCATTAGGTTGGACACAACCATTTCAGGATCATCAAAACAAGAAAGCAACGAGGGTAGCCGTCTATTTAAGACGGTGGCTAAATCCTTTTCAAAAAGGTGGCAAAATGGAGAAATAAGCAATTTTCAGTACCTCATGCATCTCAATACCTTGGCAGGACGTGGATACAGTGATCTTACCCAATATCCAGTGTTTCCATGGGTTTTGTCAGATTATGAGAGTGAAAATCTGGACTTATTGAATCCAAAAACATTTCGTAGACTTGAAAAACCGATGGGTTGCCAAACACCAGAGGGTGAAGAAGAATTCCGGAAAAGGTCACCTTCATCATTTACACTTGAAGTTGTTCTTTAAGTCATTTTATGTTCTTATTGTTTTTTTACTTTCACTGATTGAAGTTCTCGTTGCATTTCTATATAATTGATTTTGCCCTTCTATGGTTTCCACTTCATTGTTATATTTTTCATATGGATGTTACTTATTACTTAGTATTGGATTCTTATTTCTATTTCCTATTCTCTGTTTTTCTACTTAGATATGAGAGCTGGGATGATCCAGAGGTACCAAAATTTCATTATGGTTCACATTATTCAAGTGCTGGGATTGTTCTCTTCTATCTTCTCCGCCTACCACCATTCAGTGCTGAGAATCAGAAGCTACAGGGAGGTCAATTTGATCATGCTGATCGTCTTTTCAATAGTGTTGGAGATACTTGGTTAAGTGCAGCTGGAAAGGGAAACACATCAGATGTGAAAGAGTTGATTCCAGAATTTTTCTACATGCCAGAATTCCTAGAAAATCGTTTCAATCTGGATTTGGGAGAGAAACAGTCGGGAGAGAAGGTCAGATTTTTTGATGCTTACTAGATATTTGATTCTGTTTCATGTTCTACAGTCTATTACCGAACCAAAATTTTTTGCAGGGGACAAAGTATATACTGATATTGTAGTGTTTAATATTTGTACAACCCTGGATGCTTAATGTTTCTTCATACTTTGAGTGTGAATATATAATTTTGAAAATGCAACACTGTAAGTGGTGGGACATTGTAGAGGGAGGTTGTGTACATGTTCAAGGTTGGGGAACTGGTTTTGCTGTGTGTGTTCCTTACTGTCCCAGTGGGTGCTCCCATGCAATTGCTGTTTGAAAACAAGGATCATTCACATACTATAGAATAATACAGTTTGTGTCTTCATTTTCTATTTCATGTTGTTTATGAATTGCGTCTTTGTTTTCTATTTCAGGTTGGTGATGTTGGTTTACCTCCTTGGGCTAAAGGCAGTGTTAGGGAGTTCATCAGAAAGCATAGGGAGGCACTGGAATCTGATTATGTTTCAGAAAACTTGCATCATTGGATAGATCTCATCTTTGGATATAAACAAAGAGGGAAGGTCGGTATCAAGATCCATCATGATCTATATGTTTCTCAGTCATTACCTTTATGCATTTGGCACTTTGCAACTCATTCTCAATCTTTTGAAAGAGTCCATTAAAGTTCCAAGTAATAAATTTAAAAAGCAGATAAAAGGCATGCAGATTGCACAAGTACCAGGAAGTTCTCTAAGAATATGTGGCATCGTTTTGGGTTCATCTTTCTGAACCCAATATTAAACCTCATCCAGAGAATGCCCCAGCTGAAAGATATCATGAGGAAAAGATGATTTATCCTTTATATCTTAAAAGAGATGCCTTAACCTAAACTATTTGTATAATGAAATCCTTATGTGCTTTTGGCAGTCAAATGGGCATTGAATGTTCAACTTAGTAAACTAAGGTGGACATTATGGAATGCTACCTTAAAGAATATGTTTGGTTCTGGTTTTCAAATTAACTCCACAGTTTTTGCTATCCCACAGCTTTCGCTTAAATTCTTTCCCTTTTATTCCTGCTTTTGGTGCTAATTCATTCTTATCTTACAGGCGGCTGAGGAAGCTGTGAATGTCTTTTATCACTACACATATGAGGGCAGTGTGGACATCGACTCAGTTACAGATCCTGCCATGAAAGCCTCAATTCTAGCACAAATTAATCATTTTGGGCAGACACCCAAACAGTTATTTCTCAAACCCCATGTCAAAAGGCAGGTTGACAGAAGGCTTCCTCATCCACTCAAGTACTCGAACCATCTTGTTCCGCATGAGATCCGCAAGACTACGTCTTCCATAACTCAGATTGTTACTGTCAATGAGAAAATCCTAGTGGCAGGAACAAATTGTTTGCTAAAACCAAGAACATATACCAAGTACGTCGCATGGGGTTTTCCTGATCGTAGCTTGAGAATTATGAGTTATGATCAAGATCGACTGGTCTCCACACATGAGAATCTTCATGGGGGAAACCAGATTCAGTGCACTGGTGTGAGCCATGATGGTCAGATTCTGGTGACTGGGGCTGATGATGGCCTAGTTTCTGTTTGGAGAATCAGCAAGTATGGTCCCCGTGTCATGAGACGCTTACAGCTGGAGAAGGCACTTTGTGCCCACACATCCAAAATCACATGCCTTCATGTTAGCCAGCCTTACATGCTGATTGTGAGTGGATCAGATGACTGCACTGTCGTTATATGGGATCTCAGCTCCTTGGTTTTTGTTAGGCAGCTCCCTGAGTTCCCAACACCGATATCTGCAATTTATGTGAATGATTTGACTGGGGATATTGTGACGGCAGCTGGGATTTTGCTTGCTGTTTGGAGCATTAATGGGGACTGCCTTGCAATGGTTAACACGTCCCAACTGCCTTCTGATTCAATTCTTTCCGTGACAAGCAGTTCATATTCTGATTGGCTGGATACAAACTGGTTTGTAACGGGTCATCAGAGTGGGGCTGTTAAGGTGTGGCAAATGGTGCACCACTCTAACCGTGAGGGTTACCAACAGAAGTCAACTAGCAATGGAACGGTTGGTTTAAATCTCAGTGATAAGGCTCCAGAGTACAAGTTGGTGCTCCACAAGGTACTGAAGTATCATAAGCATCCTGTTACTGCCCTTCACCTTACGGTTGACCTAAGGCAGTTACTAAGTGGTGATTCTGGCGGGCATTTGCTTTCATGGACACTGCAAGATGAGAGCTTGAAAGCTATTCAGGGGTGATGATCAGAGGTTCTCATTTAAGTGTCATAACTTCACTACACGGGACAGCTATTGATTCTAAATGAGACCTTAAGGGTTTTATGAGTCATCCTCATGAATGAAAAGAATGGAAGTGACTTCATAATGCATGGAAAGAGGGAAAGTGCCACTGCAGGGCTGGCCTGGACAGAAGCAGGACCAAACTATACAGGATTGACAGGAAAACACTAGAATTCTCATAAGCTTATGTTAATGTTGAAGCCACACAAGTATACAACAGGATGTTTGCCCCAACAGGTCGAGCATCTGATCGAGAAGGCAGAATGATAGGCTGTGCTTTTGCATGAATGGGAGGATGTTTGCCGTTTCACCCGATGAACATCAAGTCTCTACAGGTCTTTTGTTTTGATGTAAATAGATGGACTAGGACTAACAGTGTGTAATGAAGTTGTATAGCAGAAAAGCTTGTCAGGAATGGGACCATGTGGGGTGGTGATGACCGTCCCCTGTTTGAATGTGGGACGATTAATTGGTTGAACATGTGCCTTTAGGCTATAATTCTTTTTGAACAGTGCAATTGGGCGGCACTTAATGGCCTTTTCTTTTTTGTGAGTTGTACAATCTTCTCTGTCCTAATTCCTACGAGGTTTATTAGGAAGGAAGCTGGTTCTTTTGTTGATTGGGAAATGAAAGAACTTGGTATTTTTTCTTGTATCAAAGAAATATTTAGGAGGTCTTGTTTGTTTACAGTTTGAGATTGAATGCAGCCATCGTTTATTATTGCATCCGCATTATCATGGATCTATAAAAGTTTTTTTTAGCTCTTAGAGAATGCTCAGTTTCCTAAATGAATTTGCGGAATCACATAATCGATTTTTGTTCATTGCTTCATACGGTGTTCTTTTGTTTCGGACTAATGCTGTCCTCGGTCCTCGGTTGGAGTGGATTTTCGATCATGTGGTCTACCATATTAAGTTTATCCGACTCTCCAATCAAATCTAACTAAACTTTTAAAAGCAAAGAGGTTGCATGTAATTTTGAACAAGTAACTGGTTCAAGTTGGTTATCGATACAAAGCAACCGGGTCAAGTTGGTTAGCAAAACAGAGTTAGACGCTGTTCATGGCACAGCCTACCCTATAGCACTGTAATGGCTACGTCGTCTCCACACAGTTACACCACTCCTGCCGTCCAATTCCGACCCATGTTGAACAAAGCCCAGCTAAACCCAGCTCTCCATTTCTTCAAATTCTCCGAAAAGCCCACCAAATTATTACCTTCCTTGAAGCAGGTTTGCGATGAAGGCAGCCTCAGGGAAGCTTTTACATCACTCGGCAATTTGCTAACCCATCAAGACTCACTCGAGCTTTCTTTAGATGGAGCTTACTCGCCGCTCCTTGAGCTCTGTGCAAAGAGGAAGGCTCTATCAGAAGGGCAGCAAATCCATGCCCACTTGATTAAATCCGGTGCCGTATGGGATTCCGCGTTTCTGAGTACCAAGCTTGTTTACATGTACGGGAAATGTGGCTCCGTTATGAATGCACAGAAGGTGTTTGATAAAATGTCTCACAGAACGATTTTCACTTGGAACGCAATGATTGGTGCTTGTGCGTCAAACGGGGAGCCTCTAAAGGCTCTTGAGATGTACTGTGACATGCGGGTTCTCGGGGTTCCTCTTGATTCGTTTACTTTCCCTTGTGTACTGAAAGCATGTGTTGCAATTAATAGTCTCTGTTGTGGGGAAGAAATTCATGGCCTGGCTATCAAATGTGGGTATGATGATGTAGCATTTGTGGTTAACTCGCTAGTTGCAATGTATGCAAACTGCAATGATCTTGGTGCGGCGAGGAAATTGTTTGATGGTATGAAAGAAAAGGAGGATGTTGTGTCATGGAATTCTATTATTTCAGCATATTCAGCAAAGGGGATGTCCGTTGAAGCGTTGGGATTGTTTCGAGAAATGCAGCAGGTGGGACTTGCCATGAACACGTATACTTTTGTGGCTGCCCTTCAAGCGTGTGAGGATTCTTTTTGTGGAAAACTCGGTATGGAGATTCATGCTGCTGTGTTGAAACTGAATTATTGTTTTGATATTTATGTGGCGAATTCTCTGCTTGCAATGTATGTGAGGTGTGGTAAAATGGATGAGGCTGCAAGGATTTTTAATGACTTGGATGACAAGGATATTGTCTCATGGAATACATTACTCTCTGGTTTTGTCCAAAATGGACTATATGAGGAAGCCCTGCTGTTGTTCCATGATATGCAGAGGATTGGTCATAAACCTGACCAGGTTTCGTTGTTGAATATCCTTGCAGCATCTGGTCGGTTAGGAAGTTTGTTGTCAGGAATGGAAGCTCATGCTTATGCGATAAAAAATGGATTCGATTCTGATTTGCAGGTTGGGAACACACTGATAGATATGTATGCTAAATGTTGTTGTGTGAACTTGATGGGCCGTGCTTTTGACAAGATGCCAGATAAAGACTTCATTTCTTGGACAACAATTATTGCTGGCTATGCTCAGAACAATTGTCACATAAGGGCCTTAAAACTGTGCCAGAAGGTGCAAATGTTAGGGCTGGAAGTGGATGCGATGATGGTAGAAAGCATTTTACTCGCTTGCGAATCTTTAAAATGTGTTTCTTTGGTAAAAGAAGTTCATGGTTACGCTATGAGGAGAGGTTTATTTGATCTCGTCTTGCAAAATGCAGTTGTCAATGTATATGGCCAGTGTGGTTACATAGATTACGCATATCGGATGTTCAAGTTGATTGAATCTAAAGATGTTGTGTCTTGGACGAGTATGATATCTTGTTATGTTCATAATGGGCTTGCAAATGAGGCTCTTGAACTTTGTCACTTCATGAAAGAAACAAATGTTGAACCTGATGCCATAGCACTTGTAAGTATACTATCTGCTGCCGCTAGTTTGTCTGCTTTGATGAAAGGGAAAGAAATTCACGGTTTTCTTACTAGGAAGGGCTTCATCTTGGAGGGATCTGTTGCGAGCTCTCTTGTTGATATGTATGCCCGCTGTGGAAATCTGAAGAATGCATACAACATATATAACTGTGTTAGAAACAAAAGTCTAATTTTATGGACTACCATGATCAATGCTTATGGGATGCATGGTCATGGCAAGGAAGCCATTGATTTCTTCAGAAGGATGCAAAACCAAGAGATTGTTCCTGATCATATTACGTTTTTGGCTCTTCTATATGCCTGTAGTCATTCAGGCTTGATTGATGAGGGTAAAGGACTATTTGAAATCATGATACATGAGTATCAATTAGACCCCTGGCCAGAACATTTTGCTTGCATGGTTGATCTTCTTGGACGTGCCAATCGATTGGAAGAGGCGTATCATTTTGTCAATAGCATGGAGAGTCAACCTACTGCTGAAGTATGGTGTGCTCTTCTTGGGGCTTGCCGAGTTCATTCTAACAAAGGATTAGAAG
This sequence comes from Rosa chinensis, assembly GCF_002994745.2. NCBI lineage: Eukaryota > Viridiplantae > Streptophyta > Magnoliopsida > Rosales > Rosaceae > Rosa > Rosa chinensis. Next base: position 52,953,659 of record NC_037093.1, on the reverse strand, counting down.
AAATTGCTGCAAAGAAGATCTTAGAGTTGGGCACCAAGAATCCAGGAAATTATGTGCTTGTGTCGAATATCTTTGCTGCTAGGGGAAGATGGGAACATGTAGAAAAAGTGAGGATCAAAATGAAGGTAATTGGGTTGAAGAAAAATCCAGGATGTAGTTGGATTGAGGCAGGAAAAAAAGTTCATACATTCACGGCTAGGGATAAGTCTCATCCTCAGTCCAATGAAATTTACCAAAAGTTAGCTCAAATAACTGAGACATTAGAAAGGGAAGCAGGCTATGTGGCTCAAACTAAATGTGTGTTGCAGAATGTAGAGGAAGAAGAGAAAGTTCAGATGCTTTATGGACACAGTGAAAGGTTAGCCATTGCATATGGTCTACTTAAGATTCCTGAGGGAACTCCTATTCGAATCACAAAGAACCTGCGGGTTTGTATGGATTGCCATACTTTTACTAAACTAGTTTCCAAAGTTTTTAGGCGGGTGCTTGTAGTTAGGGATGCTAATAGATTCCATCATTTCGAGGATGGAAAATGTTCTTGTGGCGATTTCTGGTGACGATTGTACATTATATTTCAGTCTTGACAATCGGGGTCTTGGATTCATTCCTGCTGGTGTTATCATTGCATGCCAAAGAGCTGCTGGAAGTGTTTTTATTTTTCAGCTGCTATTCAAGCAGAAGAGTGCGAGAGATGAGTTTGTGAAACAGTAAATGCTCAAATTTTCATCACATAAACGGATAAATCACAGTTGAATCAAGAATATGATTGTTTTCTTCTTTTTTTTTTTTTTATTATTTTTTTTTTTTAAAAAGGAGGTACTGGGAAGGACCACAAGGAGGCACGCAATGGCCTTTTTACCCGAAATCCAGCACAGTGCCGCGCCAAAGACGCAGCGACACCCCCCCTCCGGGCATCGAGTACACCAAATAAGTGGGCTTGCCCTCCCCGCATAGTCTTTTCCATACACAAGGCTCGAACTTGAGACCTCTGCCTCAAGTCCCTCAACTTGCTTAAGGAGCACAGTCAACTTGCCAACTGAACTGGACCATACAGAATTGGCAAATGATAATAGCTGGTAAATTTCTTCATATTAATTGCATGTACTATAATTTGTACAAAACATGCAAGTGAAGCCTGCTTATTCCATTATCATTCTATGTATCATACAACTATACAAGTCACTATTCAAACAACAGTTGACAGATGAATCCAATTTTTCCCATTACATCTGTCTCCGTAACAGTGTGAAAACAAATTCTTTTGATCGGGATTCATATTGAAAATAATCAGCAATCCAGGAATTCGGAGTTGGCTTTTCGATCATTTCAAATTGATTGAAATCAACATGTATTATGTTGCTTGCTTGTCATGCAGGGTAGATATCAGAGCAGGAAGTAATTGAATTGGTTTTGCTTTAATGTATTTGAGACTAATTTGTAACATTGGATCTAGTTCAAGACTGCTGATGGTGAATGATAGTTAGCTTATCTTGTTCAGCAATGTAAATGTAAGTTGAGCATACCAAGAGAGAAAAAAACAAATCTATCTGTCTGTCTGTCTTCAATTCCTGCACCACTGCACTGCACTGCACTGCAAGCTAACAGGGACCACCATACCTACACCAGATCCTCCCACACTTTACAGCCAACCCTTGCATTTACTTCATATTTCAGCTTGAAAAGCACAGAATTAGAGAGATTTTTTTATTTCTTTTTAGTTTCTCTTTGTCTCATATTGTGAGTGATACTCCAAAGAATGATTAATCTAATGGCTCCCGGCTCCAGTGTAGAGCACTATTGAAACTCCAGAGATCTCTATTGCCTCAACCCGAAGACTCTTATTCGTGGACTGCTTCTAGTAGGATCCAATTGCATGATTTGCATCCCAGCAGTCAAACTCCTCCTCATTCTGGCCATACCAGGTACCGGAACTGTTCCAAATTCAATCATACCGATCAAGAATACTACAAAACTTTCATATTCAAATAAGGTAATACAAAGGCTTAGACTAAACCATTTCGTGGTTGTTAATTAGTTGGCCCAAATTGTAATTTTCTTGGGGGATAATAAATCTCGTAATTTCAAAGACTACTCCTGCATGCCTAGAGAGACCGTAGTCTGAGCAAAGCAAAGAGCTGGATCAGCTTTGTTCATCTGCTAATTTAGTCTCCATCGAAACACGCACTCATCCATCAACTATTACTAGATAGATATCCACGCCCTTAATTTAATCCTCCACCCAACACTCTCCAGAAAATTAAACCGATCGACATGATGTTACAGCTGTAAATAAATCTTTGCCAGTAACAACAGACTCTCATATTCACCTAGCTAGGATTTTTTTACCATTGTTGTAAATGATAATGACTATTCATGCAATAAGTATTGCTTAATGTATGCGATTGACATACTCGTAATGTATGCGATTGACATACTTGTAATGTGCGATTGATTAGTATAGCTATTATGTATTGCCTTTTGTATACATGATGTAACCCTATATAAACCTCATGGTGAGATGAATACAATACAATTATCCAATTCTCTACAACACGTTATCAGCACGATACTCTAACCCAAGCCCTAGCCAGAAAAAAAACCCTAACACCCGAAATTTCTTTCACCAAAAACTGCCGCAAGCTCCTAGCCCTGGCTAGCCATACCGCGCGCTGCTCCTATAGCCCTTGAGCACCCGCGCTGCTCCTACAGCCCTTGAGCACCCGTGTGCCTCCTACTGCCCCTGCAGCATCGTCGCACGCCTGCTGCCCCTGCAGCACAACAGCACGCTCGTTCCTGTGCAGATCAGCCTGTTTTCACTCCCCAAAACGTCTTTATCGGCAACTCAGATCAAACTCCTTCCTTCATAAAAGTTGTTCGTCTCTGTCTCTTCTATCTGACCTTCAAATTTCAGCCCTATTGGAGTCGTTTTGAGATCTGTACACCATTCGAAGTGGGAGCTATTCAGAAGGGAATATGCTCCGAATTTCAACAAGTAAGTTTTAAAGATTAAAGTTTCTGCTTTCTTGTCTTTTAAATTCCTTTATTTTCTGCAGGATTTTCAATATACGAACATGGGTTTGATTATTTAATAAAGCGGAATTGTGGGATTCACGCTTAACGAACTAAGAGTGTTCGTATGAACTAAGAGTGTTCATAATGCTCGGACTAAGAGCATCCGTAAGCATCAAATTGTGACCATATTAAAACATTATTGTTTGGTGTAATCCAAAAGAAATTCCTGGAAATTGTTTTCTTGGTAGCATTGCTCGGAAATCTTATTATTTTAGTTTTCGTGGAAGTTTAGCACCGAAACTAATATATCTTCTCTTCTTATTTTCAGGATGTCGAATGAACCTAGACTCGACTTTCCCATGCTTGACTCAACAAGCTCGGATTACCACAGTTGGGTAACCGATGTTGAGAACCACCTCACTTCAAAGAGAATATTACCCATAATCCAGGCACCTAACCCGGATCGTGTGTTCGTGCGAACACCTACAAAGCATGCTCAAGCAGTTATCTTGATGCAACGCCATATGGACAAGGCACTCAGATTGGAGTATATGTCGATCAAGGATGCAAGAGAGCTATGGGTAGCGCTAGAAGAGCGCTTTGGCAATGTCCAAGATTCCTTCCTCCCTTACTTGAAGGTTCAATGGAACAATCTGCGCTTTACTGATTTCAAGTCTGTTGCTGAATATAATTCAGAAGCTCTTCGCCTACAATCCATGTTGAGGTTTTGTGGACAACCTGTCACAGAGCAAGAGCTAATTGAGAAAACTCTCTCCACCTTCCCCGTTTTAGCCATTGTGGTATCAAAGCAATACCGCACTGAAGTCAATGCTGGACGGATCACGAGGTTTCATCAGCTTATCAATCTCATATCTGTATCTGAGAAACACGATAACATACTCGTGAGGAATTATAATTCAAGGCCCATTGGAACTAAAAGCGTTCATGAGGCGAATTATAATGCACCCAAAAGAGGGCGCAAGGAGCGGAACCCTAAGAATAAGGGATATGAGGGACGTATGGGTCCATATAACCGCCCTAACAAGGAAGGAAACCGCAGGTTTGGTGCGGATACACGTGGTGGCAATGCCACACGTGGGAGAGGTGGTCGTGGTATCCCTGGTCTTGGTGGTGGCGCCATGGGTCGTGGTGGAGGCGTCATGGGTCGTGGTGGTGGCACCAACCCTCCTAGGGAACTCCCACAACGTGCACCTCAGTTAAACGGAGGCAACCACAATGACATGTGTCATCGATGTGGATCAAGTGAGCATTGGTTCAAGCAATGCAAGGCAAGCGAGCAACTAGCTTTAAGATACAGGGCATACAGGGACCTGAGGGAGCAAAAAGTGTACCTTGCAGAAGAAGAAGAAATGGTGGAGACATCCATCTCACCATAGAGGACTTCAAAGCTGACGATGAAGTGCACAAGGATGCCGCAGACTTTGATTAGGTTAGTCTTTTTATTTTCCAAGAATTTTTGCAATGGCAATATGCCTTAGTCAATAAATGACAATTGTATTAAACTCTTTCTTATGTGGTGCACCCAATGAAATATGATGTCTAGGAAAGTCATTGAGATTAATGGTACTTAAGAGAGCCTCGCTCCACCAACATCTCTCTCTACTTTCCTGGTCATATTTGATTGGAGTTACCAAACAGATAGAGTGACTACAATGTGTCTTAGTTTGATTTTATTTTGGATTAGACTTTTTGGGACCTTTGATGTAATCATTGGCTATCTTTATTAATAAAGTATCGTATTATTATTCGATGTCATGGACATATTTTAAATCCGAACTTTATTATTTTTCAGTATGTTTCCTGGAGAGTTGGAATGCCTTGTTGATAGTGACACCACACATACTATATTGCGACATAGGCAACTATTTCTATGGATGACGCCTAGCGATCTTCTGTGACTATGATGGCTGGACCATCACAATTGATTCATGGTCAAGGACCAGCTCAATTTATGTTGTCAAATGGCACAAGTATTAATGTCACCGAAGCTCTATATGCTCCTAGGGCTGGAAGGACCCTATTGAGTTTTAAAGATATAAGAGCCAATGGTTTTCATGTGGAAACACATTGTGAGAATGGACAAGAGTTCCTTTGCATTACTTCTAATGACTACGGACATAAACGAGTATTAGAGAAACTTATGTGTCGATCTAGTGGGTTGTATGCAACCACTATTCAAATTATTGAATCCAACCATGTCATGAGAGATGACTTTTGGGATTCTGACACATATAGGCTTTGGCATGACCGTTTGGGACACCCAGGTCGTGATATGATGATCCGTATATTAAAGATTTCACATGGACATCCATTTTTCAAAACGAAAAAAAGTCATAACCAAAATTCGATCCAAGGTAGGGCTGGCGCCGCCTACCCCCTGAGGCCCAAAAGTGGTATTGACGCCACCAATATCTCCTTTGTTCCTTTTTCTACTTCTAAAGTCAATTCTGACTTCATGGCTCAACCGGATACTTCCCTGGTTGCTTCTAAAGACCATATTTCATTTTGCAAAGCCTGCTCTTTAGCAAAATTAGGATCGAGACCATCCTATGCAAAGGACACTAAAGAAAATATTCCATTCTTACAAAGAATCCAAGGTGATATTTGTGGACCTATTCAACCAACTTGCGACCATTTAGATATTTTATGGTGTTGGTTGATGCATCGACACGATGGTCACATGTCATGCTATTATCCACAAGAAATGCTGCATTTGCTAAACTCCTAGCACAAATCATTAAATTAAGGGCTCACCACCCTGATCATCCCATTAAGTCAATTCATCTTGACAATGCTGGAGAGTTTACATCAAAAACGTTTGATGACTATTGCATGTCCATTGGGATTGAGGTTGAACACCCTGTTCCTCATGTTCACACCCAAAATGGTCTCGCAGAAGCTGCCATTAAAAGACTTCAAATGGTCGCTAGAGCATTGGTTAGGCTCACCAATCTCCCTATTTCTGCTTGGAGCTATGCAATATTGCATGCAGTTGTGCTCATTCGTCTGAGGCCTACTGCCACTCAACCCTTTTCTGCGTCCCAGATGGTTACTGGATATGAGCCTGATGTCTCACACTTACGCATATTTGGGTGTACAGTTTATGTGCTAATTGCGCCGCCACAGCGCACCAAAATGGGTCCTCAAAGACGATTAGGCATTTATGTTGGATATGACTCTCCAACCATTATCCGCTACTTAGAACCCTTGACAGGTGATCTATTTACCCCTAGATTTGCGGATTGTCACTTTGATGAGACAGTCTTCCCATAGTTAGGGGGGGGGAGATAGGAACAATAATGTTCAACAAGAACGACAGGAATTGTCGTGGTCTGTCCCCACTGTCTCATCTTGATCCCCAAACCGCACAGTCCGAAATTGAAGGGCGGAGAATTCTCGATCTTCAGAATGTAGCAGACTCTATGCCTGATGCGTTTTCTGATATCGCTAAAGTGACAAGATCACATATACCTGCTGCAAACGTGCCTGCAAGGATTGATGTCCCCTAAAATCATGGACATGGAGCCACCCCTAGGGGTATTGGGCATGGTGCCTCTACCACTAATAGTGATGGCAATGTGGCTCAGGCCGGGCTCCCAACAAGGAAAAGTGGGAGGCCCAAAGGTTCGATAGATTCTCGCCCGAGAAAGAAAGCGAGTTTGGCACAGAAAGATCCATTAATCATTGACATAAATAATCCGTCTCATGAAGATATTCCAGATTATGGTCATGTCCAAGAGACATCATTGGGGGACGCTCCAATGTTAGAACCAATTCCAGGGAATAGGGAGATCTCCATGAATTACACTAGTGTACATGAGACGTTGAATCGAGATTCTATTATCCTTGAAGATGTGTTTGCATATTCTATTGCTCAAGGAATTATAGAACACGATGATATCGAACCTCGCTCCGTTGAGGAATGTCAACGAAGAGCAGACTAGCCTAAATGGAAAGATGCGATTCAAGTTGAATTGGATTCACTAACAAAGAGACAGGTATTTGGGCCTATAACGCTGACACCCCCAAGTATAAAGCTTGTTGGCCATACACTACCCGAAAAAAGGTCTTTTACGGCCCATAATGCACGCCGTAAATGACATTTTACGGCCCACAAATGCAGGCCGTAAATGGGCATGCCGTAAATGAGTCACAATGTGTGCCGTAAATGAGTCAAAAGTGCTCCGTAAAAGAGGGTTACATTTACGGCACACATTTCGTGCACGCCGTAAATGATGTTTAAGAAATTTTTATAAAAAAAAAATATCTGATGAAATAATGAGAGAAGGGAAATTCGCAACATACCTTAACAAGTACTACTATGAAATTGATCACCAGTTACTATAACAAGAAGAAATCCCCCATAGACATTGAAGATAAGTTTACTAGCATTGCTAAAAAAAGAATCAACTTTAAGTTAAAAACGAGGTTGTTAGAAAGCGTAATGAGAAAAATGAGGTTGTTAGATACAAAGCCCGCCTTGTGGCGCAAGGTTTCTCACAACACCCTGGAATCGACTACGAGAAGACATATTCTCCCGTAATGGAAGTTATAACGTTCCGCTACCTTGTCAGTTTGGTAGTTTCCGAAAAACTTGACATGCAGCTTATGGATGTGGTTACAGCATATCTCTATGGGGATCTAGATTCAGAGATATATATGAAGGTTCCATATGGACTTCAATTACCCAAGTCAAGTGGCTCTAAACCACGGAGCGCGTTTTCAATAAGATTTAGACGCTCACTATATGGATTGAAACAATCCGGACGGATGTGGTATAACCGTCTAAGTGACTACTTGATTGGGAAGGGATATGTCAACAATGAAATATGCCCATGCGTGTTTATAAAGAGGACAAGTTTCGGATTTGCAATTGTAGCAGTTTATGTCGATGACATGAACCTAATTGGAACTCTAGATGAGTTAAAGGAAACTGCTAAGTACTTGAAATCCGAATTTGAGATGAAAAATCTTGGGAAAACACGGTTTTGCCTCGGACTAGAACTCGAGCACCGTAGGGATGGGATTATGATCCATCAGTCAACATATACTAAAAAATTATTAAGGCACTTTAATGAAGATAAAGCATAGCCTGTGAGTACTCCCATGATCGGTCGTAATCTTGAGCCTGAAAAAGATCTGTTTCGTCCAAGGGATGAGGACGAAGACTTATTAGAGGCTGAAGTGCCCTATCTAAGTGCAATAGACGCATTATTGTATTTAGCTCAATGCACAAGACCGGACATCTCATTCGCAGTGAACTTGTTAGCTCGACACAGTTCTGCGCCAACATGCCGCCATTGGATTGGCATAAAGATAATCTTTCGATACTTGAGAGGTACGATTGATATGAGCTTGTTCTATCCCTACAGAGAGAAGAAATAACGGAAGTGTGGGATTGGACTCCACAAGGCAAAACGCCACCTTCCGTGCTCCTCCTCCCTTCCATCAAAATAACAACGATGTCTTGTTGAGTTTTGCTGATGCAGGGTATCTCTCTGACCCTCACAAAGGTCGCTCCCAAACGGATTATGTCTTTACCATGGGAAGCACTGCGATATCTTGGAGGTCTACAAAGCAGACCCTTGTTACTACTTCCTCAAATCATGCAGAGATTATCGCTCTACATAAAGCCATGCGAGAATGCTTATGGCTAAGGTCTGTAGTTAGACACATTCGAGGAACTTGTGGTTTGAATTCTACCACAGATGAACCTACATGCATTTATGAAGATAATGCAGCTTGTATTGAGCAAATGAAGTTAGGTTTCATCAAGGGCGACAACACCAAACATATATCGCCTAAGTTCTTTTACAATCAGCAACAACCAACACATCTAAATATTGAAGTGAATCAAATCCGTTTAGAGGATAATGTAGCGGACTTGTTTACCAAGTTGTTACCTAAATCCACCTTCGAGAAATATGTGAAGAGCATCAGATTAAGAAAATTATCAGAACTTCCATAATTGTAGAAATCAGGGGGAGACCTTGACATCAGGGGGAGGTATAATGTCTACATGTTCGATCTCGAAGAGTGAAGGACGTGTTGTGCTCTTTTTGCCCTTCGACTAGGGTTATTTTTGTCCCACAAGGTTTTTGTTAACTGACAAAGTTTTTAGTGAGGCAACGATCAAAACGTCATCACCGAGTTTGAGCGGCACAAGGGGGAGTGTGGAAGGATGTCGACTACTCCACATTCACGCGCGTTGTGCTCTTTTTCTCCTTCGACCAATGTTGTTTTTTCCCACAGAGTTTTTATTACTTGGCAAGGTTTTTGATGAGGCAACTTAGAAGCGCATAGCAGAGGCAACACTATTGACATGGAATATCCAGGGGGAGTGTTGTAAATGATAATGACTATTCATGCAATAGGTATTGCTTAATATATGCGATTGACATACTTGTAATGTGCGATTGATTAGTATAGCTATTATGTATTGCCTTTTGTATACACGATGTAATCCTATATAAACATCATGATGAGATGAATATAATATAATTATCCAATTCTCTACAACAACCATAGAGCTTTTGACCCGCATGGTTTCAATGCACTCTTCTTGAACCTGAGGAAAGGTCACAAAAGCAAGAAAATCAACTTTGCATTACTCTGAAGTAAACTCTCTGGATTCGTTTGATTTGTTAGGAATCTTGTTAAACTGTGATGCAAAATTGTATGCATGTCTAGAAAGTTAGGGTTTAGGATCAAATACACTATAATAAAACGATCAACGTGGCACTCTCGATCAAGTTTTAAAAATTTATTTAAATTTGTTCAGAGAGTGGAACTGACCAACTTTACTTGCACGCCGTTAAATTTGGGCTGATGAGATGTTAGTATTTATCAGAATAGACACAACCCTGAGGATATTAGTGAGTACAAGAGACTTCATTTTTCCAACCAAAACAAGAAGGAAGTAAAATGACAAAACCCTACTAATGACCTTTGTATATTGTAGTGAAAGAAGTAGTACATAAATGTAAGAGTGACTTGTTCTATCAAACATAACAGAAACTCAAATTTGCATATGTTGTGTTGGCTGATCACGCTTGCAGCCAAAACAAATGGCCTGTTTCTTATATAATGAAATGAGAAGTGACTACTCAGTTGTCATCGAAGGGAGAGACATCTTAAAATTATTTATAGGATGCTCTTTCAGTCACTAAAACCCATAAAAAATGCATTGAAATTCTACATCAATTTTTTTTTTTTTTTAAATCTTTTTTGTCAACCCAATAATTGCATTACAGTGCCCTTTCATGTGTTCCTGAGAAGCAACAGTTCTGTTTTTGAACTGCATCACAGACTCTATAGGCAATTATAGTACGACCCCTGTGGTCTATGGCCTGCCTCCCTACATTGTCTTTTTGGGTTTAGGGTTTCAGAGAGAGAAGAAATCCTTTGAGGATCTCAGAGTAACCCTAGCTAGCTCTGGCCACTGCATATGCCACCCTACGTTTCCACCACCTGTAACCCTAAACAACTGTCTTAAAACATTATACAGATAGCTATTGCCTACAGCTCTGCTCAACTGCTTAGCTGTTGTGTATTGTGAATTTGATTCTGTCCTTTTTTCTGATCTTGGCGCTGTCCACATGATGATGCTTCTTTAATTTCAAGAGAAAGAGGTTGAGAGTGGGGGGTTAGAGTTATGAACCTCTCTAGCTACCTCTTTAACATCTGTCTAGATTTCTATTATAAATTGACACAATAATCCCTCAACTTTTGATATAAATCCCATCGCATGCTCTTCTTCTCCAGTCTTTATATGCACCAAAACTCTTCTCTTCTTTCTCTAGATGACCTAGCAACCTACATTTCATCTCTCCTCACACTTTGATTTTTTCTTCTTTCTTCTTCTTCTCCTAATGATTTTACATAGGAAACATTGCATGTGCAAGGATCCATTCAAAATTGTTAAGTTCCTCTCTTTTACTTTTCTCTTTTTCTTGTAGCAGCTGAGTATAGCTGTCATAGTACTCGACCCGTTTGTTCTTAGATTCATGTTTTGCAGGTCCTCACAATCGTTTTGAGAGGGCCGGAGTTGACCTAGTCCTTCCAGAAAGAGATTTAATCAAGTTGATCGATCACAAGGGAAAAAGTGAAGCTGCCAGCATGATCTAGCTTTGGTTATTATGTAGATCGATATCGAATACGCTAATAACGCTAGCTAGGTCATGCTCTGACAGCCTCACTCCTTCCTATTTGGGACCCCATGCATTATCCAATCCACGCTCAGCTAGCACAGTAAAGCATAACATCCTCATCCAAGTTTGAACAAAAGAACAAAGCAGATATAGAATAGTTAGTATGATATATCACCGTAAGTATAAAGTGTATAGTATATTCCCGGGTCTTGGTTTTCACTTTGTCATTCCTGGCATGCGTTCTAACTTTCTCTTTTTGCGCCCAGCTTTTTTCTCTTTACTGCTTTTCTTTTACTAATTATAAGCTCCTCATTAATCTATGAAAGTCAGACCAACCAAACTTGAATATGTTCTTTAATCTCCTGTGATTATTCGTCGTTGAATCTGTGTATATTTCTATGCTTGATTCATGCATGTGACAAGATAATGAACATGATCTTTAAGTGAAGATCTGGACATGTACAGATCGAAAAGTCTGTGCAGTAAATAACTAAAATGATTACTGTTTTGCTGCAGCTGCAGGGTCCTCTTAGCTTCAACTTGATTGTACTATATATGTGTCTATCACATGAGGAAGATTTTCTTTGAGAGCATCAGTAGCTTCAAGATTCGCTGCATAAGGGTTTCTGCCAATCACTGTTACAAAATGTGGATTTGGGACTATAAATTTGTATATATATGACTGTTTTCCTTTTAGAGGATGATTTATCAGTGTGGAAAATAGTATCATTGGAAATGAAGAGGAAAGCACGTGTATAATTTGTGCACTGTTTGTTCAAAAGAAAAATATTTATTCTCTGTCGAAACTTAACTGACATGTTTGGACATAATTTAAGTTATTTTTTATTGAATTGGGACTCGAATAATTTACGACCTCACCTATCATATTTTGGAGAAGTACTAATTTAGTTTGTGCAATGTCTAACCCTCGTAGGAGTTATATAGAAGATAAAAATTTTGGTTCATAAATTCGAATCATAGCCTTAAACAACTTTTTATATTCATACTCAAACCAAACCCATTATATATAACATTAATGATAGGATTCTAAAATTTGTAAAGCCGCTGCTAGCTATCAAAAGCAAAGTAGTTGCAAATCCAAAATTGTTAGAGGTCCAAATTGGTTCCCCATTTTTTCATTTTGTCCAAAGGTTTTATTTTTCAGGCTAGTGCATGCTTCAGACTTTTGAAATCTCATATAGAACAACATAACTCTCGCGTTATCATATATCTAAATCAGACAAAAAATAAAAAAGAGAGATCTTGGGCCTCAATATATGCATATTTGTGGTACAAGTTGTTGTGTGAGTATGTTTTACTTCAATGACAATCTATTGATTATCACGAAATAAATAAGAAAATATATTATTATGGTACTGTACACAAGGTCGGACTTAAAGGAGTTCTCAAACCACTATAGGGGTCGAGTTGGTAAGAGCCTGCATGTGTGGAACTCCCACACTCGGGTTCAAATTCCACTGACACTAATTGAAGTTTAAATCTCAATCTATTCTTGGTGGTCGGGAGGAGGAAGCGTTTTAACATGACCCTCCTGCGCGCCAAATATTGTCTAGGCCTAAGAAGTATTTGAGGATACCGCGTGATCTCGGAAAAAAAAAAATGGAGTTCTCAACTTTAGTCCTTAGTTATATGCAAGTCATTAATGCATGTAAACAATTTCTCCGTTTTGAGTGGAAAATGGAAAAAGAAAAAGTGGGGTGCATTATATTTTCATCACAACCAATGAGATTATTAAACCAACCAAGACATTCAACTAGCTTTGACTGAACTAATTAATCAGTAGTTCCAATAGCTCTTTCGACAAAGCAAACAATTATATCCAATAATTTTAAGACCAATGGAAAAGCCACTTCTTTTGGATTTTGGAGGTAGTAGTTAATCATGGGTTATGTAGCCGAATCAAGCCAATAGTTGGGGAGCTTTTCCTTTAGAATATATATGTTTTCCTGTTCTCGATACTTTGGTATGGGGATATGACTCTGCATGCATCTATTGGTTCCATCTGCCTCTAACCTACCAAAGGGATCAAAACAAAACTGAAAGCAACAGAACGTCAAAATCCTAACCAACTTTAGCAGAATCATTATACATTATATGTATATGTGTATGTATACGTATCGATCATCCTCTTCCTATTTGCTTGTTTCAGATTATTCACTTTACAGGTTAGACTCCAAGGCATTACTTAATTCATGGCAATGGCGTTTTTAACATTGCTTTTAATGTGCAGCTGACACCGATTATGTTCATTAGCTAGGATCAAAGCCTTTAGACAAAGGGCATTCAATTTAGTTAAAGGTTGTCTCTTTTCTGATGTTATTTAATAACGAGGAAAGGGTAATATACTATTAGCAATATTTTTAGTTTAGCTTTCTGCGTGAATTTTGTTCTCATTCATTCGAGTGCATTAAGCTAGCTAGAACGAATATCATGAATGTTTTAGGGATAAATCATACGTATTAAGTACACTAAAATATTTTCAACATTCTTTAATATAAAATTTAAATTGTCTAATTATTTGACATATGTGATGCTCATCGAGATGCAAAAATCTTATTTGTAGATTTTTTTTAGTTAAAAATAAATGGATACTTACTTAAGTATTAGCTCAGTGATTAGTGGGTGCATTACTTAGGATCCAGGTTCTGGATTCGAGTCACCATGAGGGTAGGAGTGAAATCCTTTGATCCTCTTAAAAAAAAGTATTTTTAAATTAAAGATTAAGAAGAAATATTTGAGTTTTCATAAAATCAAATTTTTGGACCTGTCACTGTGTACCGTTCACTTCTTGCTAAAATTAGAAAAGATAATGAGAGATTGAGTATGTCACTGTGTACCGTTCACTTCTTGCTAAAATTAGAAAAGATAATGAGAGATTGAGTATGTCACAATGTCACATGCATTTGTTTTGGATTGGTTGAGAGAGTTGAGATGCTTCTTCCTTTCCTTTTCTCCTAAAATTGCTAAGAAGCGTGCCGATGGTCCCGGGTAAACTCATTGTGTTTTGAACTCTTTTATGGTTATGTATATATTTTGTAACCCACCTAATTATTAAAGTTGTTATACAAAAGAGCTCCCTCTCTCTCTCTCGCGATCGAATCGATCACTAACCTAGCTAGCTTTGTCTGCATGGTGGTGTCATCAAGCCATGAGTTCACATATGATAATATTCAGTTTGTCTTACTTTAGTCTGGACCACATGCACTGTCATCTCTTCTCAATTCACTCACAAACATAGCTTTTCAATCCCTTAATGCTCTATTTTAATAACAATTAACAAATTAACTACTAAAACATTAACACATACATAGAGAGAGAGAGAGAGTCTGAAACAGGAGGCAGGCATCTTTGGCAGTTTGGCTAGCTAGCTTTGGGATCTCTCTACTCTATTTATATCCGTCTCTTCTCTTCCCCAACTCACACTTCCCAGAGCTAAAGAAAACACAGCTGAAACCTCTCTCTCCCTCTCTCTCTCTGAGCTGAATTGTCGTGGATCACTAGCAGTTGAAGCTGCCAGCATGATCTAAACTTCCCTCTCGGCCGGCTGGTTATATACGAGTCAAGGAAAGATCAGATCATGTGGCAGCTTCACCTGTTGATGGCTTCACGAGTACTCCTACATGCACTCTTTATGTTCATCATTATTTCTCCTGATTAGTTAGTTTTCTCGATCATTTTGGTTATTTTACTTCGTTTCTTTCACTTCTGAAGTTCTGGGTACCAAGCAACCAGCTAATTAATTACTGTTCCAGTGTCAACGGTTTTTCCCCTTTTCGCATTGTTTTGCTTCTTGTATATGGAGGATTCCACTTAGACGTCTAGTTATGTGGTAAAATTTAGCCTTAAAGTTAATATTTTTTACCGGATGTTGTAACTCGATCTGTATATATCATGTCTCATTTTTGCAAAGCTTATATAATATACAGATAGCCTCGATAAGTCTAACAGAAAATAACTAGGCCTTTGATGAGAATCTAGCTGGCTAAGAAGACACATGGCTTAAAGTATAAGAATCATACATAGGTGTTAGGGTTTTGAGTGACAGAATTTCTTCTGTTTCTCGTAACATGGTTAGTTTACTTCTTTTCAGATTCTATATATCTTATCCGCTCAATATCCCCATTTATAACTAACAGCCTTTGTATTAATTTTAATTATTACATTCCCTGTCGTGCAATTTATATTAGTTTTGTTTATCTTATTGTATTGGTTCTGTTAAACAACACTTTAATAGTGACATGTGTCGTTAAAGAATGGATCTCAAGGGGAGAAAGTACTTGAATCTTTGTGCATGGATGCAGTCCATTACTATAAAGCTAGCTTCCATGGTTCCACCATGTCTCTTGTTGTGGGTTTATAGGTCTCCAGATATCTTTGTTTAATCGATCCTTGGATACTAATCAAAGTGCTTGTGCAATTTTTGTAATGTAAAGTTTGATTTTGATACCTGCGAAATATGTAAGTGATCAGAAAATCAGCTTAAGTTTTGTGCTTGGATGAAAAGCTTCTTGACATTTTGATGCAGCAAGAGTGAATTATGTGCTCCGACGAAGCAACTGCTATAGCAGATGCTATATATGACACATGAGATACGAAGATTTGGTCCATAATGATAGCCCTAGGCTTCTGGGGCTTTAAACGTTGGCCAAATTACTTGATCATGGTTGTAGGCGTGGACTATTTCCTCTAGTTGTGTTTCTTTTCTTTTATAAGCAAAAGAAAAAGAAAAAGAAAGTTTGGATGGAAGACATCTTTAATCCCCTAGAGCTTAAAGCAAGTCAATTCACCTAGCTAGAGAAACATTGATGTCAAACCTTTCGTATTCAAATTAGGCAATGCCTTCATAGTTCATACACAAGAGAAAAAATATATATTTATCTTCGTTTGGTGATCATATATACGCTGAAAAAGTATAAATATCATAAATATCATTATAAATTCTAATTGTCCTCAATATGAGTCTTGACATGTCGCCATTAATTATTGCAATGTTCATGAAATTTAACCAAGCATTGCACCATTGCCACTTTATATACTCATGTAAAAGCTCTTAGCCAACTCTGTACCAGAGTCCCGTTCCCTTGGTCAGCTATTGACCAGGGATTATTTGGTCAGTCAGCCGTCCGATTGAATTATTTGGTCAGTCACCGTCCGATTTCATCGGACGGCTGACAGAACTCATCCCAGATTTCATCACTTATCTGTCAGCCGTCCGATTGAAATCGGACTGTGACTGACCAAATGATCCATGGTCAGTAGCTGACCAGGGGATCATGACATCTCTGTACCAATTTACCCAAATGAAGACTACTGGCCTTTGCCGACCTCCCACACCTTCCTGATTTGGTTGTACAATATATAAGCGGAGAATTTGATTCTACACCCAAATTCATACACCCCTTTTAGAATAAACTCATCCATAAGAGTGTTTTAATATACACCCAAACCAATTAATTAGGTTTATTCAAAATAAAAAAACATATTAAATAGGATAAATATTAAAACCCAATGTTGTTAAGAATTACTAAGCTGCCACTATCAAATTCTCCATTCACCTATTAAATAGGATTAATATTAAAATCATGGAAGTCATGAAACAGCTGCCCATAGATGTTGCCCGGAATTACTCAACCCTTGATTCCAACAATTGAAAACTCTCCTCTGGGTTGGAGGTTATGTAATCTCCACATTCAAAAGCCTAATTTCTACATTCAAATCCGGTATCAATATCTCCATAATCATGCGATTATGTTTTTGATTTCAAATTGTGATTCACAATCGCACAATCATAGGTTGGCGGGTTGCCTTTGTTCAACTGCATATCCCTTTAATCCGATTGGCACGGTTGATGAGCATTGTGTTTGCTACCTATTCAATAGGTGTGTATCTTCCTGACGAAGAGGTATTTGTTTTGTGAATTTTTCAGGGTTTATGCTATTGCATAGGTATAATAGACTCTACAAGTTCTTGATTGCATGTTTCTTTTTCCTCTTATTGTTTCTCAATAGATTCTACAAGTTCTTGATGGCTAAAGAATACTCCCACCTAGAGCTTAGGTGTGACCTTCTCCATAATCATGCGATTATGTTTTTGATTTCAAATTGTGATTGTGATATAATTGGATTGCACCACCAGAGGTTGGTGGGTTGCCTTTGTTCAACTGCATATCCCTTTAATCTGATTGGCACGATTGATGAGCATTGTGTTTGCAACCTATTCAATAGGTGTGTGTCTTCCTGACGAAGAGGTATTTGTTTTGTGATTTTTCAGGGTTTATGCTTTTGAATAGGTATAATAGACTCTACAAGTTCTTGATTGCATGTTTCTTTTTCCTCTTATTGTTTCTACAAGTTCTTGATGGCTAAAGAATACTCCCACCTAGAGTTTAGGTGCTATCTAATAATAGGACTATCTCTACAAAAGGATGTTTAATCACGTTGAGAAATCTACGAAATCTAATAGCTAGGAATATCTACACAAACATATTTACTAAAAAATAGCAAATATATATATCAAATCTGAAAGGAAGAGATATACAATAATGAAGGCAATTAATCTTTTTAAATAAGGAATATCTACACAAACATATCTCCTAAAATATGGCATCAGTTATATATTATAATCGTCTTAATTAATCACGTTGAGATATCTAATAATAGAATATCTACACAAACATATCTACTAAAAAATGGCGAATATATAGATCAAATCAGAAAGGAAGAGATATACAATAATTAAGGCAATTAATCGTTTTTAAATAAGGGAAAATAAATTGATTGTATTAAATTTTAATTTGTGTTTATAACTGATGCCATATTTAAATTCAAAAAAAAAAAAACGGTTATATTTGAGAAATATTTTCCTTATTCAATCAGAAAGGTAAAATAGTCAAACTAAATAAACGTGAAAAAACTTAATTATAGACTTAAAACCTATAAGGAAGGTTTAATTATGTGAATGGGTGTAGATTAGAAGAAAATATAGGAATGAGTTTTTCTTAATAGGAGCTTCATTTTTTGGATTTTTTTTCTAATTTTCTCTATATAAGCCAATAGGGTTTAGGGTTGTCCATTAATATATAGAATCTCTTTCTAGGTCAATAGTCCTGGATCAATCCTTAGGTCATGCATGCCCCAACATGTACTTACTCGAACCGTCTCAAGAATCCGAATCCTCCATTGATCCTTTTCGTGCAAAGAATCTGATGCATATTTATTCCAATAAGCTAGATAAACTATAAAGCAGTACCACATGAATGAATAAGATAAGTTTCTTTCATTTCATAATATTTCTTTGACATGAAACACAAATTGATTAGATTCAATGTGGGAGACCAAAGATTCTTCGAATTCTTCTAATTTGTTAATGTACATCAATTTTTGTGTTACAAGAGCATATATCTTCGTTAATTGTAACATTTTCAGTTCAAATTGTTCCCTCGTGCTGATTATGTGATTAACTGATTACTAATTTCATCATTTAAAGTTAGAATCCAACTCGATACCATACTTATCTCGCTTAAAGTTGATGAAAATACACATATTATAATTCATACAGGATAAAAAAAAAATGACAATGTAAAGTGGTAGGCACTACGCATTATATCAAGTTCGACCTTGAGTACTAGAAATGTCCAAAATATTCATATATTATTAGTGCCACCCCGTGTAGACGTTAATGTAACTTAGATGAAAATGTGTTAGAATTGGCTAAGAGGGATGTAAATCTAACTATTCAGCAAACTTAGGGTTCAAATAGAATTAAGCCAATAAAACATATGTAGCATAATCCAAAGAATTAGTGGGCGGTTGGGCGTTTGACCTCCTTAAATGACCATCACGAATGAGATAAATATTGCATAATCATCTATTTACTTATAAAAAAATAAAATAAAAATAAACCCAAGGGGTTGGTGCCTTGATAACTTGGTTTGACCGCAATTGTACGTGGCCAACCAAGTTTGGTTCTCATTAGGCTGTCCCTATATGAAACGAGAAGAGGCCTTCTAAAGTTAATAGAGATTATAATTTGAGAGTATGATGTATGAAGAGAGAATCAAATGATGATTTTATTAATATCAATTTATTGAGTTTTAGGCAAAAACTAAAGCAACATAGATGAAAACTTTGCTGCATAAGTTTGCAAAGCTTAGGAAGACTATACATACTGTCAAGTTTATTTTTATCATGCTTTCTTCCCTACCCTTCTTCTTCTTCTTCTTCTTCTTCTTTTTTATTTTTTATTTTTAAGGTTGAACTACATATTAATATATATGCTGAATTAGAAATATACGAGACCCTATGGAGTCAGAGGCCTAAGGCGGTCCTAATTCCCTTGGTTGTCTTGCCCAAGGGACTACCCTGATTCTCATCAACACCAAAAGAGCCAACCCTCTAGTCATTAGTGAAGCTTAATTAGTTAGACGATCATTGTGAAGAACTATAAAAATCATACATTAGCTGGTTAAATCTCTGCCGGCTCTGCGAGCCTTAACTGACGCGTTGCAGGATTTGGAGGGTTGGTTAGTGTAACTAAAGTTTGTCTTCTTCTTTCTCTTATGTACACCAACTACGGAATTGCTCGAATAGAGTTTAAAGAGAAGATTTAACTCTTCTTGTTTTTTTTTTTTTTGGTCCGAAAAGAAAAGATTTAACTCAAAAAAAAAGAAAAAAAAAGCAAACAAACAAACATGTGTATGCGTCTTTACCACGTCAGCCTAATAAAGTTCCAGGGTAAAACCAAGACTGCTTCTTTCTCCTGCCTTTTCCACTGCAGTCTGTTTATTTCGCGCCAGATCTCTCAAACTCTCGAAGCAACACCATCGTATGTATGAACATAAAAATCTGTCGTGTCGTGTGAGTCCTCCATTCTTCAAAAACCACTGTCAAATCCCTCCAAATTTTTTTTTTTAATTTTTCTTTTCTGCCTATTAATACAGGAATTTTTGTATTTTATCTCAACGAGAACCACCACTTTCCTGATGCAGATTATTGTTTCATCTTTGATGGGTTTCTTCATCCCAAATAAAAAAGCAAATGGGGTTTCGTTTATTACACTAATCGGATTCTTTATTATTCCTTATTGTAACAGGTGATGGTGTTGATTGTCATGATCTCCCGGCTCATTGCTTATTTGGGTTTGTGCCATGGATTGTTCTTCTCAACTATTCGTTGAAAAGGAACGACCTTGGTTTTGTTTGTATCAAAAACTGTGTGGAAATTTGGTTGCAGGGAAAGTGATCGATGTGGTGACGGCTGTGGATTTTGAAAGAGATTGTTTTTATGCCCACAAAGTGTTCGACGTAAGTTCAATGTGAGTGAACTCCAGTTCCTTTTACTATTTTAGGTTATACGTTCCGATGCTTGAAACCGCAATGAATATGCAAATGTTTGCTTGCAATAGTATATAGCTGTGTGTGCACAATTTGGGTTCTATTTCCTCTGCGTGATTGAGATTTTGCGTGTCGAGATTGAATAACTGCATGCATGCACCTTTGTTAGAGATAGAATCATAGAATTTTATTTTGCTGAATAGGGTTGACAACGTACCCTCAGTTCCCCACTTCCCATCACACTTCTATGTTAAATAGTGAAATTATGAAGAAGATGATTTTCTGGAATTAGAATTCATATACTTGATCCTTGCTACTCTGACTAGTCTTCTTCTTTAGCAATATTAGATCCTTTCCAATTTTCCCGTGGTATTCTTAAGTAGAAGTTATGTTCTTCTTCACTGTATAATCAAGGAATTGAAAGCTGAGTCTGTTGGAATGGCATTAGCTTTTGTATCTACTTCTGACTATATACGCTTCAAAACAGCGAATAAAAATTTACATATGAAAAAGAAAGAACTAAGAAAATAGTGATCAGTGATTGTATTGGAAGTAAGAACTCCTTTCACATCTCTTAAAAGAAAAATTAAGGGTACAAAGTTAGGCAACTGTACTAATTAGAATAATGGTATTACATCACAGATGAAATACCATTCTCAAACCAAATTGTTTTCTACAATCATACATATGCTAGGTATTATTCTGGTTCATTACAATAAATTGGATCTCTTTCCCCAACTAACAAAAACAGGTGTAAGAGGTTAGGTATACTTGTTCCAATCCTACAAATTCACTCAAGCTTAAAACTTCAAGCTCATGGCGGTGTCCATGAGCCCCAAACACCGGACACTCGGACTTGGATGTGAGAGCCATATTAAGAGTCAAATCCAGGTCCGCGTGTTTGGTTGTCGCGGCTTGGGGTTTGGGGCCAGTGCCTAGAGTTTGGAACCCTAAACTTCAGTGAATTTGTACGGCTGGGATAAGCACTCTTGACCTCTTAGTGGCCATTCCATCAACATAATGGAATGTGCATTTAATTCTTCAAGCTTAGGATTCCAAACTCTAGGCACTGACCCCAAACCCTAAACGCTGGACATGAGATCCAGACTCCGACCAGAGGTTCTACCCCAAGCTTCAATCTCCTGACTTTGAGTGCCAAATAACCCCGGGCCACAATCAATGGACCCAGAATTCCAGATTTGGACCGAAGCCTTGAGGTCGGGCCGTGAGCTCTGCCTTGCTTACTCCCGAAAAGGAAGGATCGTGGCGTGTGTGTGTTGACAGCCACGGCATCAACAAGAAAATTCTGGATTGCAACCCCTAACCCAAATTGAACCCAAAACCTTCAAAAAATGTTTTTGAATCTGTGGAGTGACCTTTTGATAATTCTGAAGTATGGGTCCTCTGAAACCGGTATGAACTTCACAACCCAACCAATTGGCCATGATACAGCTGCAATCACGATACAAACTACCCATTGCTGAACATTCAACTTTTCTGTATCTGCAAATTTCTTCAGAAACTCCACCATCACAACCTGAAGAACAATAGTTATCCCCACAATCCCAATAAACAGCCTGTTCCTGAGGATACCTTTGAATACATTCTTCTTCTCCATGCTTCTTGAATTGAACTCGTTGAAAACTTGGCATAATACAAAGGTGTTGAAAATCAGAGTATCATTCACCGCAGCAGTGACATTGAATATAGACTCACCCTGGAACTGCAAGATCAAAAGAACTGCTATTTGATATAGAGCTTGAGCTAAAAGATTCCTCCACATAATATTGGTTATGAGTGGAGCGGTCCGACCCACAGGCTGCCTCTCCATTAGCTCATTAGTTGGCCGCTCCGTAGCAAGAGCCAGAGCACCTAGCGTGTCCATGATGAGATTCACCCAAAGTAATTGAACTGCTGTTAGGGGAACTTCACCAGCTGAAACTGCTGCAATAAAGTTGATTACTAGAGCTGCAACATTAACGGTTAGTTGAAATTGGATGAATTTCTGTATATTGTTATAAACACATCTCCCCCATCTCAAAACTGTGGCCACAGAATTGAAGTTGTCATCCAAGATGATGATATCCGAGCTTTCTTTTGCCACCTCAGTTCC
Organism: Rosa chinensis; assembly: GCF_002994745.2. Taxonomy (NCBI): domain Eukaryota; kingdom Viridiplantae; phylum Streptophyta; class Magnoliopsida; order Rosales; family Rosaceae; genus Rosa; species Rosa chinensis. Next base: position 52,931,011 of record NC_037093.1, on the reverse strand, counting down.
TTGGATGCCCATGGAAAGTCCTATATCAGCTTCTTTCAATGCAGGTGCATCATTCGTACCATCACCAGTGACTGCAACCACATGACCTTTCTCCTTCAAACACTGTACCATTAAAAGCTTGTCAAATGGGGAGGACCTTGCCATCACACGGATGTTATCAACCTTCTGCCTTCTCTCTGCGTCAGTGTAGTTTCGAAATTCTACTCCTTCTACAACTTGTCCGCCCTGTACCTCGTTCTCTTTCTTTAGTATTCCACATTCTGTAGCTATAGCTTTTGCTGTGAAAATATTGTCTCCAGTTATCATTTTGATGTCCACACCTGCAGCCTTGCAAATTCTCACAGCATTGATGACCCCTGGTCGACATGGATCTTTGAGGCCAACTATCCCTAGCAAGATCAGCCCATCTTCTTTGAGCTTTTGGTGTGTCTTGTGATCATCACTGTATTCAACTTCTTCCTCTGAAATTTGGGCATGAGCGAAAGCAATGCATCGGAGGCTACTAGCTGCCATGCCTTGGATTATTTTCTCAAGTTTAGACCTTGTATCTACATCCAAGGGCTTTACAGTTCCATTGGTATCATAATAACTCGAGCATGTTGCAACTATCATCTCAGCAGCTCCTTTCCAGTGCACATGGATGGTGTTATCATCTTTTTTCTTTATAAGAACCCCACTTCGTTTCTTGTCTGAATTAAATGTTTCAACATGAAGAATATCATACCTGGGCTTCAGTTCTTGCATGTCCATTCCCAAATCTAAAACAGCCCAATAGAGTATTGCTTTTTCTGTTGGGCTGCCAGAGATTTCTGGTTTGGATCCTGCAAGAGGCATGAAAACACTCCCAGTTGTGTTCAAACCAACTCCTTGATGGAATAACTCACGAACATTTGGTGCAACTCCTTGATAGAATAACTCACGAACATTTGGTGCGATGGATAAATTATCTTCTGCAATAGATTCTTGGCCTACCCAAAACTTAGTTACTTTCATTTGGTTTAGTGTCAGAGTTCCTGTTTTGTCAGTACAGATAACGGTTGCTGACCCCATTGTCTCACAAGCCGATAGTTTTCTAACCATTGCCTGATCTTTCATCATTCTTTTCATAGAGTAAGCAAGTGTTAGTGTGACAGCCAGTGGCAAGCCTTCAGGAATTGCCACCACCACAATAGTGACTGCAGCAGATACAATTCGTACTACTGCATTCAACACATCATCTGTTTTGGTTTTGCTACCAATATACTCCTTATTGCCATTCTCATCTTTTGTATTGCCAGTAAAATAACGAATCAACAAAACTAGAAGAACTAAGAAAGCAACTGCAAGGCCTACCTTTCCAATAGAAGAGGTAAGTTTGTCAAGCCGAGCTTGTAATGGAGTTCTTACATTTGATTCCTGCGAAATTGAGCTCATCATTTCGCCCCAAGCAGTGTTCATCCCAACTGATGTGACAAGCATTCTACCATAACCATCAGCCACCTTTGCACCAGACAAGAGGAAGGGATGCCTTCTGGAATCAACTTCTACATAGTCGCTCTCCCCGGTCATGCTGGACTCGTCCACTTGAAATGAATAGCCATCTAAGAACACCCCGTCTGCAGGAATTTGATCTCCAATGTTAAGGAAGATGACATCTCCAACCACAACATCAAAGATGGAGATTTCTCGTCTTTGTCTGTCTCTAAATACCTCAACGTTGATGTTGCTGCTTATTTTAGACAGTTTGTCGAATTGGATTTCCTGTCTGAAGTTACTGAGAGCTGAGACAACAATGACAATGATTACAGCTACAAAGATACTTCCACCTTCATACCAGCCTTCCTCTACTCCATACTCTTTGATTCCAAATGCAAGAGAAAGTGCTGCACAGACACATAGAATCAGAATCGTCATGTCTTTCAGAGCGTCCAGCACAAAATAGAGGAGCCCTTTTGAAGGCGGCTTTGGGTATGTATTTGAGCCGAATAGTTCACGGCGTTTGTTGATTTCTGCGTCGTTGCCAGGTAGCCCATACTCAGGATTTGTTTTAAGAGAAGTGGTTATGCCAGTAACTCCTCCAAACTTTCCAAGAGCAGCCGAGTCTTTTTCCTTCACCATTTTTTCGAGCCCTGCATGGTCAATGTTGTTGGGGACAGAACTATAGTGACCAGTTTCATCAGGGGAAGTGCTTGGTTTCACCTCCAGGGAAGTGTAAGAACGAGACTCATCATGTGCAGGGGATTGTAGCTCCAGTGGTGAAGAGTTTTTAGCCTCATGCTCGAGACCAGAGTTCGAATCTCCCTTCTCCCGCTGGCTTTCTTTGAGACCTTGGAAACCACCGAAAGATCCATACTCCGAGATCTCTGAGTATTCCTTGTAGTTGCTCCTCTTGTACATAAGCTCTTTGGGAAGTGATAGCATCACCCTTACAGCATACAAGGCTGCATAAGCCATGCGCCACCTCTTCTTCGCTCTGGTAAAAGTGGTAGTGGTGATGTCAACTATCAACTGGCCACAATCATAAGGTGAATTCTTGCTGCTCACCATGTCTTATTGGTAGGAAGAGCTTCAACTTCAGAAAAAGCTAGTTCGCAGCAAAAGATGTATTTTTTCCAGGAAAGATCTTCATTCTAATGTGCACCTGTATGCGCTTATATAGACTTGCCAAGCTGCAAAAACCACTTTGTGCTTTCTCATTTGCCTCGTTGAGTCAATACCAAGGTTTACAGTGAATTTTTTTACAGATACTTGCCAGCATTTGATTGCAATAAATTTCTGCACGGAAAGCGCTGCATTCTTTTGAATATTCAACTTTACATCTGTATGGAGGAAAAACAACAAACGGCTGGGAACAGTGACCATTAAACGATGACTACGGTTCACTAGAAATATCGGCGAGTTGTTTAATCTTGGTGGGTGGGGGGGAAATTGTTGGGATGTTTCCATATGATTAAAGAACTGTGGGGTTGTTCCGGACAGATTCAGAAAGAAAAGTCGAGAAATGACATAGTATTATGGGTCAGATGATTTGTTTTTCTTCAATTTTTGTTTGAAAATGAGGAAGATATGGTTCAAGTCCGTAATGGAGGGTATTTCTCACTTCTTTACTACCAATTACCAAACCCCAAAATGTGGGAAACGCGTCTTCGACTTTTCTCATACTTCTGCTGACAATGAAGACCTGTTTTCTTTATGTGCAAAGTCGGCTGTTTGAGTTTGATGGGGAACCATTAGAACCAAACGGCTACTCCTTGCGGATCTAATAAAGTTTCGTAATGTGTCTCCTGCAGAACCCTCCGATCCTTGCGGATCTTACGTGACTGCATCGGCCAACAAACTCAAACGCAGTGTTACATTGTGGTTACCTCCAAGACTTTACAATCTTGACAATCTTTTCCTTCATTAACCCAACGTATGCATTCAAACATATTCTTGTTCTTATTTTCTCGTGTTCATTGCTTCATTTTAGTACGAGGTCGTACAGTTTTGCTTAGTTAATTTACCTGAAGCGGACCCACAAGCACGCATGGTTTGAACCCTAGTTCATTTTGTTAGGCTAGATTTAGCTTAATCGTTTTGAGACGAGCCTTTGCAGTTTGTGACTAGTTTGTAACAATCGAGCTCCCCAACTCCATAACAATCAATCTTTTGTCTTTGGTGCCGACAAGCCGGACCTTCTTTGCCTTCATCTATAATGTATTCTTTGAAGTTGAACAAACGAAACACATTACACATTCTCGATCATTACATCATTCTTCATCCAGAATGCAAGCGGTCTTTGGCTTTTGTTTATTTTTTACTTGGGACAGTAGAATGTTCTTTTATAGTGCTGTTTTGGTGGCTGATGAGAGTGCTAATAGTTTCGGGAAAAGTCTTTAGTGAAGATGTCGAAACATCTACTACCTTCTAATGAAGTTCTAACATATATGCAAATAAAAAGATTCTATGCAACAAATACTCCATGTTTTTCATTCAAAAGCACCGAATTACCTTGTACTTTTTTTAAAAAAAAAAATTTTCAGACATAACAATTTTCTATTGGTGAGTCGGACAAATCTGTTGGCCGGATAATCTAATGTAAATTTTTTTCCTAGTTTGGATTGTAATGGAGTAATGTGGTGAAAAATTCTCTTTGTATCAAAGCAACCAAAATTGGTTTTTCTTTGTAACCACTTTTTATCAACCAAAAGATCGAAAATTTATTTGTTGATACATTTCCAATACTAAATTTTTTTTCAATTTGATTGGTCTTGTAGCTAGTCATGATTTCTAAAGGGTGAGCACAAAGGCCACAATCGAAAATATACAAAATATTACAAACTGTGGGATGTTTTTCATCGTTGGACATAGAATTCAAATGAACAGGCGGCAAATTCAAAGGCCAGAATCATTAACCAATCAGAATTTCATTTTCACTATTTTTTTCCCACGAACCGAAAGAAAAGAAAAAGCCTTAAAAGCGGCAGCCAATTGATTCCTGAAGTTTTGTAGCTTTTCCTCCATCTCCAGTAATCTGATCTTATTTCCACATCGTATCCCATCAAGAAAATCTCTTAGCAGTACAACTTTGTATGCTTTTTCCTTGTGGTTTCCCTATCAAACCCCAACCTATTGAAAAAGCTTTTCATTGACTAAGAAAACAATGTGGGACACATTGCCAACCAGTCAACAAAACACCACAATTACATTGATTAAGCATAATACATAGCTATCCATGCAACTTCCTGGAAATTTCCAGAGTTCATCGTTTAGCTTAAATCAACTTGCTTGACAAGGACGATGACTGCAGCATCCATTATGTTAGTGGATGGTCGACTGGCCCTACGTACTCAACAATGACCGGCCTACAAGCAAGCATCGAATTTTAGTTGGTATAATAGTCCATACGCAACAAACATCATTTGATTTGATCACTGAGACGGTGAGGCCGAAATGAAATGATGCAGAAATTTCATTCTAGCTTGCAAAAATTTCCAAGGTGCATGTGAATGTGTGATATCCACCAAACATGGTGGTCAGTACAACGTACAAGTAATCTACTTTTCCCAGCAAAAGTTCAATCACATCACTTTCTGCTCAACTATACCAGACAAGGACGTAGCCGGGATCAATTCTATTATTCAACCCAAGTCTTCACCATGCCGGGGTCCTTAACAACAGGGTACGTTTGAGAATCCTAAGGATGAGAGAGAGTCTAAAACGCTCGTAATAAACACTGATCCAAGCCGAACACTTCAATTTATAGGGACTGCAAATTCTAAATCCTTGGACTGCAGATTCTAAAACCCTCACAATATATAAATGATTAGATACGTATGCAAACAAGAGCCATCAACGGACGTGCTTCCTTACATAATGTAGCTAATTGATTTTAATCATTTTATAAATGATAATGATGCTTTCAAGAAACAATCTGCATAAACTAAGGTATAGAGTGGATAAACAGAAAGTCTTATACAGCATAATGTATTGAGTGTATTTTATAAATAAGAATGATTCTTTCAAGGCCATTCCGCCGTCGTGCTTGCAATTACATGTGAGGTGCAAGATACCTATATTTGTTTCATGAGAGATTCTTGCCAGGGGCAGCCGTACTACGTGGCAGTGTGGCTGAGCAATCAGTGTCCATCAGGGGGATATTTTGGATATTGCACTTTTAAAAAGCAGAGGCAATTTCGCAATAAAGAGAAAATTTTCTGGTGTCTGATTAATCAAACGTACCACGTGTCTGGTACGTCTGACGTACGCAAGAATTTTTCCTGTTTCATACTTTGGGGCCAAAGTCTTTGGTTTATATGGATGTTCAACCCAAGTCAAAGTTTGCACCAGAATTTGGGGATTTCACGGTCTCGTTCGGCCCATCGAGGCCCATGTCCTTAAAGCAGAATAGGGTAGACAACATTGGGTATTCAATCTCCGTGAACTAAATTTCAAAGTTCTGCAAGTCACAGGCTCCAATCAAGAGAAAGCAATAAAGATTGTTCAGTTCTATATGCACGTAGAGCTGTCAATGGGTCGTGTCGGGTTAAGGTATTTGTCGTGTCACAAAAGACAAACCCAAACCCAACCCATGTAATAATCCTGTCAAAAATTTAAACTCAAACCCAACCTATTTATTAAACGGGTTACCCGTTTCCAACTCGCTTAACTCATTTAATAAATAGGACATGTAGTGTTAGACAAAATGACCAATTTAAAGGTTAACTATGCCACCCATTTAACTAAAAATATATATAAATTGATTAAATTTGTTTAAAACTCCACAAAACAAAGAATATGAATAATTATATATAATTCATAAATAATTAAATCCAATAATTATAAAACAAAATATTTCAAATTGTTTTGAAACATAAGATTAATACTTCCAACGTTCAAAATTTCAAGAAGAAGTACAACATAATTGGGTTATACGGGTTCACTTCGTGTTGGCGGGTTGACCCGTGACCGACCCATTTATTAAATGGGTCATGGCTGGTTGACCCACGGCTGACCCGCTTTTTAATCGTGCTGGTTCAACCCGCTTTATTTAGTACGGGTTTTGACTTTTGAGTCGTGTTATCGGGTCGTGTCGGAATTGACAGCCCTCCTACATGCACGAGTCTTAGTGTAGCGAGATAACTCAATCATGGAAAACAATAAAATGCAGGAAGTAATGAACTTAACCTGTGCAAAATGCCTATCCAATTGGAAAAACAACATCGAAGCCATTGTTATACTATGAAAGTTGTTGCAGTACATATAAAAATGCTTCTTTTTCATGATGAATCTACAAATTTGGAGTATCTATAGTATTACATTGTGTCGAATCTTTAAAATACGAAATGGTTTTGGATTAGCTCGCAAATCAAACAATTTACAATTTAACGATTCTCAACTCCGAAAGCAATACATTTACAACTTCAAAGTCACTCACTGCCACCACCTAAAACCCGATCAACCTCACCGGCATACCCAACCAGCTCAACCGCCCTACAATTCGTCGCCCCAAACCCACAATTCTCCAACCCAATCAAACTCACCCACGTACTACTTTTATCGATCACACTCGCCCAGCACACCATCTTCTCCGCCTGCTTCTTACTCACCCCACAAACCCTGGCCTCCCTAAACGGCTCCAAGCACTTGTCTCTCGCAAACCCAACGCACTTCTCCTTCGCCGTAGCCAAACACCCCTCCGTCTCTCTCTCCTCGCACTCCGCCCTCTGTTTCAACTCCGGCGCTTTCTGCCCAATCAGAAACCGCCACCACGGCGGCTTACACTTGCTCGATGCGCTGAGGGCGCACCCGATTCTCGACCCGGTCTCGCACTGGTGTAGGATCTTCGACTCGCACGCTCTGTAGGCGTTGGCCCAGGTTTTCGCGTCGCGGAATGCCAGCACGTACGGGCCGGACGACGGGTCGTCGGGCGGGCCGGCCCGGACCGGCCCGCGGAGCAAGGGGACGGGGCGGTCGAATAAGATGGTCGTGGAGGCGGCGGAGAGCTCCTCCTCGTCGATGTTGCTGGGTTCCGGGGTCACCATTTTGAAAGGGTTTAAGGTAAAACTGGGGGAATTGGGATTTGGGTTTTTCAGTATTGGATTGAATTGCTTAACCAGGTCTCTGGAATTGGTTGTGATTCAGTTGAGAGCTGCGAGCTGGTTTGGGGTTTAAGGGTTTAAGAAGACGACGAAGTGAAAATGGGCTTCTTGGGCCAAATATGAATATTGGGCTTCTTCATGTTTTTCATGCCCAATTCGAGTTTGCAAAGTCATTGTTCCAAACTTCTAATGCTTTGAAATGGAATTTTTCCTACCGGATAGTGTTACTGCAAAGCCATTGTTGATTGTTCTAACGCTCGCCTGAAATGGTTCGGGTTTAAATCGGGCACGAACCTTCCGACATAGGGAAATGTGGTAAAGATATACAAGTTATTTGAAAAACAAAGAAAGAAAGTGAATGGAGAAGAAATGTGCTTTCGGAGTCTTAATTATAATGCTCTTAACCACTAGAGCTACAAGTCACCATGGACCGTCTGTAAGTATAAATTTTAAAATTTTAACTTGTATGTGGAAGAGAGACCCTATATATATTACAACAAACTCTGCAAAACACGCACTTTCCAAGATGATGGGGGTTTAAAGAGACTATCAATTTTTTTTTTCCTATTTCTATTAGTACTTGGAGAGAAAATTAAGAACAGCTAGCTGAGCATCATCCTCGCAAATTCTTCATAGCTAACTAGACCGTCACCATCCAAATCAGCCTCTCTGATCATTTGCTCAGCCTCTTCATTGCTCAATCTTTCTCCCAAATTTATCATCACCTGTCTCAACTGCCAAAAGAGAGAGAGAATCAGTGATAATGTTTTAGCACAAACACATATAAAAAGGCTGATTCCAAATACAGCGGTGACCATGTTTGTATACAACCTCAGAAGCTGAAATATAACCGTCTTGATCCCTGTCAAATACTTTGAATGCTTCTTTTAGCTCCTCAGCAACGTTTTCCTATAGCATAAGATTTAGCATCTAAGATTACACCAACAGCTCAAGACATACAGATTTCAATTCATTATAACAATACGATGTTGAAATGTATACCTGCATCTTCCTTGCCATGATATTCAAGAACTCTTCAAAATCTATTGTTCCATTTCCATCAGCACTAATCTCACGAATCATGTCATGAACTTCTTCTTTCGTCGGACGTTCATCTAGCGATTGGATCACCGAGGCTAGTTCTTCCAAGGTTATAACCCCTACAAATCAATGCCACTGACTTCAGAAAATGAACATAAAATTGGCCTGATGATAATACTGCACCGGAGCTTTCACTAATTCGATCATATACCAACCAAAGATATTATGTCATCTTAGTTAACAAAATACGTGGTTCTTCCAGGAAGCAAAACTCAATAGTCAACCAAAGACATTAACAATAACACGACAACATGTTCGGACCCCAAAAGGCTTAAGTTTTTGGGGATACGTTAACAATACATATCAAGCTAAAGCCGAATGACTTCCATCAATCATTTCAATTAAATCCATCAAATTAATAGTTGAATGCTAATTGATACAAGTAAAATAAGAACAAGGCTACATGAACAGGGGAGTAAAGCAGAGAGAACTCACCATCTGAATCTTTGTCAATGAGACAAAAGGCTTCCTGGAACTCAGCAATCTGGCTTTCTGTTAAAGCTTCTGCCATCTTCTTCAAATCAAAAAACTCAGATGAAGACCAAGAAATTGCTGCTCAATTGGGAGAGGAAGTGTACGCTGTGTGTCTGGTTGTCAACACAGAATTGTATGTGATTGAAAAGTTGGAATGAAGTTTGGTGTGATGTTGTCACTTTATAAGTAGGAAAGCAAAGATGCCAAAATTAATTGATATTCTTATTGAAAAAGTCCAGCACGTTGGTGACGATTATTTTTTCCATTCAAAATGAGGAAATTTCTAGAACTGTAGGAATTTTCAATAAACCCTATTGGTCATTTCGTCTGGTCTGACCTTTATTTGTTAAGGTCAAGAAGGGCATGACTTTTATTGTTTTCAGTGTTTTGGAATTGAGGGAACCGGGTTTCAGCTCTGACTTCAGCAGCTTATTTTGCACGGGCTTTTGTTGAAATTTTATGTTCGCAAAATCATAGAGAAATCTTTCCCAGCGACTCAAAAGTATTGTGGAGCCGCATGCGTTTGACAATTATAAGAGCTGGCCAACACGTCGATGTGTTTGACTCACATTGGTGATGACCAGAAGAAGAACATGATGTTGCTTTACTAACGGTAGATAGTGCGAATGCGATCCTTTCAGATCAATGTGACTGCACAAAGATTGGTTGTATTTGTTTCATACAACAAGACAATCATACTCTTTCACATTTCAGGTTAACACCTACTGAGACTCGTTAGGACCCTATGACATCACCAGTGACGGAGGGAGAAATATATATGTATGAGCCAAACAATTTAACCAAACACCAAAATAGACCATTGATGAACCAAAATACATCCCATACAAAAAGAAAACTAGAAAAGAGATAAAAACAATGGCAATAAAATCTTTCAACACAAAAACAGGGAAATCAAGTTATATCCTTATTAATAGAAAATTACACACAAGTGACCTTTTGAAACTTTAATTAGTCATAAGGCCACCTTATTTTTTTTGTATACATAAGGTCACCTGTAGCTTTAAATTATTTTCAACCTGATAATTTTACCCTCTTATTTAAGAAACCCAATTCCATCAGCCTTACATCACAAATCTCTCTCTCTCTCTCTCTCTCTCTCTCTCTCTCTCTCTCTCTCTCTCTACTCGATCACAGTGTCTCTCTCTCTCCTCGACCATAGACTTTTACGTCTTTGGTCTCCGCCTCCAATTCCGACGACCACCGGCACGGCGTTCTCTCTCTCTCCCTCTCTTTCCTCGATCACAGATCACGTCTTGATCTCCGCCTCCGATTTCGAAGACCACCGGCACGACGCGCTCTCTCTTTCCTTGATCACAGATCACCTCGTGATCTCCGCCTCTGATTCCGGCTACCACTGGCACGGCGCCCTCCCCAATCTCACTCGCTCTCTCAGCAAACCCTATCTCCCTCTGCCAGGCTTCATCTTCTCCGCGATGCTGAAGTTTTCGCAGACTACTGCGAACCAGATTCTATCAGTTCCTCCTGCAAAGCCTCAACGATGCCAACTCGAACTCTGTTCACCGAGAGCTAACTCAGGTAGTACCTCTCTCCTTCTCGCTTTTTCTTCAATTCCGGCTCTGTTTGCTTCCGATTCTCATTTCGGAGCCCTAGAATCCTCTGTTTTGGTTTCGGACTATTCGGAATTTGGACGGAACTTCATTTTTATTCGGTTTCGATTTTGGACTTTCAGTGAGACTATTAGAACTCAAAACGGGGTTTTGTTTGTCGTTTTGGCTTGCTCAGTGAGCTTCTGAATTGCTTTCTTAGTGTAGATTCGAAGGCCGTCAACGTTGCCTTGCTTTCTCAGTGTCATTTTGGCTTGCTCAGTGAGCTTCTGAATCATTCGCGTTTTTCATTTGATTTGATTTGAATTTGAATTTGCAGGTGCAAATTATTTTAAAAATCTCGATTTTGATTTCTGAATTTTCACGTAGGGTCTGTTTGGATGATGGCGATGAGTCTTCGATGGTGAGATTAGGCGTAGGGAAGAGCGAGAGTACTAATTCCAGAGATCAAAGCTTTGTTACACGTTCAAAACCTGGAATTATGTATTGTTACAGTTTTTGGATTAGGTAGAAACTCATTTGTTGATATTTGTCAATTTGATAGCTTTGGTTTGATTTTGGTAATTCCTATGGATTTTACGGCTTACTCTAGTGAATGATGCTCATGGATACAAGTTATGTTGATCGATTAATGATATGTGCAATAGATGCAAAATTGAGCATTGCAAGCTTTTGACATTGTAAATTTATAGTTGTTTTAATGTTTCATAGTAGTTTTTGTGTAGGTTGGTAATAATTTTCTCAGTTGGTGATAGTAGCTTTGTTAGTCTTTGGTAAGAGTAACTTTTGGTGGTGGTGATTGTAGCTTTTTGTGATGGTGATAGTAGTTTTTAACGTTGGTGAGAGTAGCTTTTGTCAGTGGTAAAAATAGTTTTTTTTACGGTGGTGATAGTAGTTTTCTGCGTTGATGAGAGTAGCTTTTGTTGATGGTGAGAGTAGTTTTTGATACAAGAGTAACTCTCTAATGTTAGTGAGAGTAGCTCGTTGGTATTAGTGACAGTAACTTTTGTTGTTGGTGAGAGTAGCTTTTGATGTTGGTGAAAGCAGCTTTTGCTGTTGGTGAGAGTAGTTTTCTAGTGTTGGTGAGAGTAGCATTTGTTGCTGATGAGAGTAGATTTTGGTATTGGTGACAATAGCTTTTGTTGGTGGGGATAGTAGCTTTTTGTTTTGGGGAGCATAGGTTATTTGGTAAGCAGTAGCTTTTATTGTTGGTGATAGTACCTTTTGTTATCTCATTGGAGGTTGCCGGGAATCTTACTAGAGTAGCTTTTTGTTGTTAGTAACAATAGTTTTTGTTGCTAGTGATAGTAGCTTTTGTGACCTCATCAGAGATTGCCAGAAATTTCATCATAATAGCTTTTGTTGCTAGCTATAGCAGCTTTTTATGTCAGTGACAGTAGCTTTTATGGTAGCCGGAGTTCTCCGGAAATCCGTCGGAAGTTGGCCGGAGTTCTTCGGAAACCAGTCGGAAGTTGGCTGGAGACCCGCCGGAGTTGACCGGAGGCCTCGCCGGAGAGGAGAGAGAGAATGAATGTTGATTTTGTACTCTAGTGGCATTTATGTAAATATATTGATTTTTAATATCCAAAATATAACATATTTTTTAATCTAGTGGCCTTATAAAGGAAAAAACTAGTTGGTGGCCTTATGGCTAAAAAAACATTCTAAAATGCACTTATATGTAATTAACCCTACTATTAACATGAATACATGATAGAACATCAATACATCATAATCCTACCAATGAACAAAATCATGAATTCAATTCACATTGTTCTCAATAGGAAATATACAAGAACAGAGGAGAAGAAAAACAGTAAAAAAAAAACAAACAAACAAACAAATTAATCAACCTGAGTCACAATCACATAATAGATAACTAAAATTCCATATGAATTTCGTTATCATAGATGCTGGACAGATCAACAACGAGATATTGATATCTGGGGTTTGAGAAACGAAGTCATCATAGCAAGCCAGCAATATCAATTGGTTATTGACTTTGAGTGCTTTGATAGTTGAGTTTTGATCATACATGCTGAATGGGGTGCACAAAAAGCTTTGTACTCTCTTTTTTCTTGTTTTGTCAATTGTTTTGTGGGTATTGTGATTTGTCGACCTGCTGATATATTTACTCCAGCCATCATATGTTTTTGTGGGCTGTGGATTGTGGGATATATATATATATATATATATATATATATGGGCGGGTTCTAGAGAGGACGTCCGTACTTTCGCTAAAGTGAGCTTTCAGGTTGCGACGAAGCGGCGGGGCTTGTCGGAAGGAGGCCAAAGGTATCCCAGACCTCTTATGGGCAGTGATCGAGGTCGGAGAAGATCGAGGTTGCAGGTTCTGGGTAGCGACCTCACCTACAACTACAACGTTCTGGGCAGCATTGCAACCCGGTCGCCGGCTACTCCACCCGACTGCAGACTGGTTTGTCAAACCCCTGGCCTTCGTCCAGCAAGCTCCGCTGCCCAGTCGCCACCTGAAAGCTGCTGCAGCAGTGCCGTCCGCACTTTAGATAAAGTGCGGACGTCCTCTTCAGAACGCCCTGCTATATATATATATATATATATATATAGGGTTAAGTACTGTTTACTCCCTGATCTTTTACTTAAAAAACACTTCAGTCCATGTTTTTCTAATTTCATACGTTTACTCCTTATACTCTTAATTTTAGACCAATAGGCTCATTCTGTTACTCTCTGTCCAAAAATTCCATTAAATCACTGACGTGGCAGTCTTTTCAATGTAAAATCCCTACTATACCCTCATTTATTCTTTTTTTTTTAAATTAATTTATTTTTTATTTTATTATTATTATTTTTCCTTGTTGTTTACCTCTTCTTCTAGCTCTCTCTCTCTCTCACACACACACACACACACACACACACACACAAGTTTACCTCATCACTCCTTCATCTGCTCAATCTTCATCACTTCCTCTTCCCACAAACCCCTCTCTGCCACCCTCGAACCCAATTCCCTCAAATCCCCCAAACCCCTAACCATAACCTCCAAGCTCGCCATCATCCCCGTCTTCTCCTTCACCAGGAACAAGGTTGGCGAGACCTTCTTTCTTCTTTCAGTCTCCGTCTGGCGACAATATGGCGGCACACCAGTGCCGTTTGAATCCTCTCTTCATCGTCAACCTCGTGGTGGCCTTGGGTCTGAAATTGGACGAGTTTCATTTCATTTAATTTGCTTTAATTTCATTTAATTGTAGTGTTATGTGCTAGAATTCTATCCCTTGCCAAGAATTTGTCTGATCAAGGAGGCTAGGAGAAGGGAGATGTGGGTTATGAAGCAGAGGTGAGAGTAGGAGCCTATGAATGAAGTGAGAAGGGACGTTCCGGAAATCATGAGATACGCCATACCCATTGAAGTTGGGGGTATTCAGAGGAGGATAGTAGGGACTAGAGATGTGACAGAGAGAATGAAGAGGATGAAATTCAAGCATGCTAGGAGGAGATTTGGGAAGGAACAAGAGCTTCTAAGATTGGATTTCGGAGGAAGACATTTTCTAGGTTTCGAGTTTGAATTGCTTCAGAATCTGAAATGTGTTTTTGATTTGAAAGTGAGATGTGTGTTTGATTTGAGTGGTCAAGGTTTGATCTTGGTTAGACAGGTTATCTGATTGGGTCAATTCTAGAATTAGAATTTTTTGTTCGTTGATTTTGGAAGTTTAATTTGAAGTTTAGGGTTTTGAAGGAGAAGGGAAAGGTTGTGGAGGAGACGGAGGGGGTTGTGCTAAGGTTGCTAGAGGAGTGATAGCCGGAAGAAGAAGAAGAAGAAGAGATTAAGAAAAAGAAGAGTAAGGTTAGAATAGACATTTTGGTGTGGAAAAATTGTCACGTCATCTGTTTAACGGAGACTTCAGACGCAGAGTAACAGAATGGACCTATTGATCTAAAAATTGAGAGTACAGGGAGTAAAAGTGTGAAATTAGAAGGACAGAGACTTAAGTATTTTTTGGGTAAAAGTTCAGGGAGTAAACAATATTTAACCCATATATATATATATATATATATATATTGTTAACATTGCTGGTTGACGGGAGCAAATCGTATAATTGTGAGACAAGTGTCATAATCTCAATGGGGGTAGTGGCCCCCACTTGTCCTGAATTGCCTCCGCCACTGGACATCACATCACCATTTTGAGGTTGGTATGATTAGATCGGTTGTTTGGGATCCTTGAAGAAATGTCTTGGCTCATGCTCTTGGAGAAGAGACATACAAGAAAGAAATGAAGAGTGAATAATGATTCTGGATTTGCCTCAATCCAATCCTGTTGAGCTACTTAGTTGATTCTCCACTTATTTGTGCTCAAGTGTCAATAGAACATGTATATTTCTCTTATTATTCTTCATTATTAGATTTAGATCCAATAGTAGTTGACACAGTTAAGTATGTAATTTATTACGTGAATATGACATTACTTCAATTATAATTGGCATTAGAACTTGGAATGTGTTTGCTTGACTAGAATGACATTGAGAATTAATCGGAGAGAAAACGAATGGTGAAAAATAAAAAAGAAGCAAACATGAATCATTTTTTTTTTGATCAAATAAGAACTTCATTGACTATGAATCAATTACAATGAGTTGTGGAAAGACTGTAAGCAACCACCAAAATGATGAAATGCTCAAAGTTTCCCATACTAGACTTCACACTGAAAGTCCATATTGACACACTAATGGAGCCACTCAGGCCCCGACTCCAAACAAAGAAAAGGCTGACTAATTTTTAAGGCTTCCTTTGCTAGCCGGTGAGCAATTCCATTGCCTTCCCGTTTCACAAAGTGCCCACTACAAAAACTAAAAGACTGAACTAACAACTTAACTTCATCCAAAATGTGTCCTTCAAGACTCAAATCATCAAGACTATTATTGATACTACTAATGACTGAAAGAGCATCACCTTCCACCTCCAGGTTAAGGAAGCCCACGTGCAACGCAAACCGTAAACCATGCAACAATGCCAAGGCTTCCACCGATCTTGGAGGAAGATTACCAACTTGTGGTACCGCCATCGTGCCTTTCAACTCTCCACGACAGTCTTGAAAAACCACCCCCAGCCCACTGAAACTGTTCTTCATATCACAGGCTCTGTCGAAATTCATCTTGATACAGTCAACAGAAGGAGGTTGCCATAGCATCAGGGACCGGACTTTTCTCCCCATGTCTGTGTAGATTCCGGTTACGCCAAAGCCACCATGAGATATAACAAAATTTAGTTAGCTCAGGTACAGAGGCAGTAGAGTAAACATGATGTAGAAGGTCAAGGAAGGATGGTTCCTGCCAACTTTTACAGACCCCACGAAGAAAAGACTCTTTCCAGACTGCTTTTGCTCTAGGACACTCCCAAAATATGTGAATCACCGACTCCATAAAGTTCCCACACTGCCAACAACTTGGATATTCAAGAATTTTCCTAACTTTCAGATTTAGACCACATGGTAGGTAGTTGTGTGCAGCCCTCCACATGAAGACTTTGACTTTGTGGGGTAGATTGAGACTCCATAGTTTATTCCACAAAGACTTGTTGCCATTATGACTAGAACCAACTACTGTCCCATTTTTTCGAAATTGCAAATCTCTAGCCACCCAATATCCTGATTTCACACTATAAACACCAGGCTTGGTAAAATGCCAAACAAGCTTGTTAGGTACAGTTCTCAATCCAAGAGGCATACTAAGAATCATATCAGCTTCATGAGGCAGGAAAATAGATTGCACAAGAGGCACATTCCATGCTCCCGAGGCCGTGAACAAACTGTCCACCTTTTGATGGACTGGGATTGGAACCGGACTTACCACCTTAAAACCAATTGGACAAGGCAACCACCGATCCTTCACTACACTTGCTCTTGCTCCATTCCCAATTCGCCAACGAGTACCATTATCATCACTTATTTGCTCCATAACAGACTTCTCCATATAGCTGAAGGTGTGAGACCCAACGAAGCATCTAAAAAGCAAGAATTTGGGAAGTATTTAGCTTGAAGTAATTGGCTTACCAAAGAATGTTTACCCCAAAAAATCCTCCAAACCGTTTTTGCTAGCATGGCTTGATTAAAGGCCTTCAAATCTCTAAAGCCAAGACCCCCCTCCTCCTTTCTTTTACAAAGCTTGTCCCAACTGACGCAGACGGATTGGTAACTAGGTTTACCAGCAATAAACCTAAGCAAAAGATTCTGGAGTCCACCAGAGATAAAAGAGATTAATCTCAATTTTATTGATAAAAGATGAAAGATGCCTTCTGCAGCCGCAAGCGGCTGCATAAATAAGAGAAAAGCTTGCGGCTGCATAAATAAGAGAAAAGTACCCTAGGGCGACTAACAATGAAACCCTAAGGCCCATGGATAAAAACGAAAAACAACTCAAAAATAACTAGGAAAACCAAAAACGGGTAAAATAGAAAAATGCAGTTTTGAGGCCCTAAACAACCCCGAAAGCCCGAAAAATGCTACAGCTCATGGCTAAGCAATAAGTCTTGTTTCTGGCGCGATTCCCTTTCCGGAAAGGTAAGGTGCGTCCCAATCAGACATCGAACTGTTGTTTCCTGTCTACTAGTCACTTTTCGTTTTCCTCCTTTAGCACGATTTAACTGTTCCTCAAATTGGGCTGCCATCCGCTCTGCATCACAAACACACCAATGGATTCCTCGCGTCTCGCCTCCTTTTCCCCACCAAACCCTACTCACTTTTGATTGAAACTTCTTGCAAACTCCAATAGGCAATTGGAACACACTCATTGAATAAGTGGGAATTGCTTGAGCAACTGCTTTAATCAATACAAGCATACCCGCTTTTGAGAGGAATTTCCCTTGCCAACCTTGGAGATGAAAATCAAGCCGCTCATTTAACTTCCTGAATACTTCTTTCTTATTCCTTCCTATAGTAGTAGGGAGCCCCATATACATTTCATGAAATTCAACAATCGGGACATTCAATACATCTTTAACTTCATTCATCACTTGACTATCAACATTTGGACCAAAAGACAAAGTTGATTTCTGAAAATTGATGCGTTGGCCTGCTGCAGACTCATAAAGAAGCAAACACTACTTTAAAAATACACTCTCCTGGGTTGTAGCATTGACAAAAAGAAGGCTATCGTCTGCAAAAAGAAAATGTGAAATAGAAGGTGTTGTAGGCGTTGCTTTAACTCCTTGTATCAACGCAGAAGAGTCAGCATGATGTAATAATGCCGAAAGGCCTTCAGAAATAAACAGGAACAGGTAGGGTGACAATGGGTCACCTTGCCTAATACCCCTTGTAGGCTTGAAATTACCAATTGGTTGACCTTTCCATAACACTGACTTCCCATACCATAGCTAGATGTATCATTACATCGTGTTGTAATAGCCACGTTATCAGAAATACAATTCCGGTCAACTGTCACAACTTTCATTTGGGACTCAAGTTCCCTTAACCTCAACAACGTGCCCACGGTAACCCTTATAGGCATCCTGGCGAATCTTTACTGTAGTCCCAACCAATCCATCATGCCCTCTTCCACCTCTATTTCTTCCCCCAAAGTTGTTAGGAGGGCCTCCTCTAGGAAACCTCCTGGGGGACTGGGGAATAAGAGGAGGAGCTCGAAGATGATCAAATCTAGAGTAGGAGTCTATATATTTCTATCACCATTGGCACGTGATCCTCCCACAACACGACAATAATGTGACTTAACACAGATAAAGCCCGCATCATGCTCTATGTGATGGCGATCATAAATGAATAAGACTCCTCTGTATATGTGTTCCACGGAACCTTGTTTACCCTTGGAAGGACCTTCAATGACCCTCACAACATCTATCTTTCACAGATATTGTGTTCTTAAAACAATCTTCAACACTAAGCTTTTTCTCAATCTTGCATTTGATCTCTCTTAATATTTTGAGAAGGACAACCTCAGGTCTCTCAGGAACTCCCTTAAGGACTTGACATGCTTCAGTTTCAACAATTATAATGACACCAAAGCTATTATTATCCAGTAGCACAATTTTGGTAATACCAGATGTCACCTCAGAACTCTCCACAACATCATCAGCAAACACACGGAGATGTTCCTTAGTTGTATCAGATAAAATGATGAGCACATGCTGATCGACCCTGACAACCATACCAGTTGCACCTTCTTGAGTACCAAATACAACCTTCACATGATTCCCAGGTTCATAGTACTTGCAAAGTTCTTTTTCATTTATGGCAAGATCGAGTTTTTGGGAGGTCTTTCATGTCGGGTCTGATATATATGCACGGTCCCTTCCTCAACTTTCTCAACCCACCCTTTCAAGTTTTTTAGGTCTCCCTTGATGACAATGACTGCATCACCCTTCACAAAGTGTCCTTTCTTTCTGTTTGAAAATAAAGTTGAGAGACTTGTAACCAAAAAAAAT
Source organism: Rosa chinensis (assembly GCF_002994745.2). NCBI lineage: Eukaryota > Viridiplantae > Streptophyta > Magnoliopsida > Rosales > Rosaceae > Rosa > Rosa chinensis. The sequence goes on along the minus strand of NC_037093.1, from coordinate 52,911,879 downwards.
AAATAAATAAAGTTGACAGACTGGCAACATCTCCTTCCCCATTCTCCCCAGGTTTCCGAAACTTTTCCAGTTCATCAAAAGTGGGATGTATGTTTTGAGTACTAGCTAGCTAATTGATTTCATTGATACTATTTTATACAAGAAACCATCTTTAAACATCATTTTCTCAATGTTTTCAAAGTAGTCACCCGTCATTAGATCTCGTTTACTCTCCACACGAATATGCAGTTCTCTAGCTTCATCAATATTCATAAAACGTGGCGGAGGCACTAACGCTTTCTTTTTCACAACTTCTCTGCCCTTCAGTTTATTTGCGAGAGCTTGTAAATCAATTCTTTACCAATCGCACATTTCACCATCCACAACTGTGGCTCCAAAAACAGAAGGTAAAAGAGCTTGTTGATCCACATCAGTGGTCTCCTCAGTATCTTCTGTATGATGTTGCTTTGCATATCTTGCTTGCCTGATCGAATTCTTCTTTCCAGAGCCTCAACATCTTCTTGCTCTTGGTCATCCATCAATGGGCGCGATGATGCACCCTTCTACCATCACCCTCCTCAGGTATATCAGCTCTGGAATCAATAATAAAGTCGTCCTCGCCCTCATCCTCCTCATCCGAACCCACCACCGCTTCGAGATCAAGAATATCCGCACCGGAGGGCCTCTTTTTGCTCTTCTTACGACTCCCACCGCCACCGCCACAATAGGCACCATAATCCTCATCCTCGTCGTCCTCCTCGGCCACGTTGTCAATGAAGCTCAATCTCCTCCGCTTCTGACTGGACCTCCGCCCTCCTCGTTCCTCCTCCTCCTCTTGGTCGTCGACATCATCTAGACCTTGGTCCGGGTCGTACTCGTCCTCGTCGTCGTCTCTGTGACGGGGCATGGTTCAATTTGGGGTTCTAGGGTTTTGCGAAGAGAGTAGAGTGGTGCTTGTGCAAATGGAGGTTGTGAAATTCTACCCAGGGGAGGGGATCTCTCTTTGTTCGAGTCTGCGAGAGGTAAACACATGATTTAAAACTTGAAAGAGAATGAAAATAATTTAGAAATTGCTAAACAAACCTTCAAAGTGAACGGGCCACAATCGCCATGTATTGCACAGCCAGCATAACAGACATTCACCATTGGAGTGTGTTTGCTCGACTAGAATTCTAGAATGGGAATGGGAATGGGAATGAGAAGGAATATTAGGAGGAGACGATACTATTTGTTTCGTTTAGGGAGGGAACTGGTGTCACTTTTGCCACAAAGGGCAAAAAGGCGCGTCGGTAACTAAATACAAACCTACTATCCGAGTCGGTTAAGAACCAAAGCGCCGGTACAATATTCTTCACACGTGGCGAACAATAAGTCGATAAGCATACGGATGTACCGCAATAGCAAGCTCCGCGCACCACCTAATCAGCCCTAACCCCCAAGATAGTTAAAACCTCTTTTTCTCTCTCTCTCTCTCTCTCTCTCTCTCTCTCACTCTCATCCCTCGCTCGCCACCGCCGTATCTGCGTCCTCCGAATCCGGGTCCGACCCGACCCGAACTCCAAGGTAAGCTTCAATTTCCTTGCGCTAGCTTTTGCACTGAGATCAAGTTCCTGAAAGCCACAAACTATACACTTGGATATACTCCAGTAACGCAGCTCAAGCAAACTGATCGAATCCCTAGATTGGAATAGTTTAGGATTTTGCATAATACCGAAACGACACCGTTTAATAGTTTTCGCTGCTCGATTCCGATTCGAGTGGACAGGGAGGAAGAAATGTGGTTTAGGGTTTATGTTCAGTGAGTTTATTTTATTTTTACATCAAGTTTTGGTTGAAAGTAGATTACTAATGCAAGTATGATATCTGGAGGATTAACATCCCTTGTTCATCTGATATACAATTGTTGAGCAGGGTGGATTTTTTGAAGTCGAGATTTCGATACAACTCTGTTACATATATATATATATATGAAACACTCATATTGTCAATGTAGATTATTAAATGGCTGTGTGTATTACATTGTTTTGTGTTTGTTTACTTTTGGCTTTGGTGTCTGTGAAATAGGAGGAAGATATGAGCAAGAAAGCGAACCCCAGTGTCTTCTTAGATGTATCTATTGATGGGGCCCCGACGGAAAGAATTGTGATCGAGGTATGTAGAGAGCGGTGACATTTCTTGTTCAATTGAAACTTGAGCTTGCTTTCTTTAGCTTAAGAGGAAAAACATGTTTGTTTGAATGTGCAGCTTTTTGCGGATGTTGTGCCTAAGACAGCAGAAAATTTTAGGGCTCTCTGTACAGGTATTTGATTTTCAATTCTTATTATGCTTTATAATTATTTGATTGCCATCTATGCTTCAAAATGTTTTTGATTCCTTGAAAATTTGAGGAGGTGGATGTGGTTTTGATATGGACTTATCTGGAGAAAAATATATAAATAAATAAGATGTAGGATTTCTGAGCATTACATGGATCAGTTTTGTACCCCTCTATACTGATAGACTCATTGGAATAGTAATTGTCGGTATGACTATCCATGGTTATAGTATTTGATTTCAAAACTTTTGTTTTTTTGTTTTTTTTGGCCATGATATATCTGTATTCTATGTTAGTCCTATTTCTAAGTGTGACAATCCTATGTTTATAGGTGAGAAGGGCATTGGAAAGTCTACAGGCAAACCTCTTCACTACAAAGGAACGCAATTTCATCGAATTATAAAAGGATTTATGGCCCAAGTATGTTTCTTTTCTATTGGTGGAATTGTTTGCGTTATCATTGATCATACAGTTAGTCCTTGTTTATAATAGATGTAATCTCAGATTGTTGTATACATTCGTACACTAAAAAAGTTGGGCCACTTTTGTTGCTATGTCTTAACTATCTCCAAAACCACTCAACTCTTTCTTTCCGAGAGGACTATCTGCTCTATTAGCACAGGCAAATGTGTCTTATGGAGTTAGGAAGCACATAAATGGTGATTTGATAAGCTGCATTTTCTTTTTCTTTTCCAAAAAGCTCCCTGGCCAGGACTATGGACTTCCTGACTGACCATTTTCTTCTCTTACACGGCTGATCTTTATGATTTGAATACATATTCTTCTGTCTTAAAGCCCGCTTCAAACTCCTAAAAGCTAGAACCAAGAGTTGCAGCTCTATATGATAGTTGAAATGAGTTGCTCTTTTAAATTTCCATGGCCAGGACTTTGGAGTGACCATTTTCTTTCACATGGCTTTTTGGTATGTTTTATGCATTGGCTTTATAATATGAAGACTTAACCTTCAGTTACATAGCTTGCTTAAAAATGTTTAAAAGCTAGATTAATACTTGTGATTTAACTGGTTGATGTGGGGATGATAACATTCTGATATTAGAGAACAATATCTAGTTATTGCCTCGCTACAATTTAGAGCTATTAATTTTATTTATCTTGTAAGTATTAACTACTTGTGGACTTCTTTCTCTATACAGGGTGGTGATTTTTCGAAGGGGAACGGTATGATTTCTTCTGTAAATTAACTTACTTTATTTGATGACCACAAATTCTCCATTTGACTTCTAAATTTATCGTCAAGAATTCTAAGGATCAATCTTTGATTGGTGTGCAGGAACTGGCGGAGAAAGTATTTATGGAGGAAAGTTTGCAGGTGGGTTCATTGTGTATTGTCTGCACACTTTGTTTCATAATTTCAGTTAAGTTCATGGTTTTTATTTGATTGCAGATGAAAATTTTAAATTGAAGCATGATAGACCCGGCCTTCTGTCTATGGCAAATGGCGGTCCAAATACAAATGGGTCTCAGTTCTTTATAATTTTCAATCCTACACCACATCTTAACGGGTAATTCGAATTTGCTTATTTTATGCCTAGTTAACCTAACATGAGCTATAAAGTGAGTTTTCAAATGATTTAAACTCATCGGCTGCGTTCTACTTCATCTTCTTTATAGGAAACATGTTGTTTTTGGAAAGGTTACAAAGGGAATAGATGTAGTTCAGAAAATTGAGAAAGCTGGAACAGATCAAGGAAACCCTTCGCAACTGGTGAAAATTGTAGACTGTGGTGAAGTTGAGAATAGTAAAATCACCAGTGCAACAGAGAAAGAGAAAGGTAATTCAATTGTATATATAAGATGCAAGAATTCTCTGGCCAATACATATTGTATGTAGCAGAGCATGCTTATAATGGATAAGGTTTTATTTCAGGGAAAAAGAGGAAATCAGTGAAGATTTCATCATCTGACGATAGTTCTGATGAGGAAGTGAGAGGAAGGCGTAAAAAATCTCTGAAGGAAAAAAGGAAGAGAAGAAAGAGATATTCTTCGTCTGATTCCTCAGACATGTCAGATTCTTATTCTTCAGATTCAGATTCACATTCAGATTCATCTGACTCAAGTTCGCTTAGTGATGAAAGGCGTAGGAAGAGAAAAGCCGTTAAAAGAGATAAGCATTACCGTTCAAGGAAAAGAAGAGATGGAAAAAAAGAGAGGAAGAGAGGCCGACATGCCAAACAATCAAGGCGCAAGTCAAAACGGTATGGGTTCTAGACTTATAGTTATGTTGAAAATATGTTTGCTCTGTTTTCTGCCATTTTCTCCTTGAATGCTCCATAGAATTTTGATTTATGAACTGGTTTTCAGGAGGTCAGAAAGTTCAAGTGATACTGAAAGTGAGAGTACTAGAAGCAGCGCCAGCAGTTCTGATGATGATAAAGATGGTCATCGCGTTTCTTCTCGTAAAAATGGCAATTTAAAGAAGGCAGAAAATAAACTTCCAAGAAATCTTGGTATGTCATCGATATCTCTGGAAGATTACCTCTGTTACCTAATAGCCTATGTGGTTTATTTATGGCATATATTCCCTTTTTGGCTTATTTGCACTTGGCTCAAGAAATGAAGACTATAGGTTCAGTTAACATATTCCTTCATTTTGTAATGCAATGTGAACTCATGGTCTGTTCTGCTGTTGCAGATGTGGGAAAGCAATCCCCACAAGGAGGGAAAAAATCTATTGAACAGAGGAAGAATCTTGATAGAAAGAAAATTGGGGACAACTCATCAGAGGAAGAAGGTGAATTTTCTCCAAAGAATGGTGTTCATGTAACTAACGGGCATAATGCAGAAGCTAAAACTGCTAATCAACAGTCCTACTCAGATGACTCGAGCAAGTCCAGGTTTTTACCATTGATACCACCTGTATATCTTTTTAACGTTTATATTGATTTTTTTTTTTTTTTTTTTCATTTTAGGGACTTATATAACCATGTTTGGTATAAATACTTTTTGATTGCCTCACAATATTACTCTCCATATTCGATCAGCAGAAGTCCATCACGCAGTGCAAGTCCTAAGAGGATTACTGGCAGAAGTCCACCAAGAAATTCTCTCGAGCAAAAGAGAGGAAGGCCTTCTAGGAGTCCATTGGGTAGTCCTGTCCGGAAAGCTCCTGAACCTTCTACTTCAAACCACGAACAGGGTTTGTCAAGAAGCACTTCTCCAAATGGCACTCCCAAGCGCATTAGGAAAGGACGTGGTTTCACTGATCAGTATGCCTTTGCACGTCGCTACCGTACTCCATCTCCAGAGCATTCACGGGGTAACTCTTACCGTTATGGTGGAAGAGACCTTTATAGAAGTAACCGTGATAGGTAATTTCGGCATCATGTGACGGAATTAAGAGTAAGCAATGCATGGGGTCAAAATTTATTCATCTTTTTGTTTGTTCATGTAGGTACTCAAGCTACCGAAATTATTCTGAGCGCTCACAACCTCGACGTTTCCGGAGCCCACCAAGAGGCAGGAGTCCTCCTCCCAGGTTCTCTCTCTCTCCAAAAAATTGAAGTGTGCTATTAGGAAACTTTGTGGCATCATTTGAATTTGTAAAATTGTTAAAATGCTTCTAACTCGGAAGCATTTGTCCTATTCATTAAAAAATGAAGGACACTGGCAGTTTTAGCTTCTGTTGAGGGACCTATTATAACATGGATGCATCAATAGGATATCCATTTTACTTGTTTCCGTTGAGGAACCTTTAATTTTGATGACTACAGAACTGTACATTATACTCATTTTGGATGGTTAACGTCACATATTTACAGGAACAGAGGGAAGAAACATTTGACTTGGCAACTTTAACATATTAATTACCGAGATTTTAGTTTTGCTGAGTTATGACTTATTAGCGTTGATTATTTTTTATTTTTTAACTTTTTGTGTGAATTCTGTTTGTGTTTCTGGCATAGAGTGACCCATGGATGCATCCCATTGATTTGTTTCTGTTATATAGATCTCGAAGCCAGAGAAGTCGAAGTAGGAGCATATCTCGGAGCCCTGGTGGATATCGTGGCCGGTATAGGGACCGCAGTCGCAGCCGTAGTCGTAGTCCAGCAGATCGACCTCCTATAAGTGACGGATTAAAATCCCGCCTTGGACCTCGCATTGGTGATCAGCATTCTCCAGACAGAGGTAGGGCTAAGTCCAGGTCGAGAAGCCGAGGGGTATCTCATTCCAGATCTCCCGATGCTACACCTAAGCGTCGTAACAGGACGACTAGGTCTCCCAGTAGGTCAAGATCAAGCTCTCCAGCTGAACAAAGGGGGTTGGTCTCATATGACGATATCAGTCCTGAATCCTGAGTCCTGACTCATGGGAAGAGAAGCAAATGATAATATGATATATCCAGTTCATGCATCTGTACACAGAATGGACAATAGGTATCTCATTGGACTTGGTTTTGCATGGGCAATAGAATGTGATGTAATGGAGTCCTCATTTCAGAGGACGTGCGGGCTTGTCTTTTTTCATCCAATAGGTCTGAGACTTTTGCATCAGGGTTTAGAGCAAAGAAACAGCTTATGTTTGATTATGCTTTTTCTTTTTTAAAATTTTTGCTGAAATTGAAGATGCATTGGATGTCCCAGATTCTTGCAGATTTTGTAGCTCCCAAATATCCTTCCATTATTGATTATTCAGTCATTCTCGTACTATTTATGGATTTTTTTTATTTAAATTTTTTTAATTTTTTTAAATTTTTTATATACGGACTCGTCTGAAAGTTTCAGATGCTGATCGCTTTTGCTATTGACCTGCCTTTTTTTTTTCTCTAAAAGTTTTCAAAACTCAACTTTGCTTGGCTAAGAAAACATTCAAGCAAAATATATACCAAAAACCCACAACCCAGGCAGCCACCCTCCCCATGCTGCTGTCGCCAGCGTGAGGATGTCAGTGACAACATCCTGCAGCCCATCTTCCCATCCTCTCTTTGAGAAATCAAAATTACCGCAGCCTTTTGCCGCAGATTGCAACCTGTTTCCTCAGAGAATGCACTTCTTCATCAGCGTCCTCGCACCCTGTGGAGGGTGTGGAGATGTTTGGCTAAGGTGAAGGACTGAATACTGTTTTTTTGCTGTTTCTCTTTGGATGAAAAGATTTGGAGTAAAATTGTGAAGGGAGGTAGGGTAAAGAATTATGGAGGGCTCGAACCTCTCCCATTTTGGAAAATTGAAGCTGAGTAATTCGTTGAAGCGAAAGACTTGATTTGGTATTGGACTCTCTTTTCATTCAAGTATATACTGTAGTATGCAAAGATTTGAACATATGCACATGCAAAAGAATGAGAAATTCGGTTTGCAAAATGGATTTTGGGATTTGGATGAATCTATGTAAGCAAGTAAGCAACTATAGATTATCAAATTATCGAAATAAAACGCTTCTATATCACTATTCACACCGCAGATAATAGAAATGAACAGTGAGATGGGAACTTATTAAGCGATCATCAACAATTCAGTCTTGTCCTCTGCATACATGCCACACTACATACATGCCACAATACAACTATGCTCGTCCCCTAGGAGTAAAACGAAAAGCACATAAGAGGTTGAGATAAGATTTTATGACGCTCTTAGATTGGTTGACCTTTTGGTACAATTTGATCTTTGAGCCACATGTATATAGGCACCAGTACGTAGTACATTCCTGCCAAGGCACCCAAGATGAAGCGCGTAAGGAACGATAGTGGCTTTACAGGCTCTGACACATCCTCTGCTTTTGGTCCGAGCTGCATCAAAACACAAGATCGAACAAAAAAAGAATAAGATGGAAGGAACCATATATCACAAAATAAGAACAATAATTTGTGAAGCAGAGCTGCATAAAAACACAAGATCCAACAAAAAAAGAATAAGATGGAAGGAACCATATATCACAAAATAAGAACAATAATTTGTGAAGCAGTAACCAAGAGCATTTTGCATTTGGTTCTAATTTAAAAGTGCAGCCACTATCTGCTTCTAATTACTGCTAGTCAACATTGAGTTCAATTGACAGAAATAAGATTCCAGTTCCTCGTTTCATAGTGATCAGGAACTTCATAGACTTGTGCAAGATTACCTTTTGTAAAAAAAGTAGTAGCATAGTCAATGTAGTAATCAAACTACTCCAAATTTAGATGCGCTTCTGATTGCATCAAAGTTAATATTATATGCATCCATAAACATAAAATCTCAAGGCTATAAACTGATAAGGAATCCAACTCAGACTAGCAATTATAATTATCAAGAAATAAGTCAAAAAAGAGCTCTCGAAAACAAACTACCTGTAAAGGAGAATCCCCAGATGCAGGCTTAACGCCTGTTACAGAACACCCCATTATCAATCCATGGCGGCGAACCCCACGGTACCATTTTGGGCCAATTCTTTTCAGTTGGACATCTTTGAATCCAGCCTTCTCGAACCATTCAATGTACTCTTCCTCCTTGGGGAAAAGCATCCATACATCAGCAAAGAAGCGAGATAACCAAAACGTTGGGTACACAGGACCAATCACGCATGCTTTTCCTCCAAGTTTCAAGACCCTGTATGCTTCCTTGATGCCACGCTGTGGGTCTGGCCAGTACTCAATACTGAGAAAATGGGATCCATTACAAAGTTAATTGTGTGAAATTCAGGACAAATTACAGCAAAAACCATCCTGCAGATTTCTACATACATTTGAGTTCAACCATTGAAACACAATGTGCATTTGAAAATAAAATTGCCTGCACGGACCATACATGCCCAACTGACCACAATGCCAAACGGGTTTGTGAAAACAGAAATTCCTAATTCCTAATTCGACTTTGCATGTTTAACTCTTCCTTTAATCACATCATAGAGCAGAGCTATGGACACAAAACAATGCACTAATTGAACTTCACTGCATGTATAATAGGCAAAGTCTAACTCTAGCCTTCATATCGAAACACAATCTCCAAAGTACATAACAAACTACAATTTCTAAATCATTAACACATGAAAGAAGCATGAGCAATGTACCTTCCTGCAGATACATATCGATCCGCATAATCAGTCCGAAAAGGCAAGTCCTCAGCATCGCCCTCAATGATCTTGCACTCCTTCAAAGGCGCCTTCTTCTTAGCCCTAGCTAGCTGATGGGGGGACTGATCAAGAATGGTCACATTCTTGGCATCCACATGCTTAACTATCCCCAAGGTGGTGAACCCAGTACCTCCACCCACATCTACGACAATCATTCTCCTGTCGTTAAGATCAGCTGGCTCAAGTGCATCGTCTCTCATGTCCTCAGTCCAGTGCCCAGGGTTTATGACATGGTCATAAACAATTGATAGAAACCTATAAAACCAGAAAGCCTCTTTCTTGTGCTGAATGAACCTGGGTTGAGAAGCAGGCCTGGAAGCTGAGACACTACACTTGGGCACAATGGCTCTGGCACCAGACTTGGAAATTCTAGTGTTTGATACCAAACCCATCTTCAGAAACTGCTTCCCATGAAAATCCGACCCAACAAAACCCAACCCATTTGGGGATAAACCTCGCCGGAGTGTGAGATGCTCGGCCCCGTTGAGCATCGCAGAGGCCATGGTTTGATCAACTGGAGCAAGGCCCACAAAGGAAAGCTAGTGAATTTCAATCTTAAGACTAGAAATGAAAAGATGCAGTTGCCCAGAACACTGTGACTCTGTGAGAGTGAATATGATGTGCTTCTGTGTTCACTTATCTCTGTGTGTGTGTGTGTGTTGAATTGGGGGAATAGAAAAATCTACGTGGAGCTTACCTTGAGCGAGCGAGGGAGGTTGAGAAGAAGAGAGAAACTGGTCACGGAGTGGAACACGAACCACAGGTTTTGGCAAAGACGATACAAACAAAGTGCTTAGAGCATTCTTGTGGTGGTACTTGCAGGGTGGTGGTTGCGCTTACACAATCATGATCAAGTTTTTTTCCTCTCATTTAAAGATAAGGGCCTTTTGTTTTTGTTTTTTTTGGGGGAAGAGGTTAAGGGTCCTATACTCCTATGTTTTGAAGGCATAAGTACTCGAAGAAGTTGTTATACTTATACATCAGTCATCGGTGTGCAGAGATGTTCCCCTGGTCAGCTGCTGACCAGGGATTATTTGCTCAACTACCGTCCGATTTCAGCTGACCAGGGATTATTTGCTCAACTACCGTCCGATTGAAATCGGACGGTTGACATGTATTTAGATTTTTTAGAGATGATACATGTCAACCGTCCAATTGAAATCCGGCGGTAGTTGAGCAAATAATCCCTGGTCAACAGCTGACCAGGGGAACGGGACCGCATCAGCGTGTTCGTTTTTTATTTTACATTCGTATAGGACTATTATTGACAAAATATTATCAGCAAAAGTGTGTCTTTATGTTCTTTTTATGAGAAACTTTTGCAACTTGTACTTGATTTCGAGAGAATGTGAGTTTCAATCCATTAAAATCAATATATAGGTAACATCGCAAAAAAAAATAGCTCATTCAATATTGGGTTATGACAAGATTGCATCATTTTCAGATAACCCTAAAGTCACCTAAACCGCAATGTCACATGAAAATAAGCTCAAAGTAACCAGTAACCTGACACTACTAGAGAGAGCTCTGAAACAGCTCAAGAACTAACTCTAATATTATCCATTAAACCCTAAGACCAACCTACGCAGAGGGGGCACCCCTAGAGAATAGTGCAAGGGTAAAAATCTAAATAATGCTAGATTAAAAACCTAAAACAGACTGTGGGCCAAAAACCAATTAGGTCCAATCTCTAGCCAATCCAGCAAGATGAAGCCTAAGCGACTCAGCACTCCACCCTCTGACCATGAACCATACCAAACAACTGCCAGGACACCACCGCCGCCTGCACCGACTGGATGGCAACCGCTGCCTACCTCTTCCACTTGCCACTCTGCGCTCGATCCAGACCAATCTAGTGGGCAGCGGTGTCTTCTCGTCTTTGCTACTTTCAGATCAGCGAACTTGTTCTCCTTTGTATGATTGTATCACCTCTCTACATATCTAATTGATTAGTCTTCTTTTGGTATTACATTGTGCATGTTCAGTAATTGAAGGCTGCAAGAGTTGTCTTAGTTTATGCAATACCTTGATTGTAATTTATTATTCATCATCACTTCATTGAAAAAAGAAAGAAAGAAAAAATTGCATCACATCAGTTCATTATAATAGCTACATCCTTGAGAAGCAACAATCTTAAACAAAGGTGTTCTAACCATAATGGCTGCGGTAGAAAGCCATCTTGCTAGATGTCTTACTGAAATGAAACACAACTCTCCTCACGTTCTTCTCTGTTAAAGGTCTAGGATTGGAGAACAGAGGAAATAGGATTACGGAGAGCTAGCCATAGGGATGATTTTGCTATATATGATAACAAGAAGAAATTCAAGAATTGGACTGTTTGGTAGATGTGATTGAATCGTAGAGAAAAAGAATACAAAAAGAAAGAATTATGTTTAAAAGACATTGTATCATGAATTAAATTTATAGTTGGAAAGTAGTTAGGGGATTCTTTCAAGAGTGGGAATTGCGCTGAAAAATTTAGGTGCACTTGAAGAAGAAATATACACATAAGTTCATGTCTATCTCATATATTTCCAGCATATTAAATATAACTTTTCCCCCTAAACCACCAACAACTACTCAATAATCATCCTTCCAGTTCCAACAACTGAAAGCTTAGATTTGTGGACCACATCTCTCTGATCCAACTAGGACTTTCCCCTTTTTTTGTGTAATATTTTTTTGGATTTAATTCAGTTTAGTCCCTCAAACTTTAGGTCAAACATCAGTTTGGTCCCTTTTTTTTTTTTTTAATCAAACTCATCCCTGATCTCCCAAAATGCATCAACCTGGTCCAAAATTTAAATCTGGAGCCAATTGTGACGTCATGCGCTGAGTTGGAGCCGACATAGGGCCCCACTATTCAGCTTTTGACCCTCAGTTTGAGTGAAATATCCAAACTACCCTTTATTTCTTTTTCTTCTTTGCTTTTCGTTTTTTTTCTTTTTATTCTTCACCTTCAGAGGTTCTTCTTTTTTCACAGTATCAGATTTTGGAACGAAGGCCTCTATCAGTGGAGATGAACCTACAATAAAAAAAATGACAAGAAAGCATAAGAAACAAGTATAATTAACTACTCATATCACATTTGAGATAGCAGTTACAACAGATCCTGAACAAGATTGAATATAGATTTCAATGCCCCTAACTTTTATACATATGTAAAACGCCAGATTAAATCCTTTATCTCCATGTCCCCAAAATCTTTCCCATTAGAATTATAACACTATTTGTCATAATGGGATGCCAGCAAAACGTGAATTCTTCAATTCCAAGAAAACCAGAAGAATCAATCAATCAAATAAGCTTTAATTTCTTCATCAAGACTAACCTTTTCGGTACAACCAGACCCAGATGATCAAATTGTGCTTGCGAATCGTAGTTATGCAATTGAAATAATAAAAGAACCAAAACCCAAGAACTGAAATCCAATAAAATTCATACCTTGAATGAAATAAGCGGAAGAAGCCCAACCCCGAACAGTGGTCATCGACATGGACTCCTCCTTCATCAACGGATTCGCCAGCTTCTCCACCAGCTGGGCCAGGCAGTGCGATCTCAACTGCGACGGCAGGACCCAGTACGCTCTGGGGACAAAAGGAGCCAATCGGGTGCTGACTTGCGCACGATGATCTGGCGGATGGCATCCTAGAGCTTGCACAGAAGAGGATCGACGGTGGGGGACGAGTCGGTGGCCACCGGATCGGTTTGGTCATAATGGAATGGGAGGTTGGATTGAGCGCTGAGGGTTATGAATCGAATCTGAGAGAGAGAGAGAGAGAGAGAGAGAGAGAGAGAGAGAAGAGGTAGCGGAGGCGAAGTAAAAAAAGAAAAAAATTTGAAGAAGTAAAAAAGTAATAAAGTAATAAAGGGGTAGTTTCGACATTTTATCGTAAAAAGCTAAATAGTGGGGCCCTATGTTGGCTCCAACTCAGCGCATGACGTCAGAATTGGCGCCAGATTCAAATTTTGGACTAGGTTAATGCATTTTGGGAGATCAGAGATGAGTTTGATTAAAAAAAGAGAAGAGGGACCAAACTGATATATGTTTGGCCTAAAGTTTGAGGGACTAAACTGAATTTAGTCCTTTTTTTTTTTTGGAAATGAAATAGATTTCATTAAAGGCCAAGCCCAGACAAGCCAAGAGGCAATAAAGTACAACACAGCCTAAAGGCAAAATGAAAGAGGAAAGGAAAAGCTTCAGTGCCTAACTCAGACAGAGTAAGGAAAAGAGAAAGAAACCAAAAGCTAGGGGCCGAAACCCGACCGCCCATTCTACTTCCACTACGGCTCCAGAGGGCAAGGAAGACCGTCATTATGAAGAACCAAGGTTAAGGAAGGTGGTGGCTGTGAAGCCCATCTGTGAAGACCCACAATCCTAGAGGCTAGCGAAGCTGCAACATAGGCAACCATATTCGCTATTCGGGGAATCCAATCCCAAGTAACTTCATCAAACCAGATATTTTTCTTCCTTATCTCTTCAATTATAGGGAATACTTTCCAATTCTTACATGTCGCAGAGAGTCTAAGATCCGATATGATAGATAAAGAATCTGATTCCACTATCACAAATTTCAGGTTATGATCAATTGCAAGGTTTATTCCTGAGAGGATCGCATTGGCTTCTGCAATTTCAGTTGAGCCACTAGTCAAATTTATAGCATGCAGAACCACATATCAACTGACTGTCATGGTCCCTAATCACCACTCCTAGACCAGAGGAGGACGTCAACTTCCATGCAGTATCACAATTGATTTTGTGAAAACCCATAGGTGGAGGACTCCATTTGGGCTCAGGGGGAGGGGGATCAACTATCTCCAAACGAGTCCGAGGCTTCGGAATATTGGCTGCCCAAAATTCAGTTGTGAGATTCAGACAGTGTTCCAGAGTGAGGCAAGGGGAAGGCATCTTATGCTGGTACACTGATTCGCATCTTGTTTTCCAGATTGTCCAACAAATGAAACTGATCATAGTAAGCATTTTCTTTTTTTCAGCAATTGTACTAATTGAACTAGAGCATGATTGCAACCAAACATCGAAAGTAGTGGTCTCTTGTTTGTTGATTCTGAAACACAAGGGGGAGCCAAACCACACTAGCTCCACCCACTTACACAAGAGGAGGATATGCTCAATAGACTCTTCAAACTCTCCACAGATAGGGCACATAGGGGAGGCAATTAGTTTTCTCCTGAACAGATTGAGCATGGCTGGAATAGCCCCACTTAGTGCTTTCTAGAGAAAGTTCTTTATTTTGGTAGAGTTGCTAAACCCCACAAAATTTTCCAGCACTTAGGATCCACAATGTGAGAAGAGCTTCTCAATCCTGATGTCCTACTAGTGTGTTTAGAATGCACCCAATGATAGCCCGATTTAACAGTGTACAAACCATTTTTGTTCCATGGCCAGATAACCCGATCATTCCCTTCTCTATTTCCAATAGGGATAGAAAGAATCTTACTAACCTTGCTCAGATGAATGAGGTGCAAAATCTGATCTAGGGCCCAAGAGTGTGTGTCCCAGTCAATGAGAGAGCTAACCATTTTTAGAGCATTTTGAGGAACAGGACTCGTAGTGGAAATGTAGCCAGCATTAGGAGGTGGGAGCCATTTGTCTGACCAAATGTTGATAGAGGAGCCACTGATGACTTGCCAGGAGGAACCACTAACTAGCAGATCCCTTGCTTCCAAGAGGCTAGACCAACCCCATGAAGCCCGGTAACCTTTTGTAGCCTCTAGAAAGGTGCAATTTGGGAAATATCTACCTTTCAAAACTCGGGCCCAAAGAGAAGATGGGTCTTGCAGTAGGCGCCAGTATTGCTTTGCTAGTAGTGCCAAGTTGAAGTCTTGCAGATCTTTGAAACCCATACCCCCAACACTTTTAGGGAAGCCCATAAATTCTCAACTTTTCCAATGAAGCTTGTGTCCAGTTTCGGTAGAGCCCCACCACAAATTGCTCAAAGCCTAATTGATTTCTTCACACCAGCCTTTTGGGAGTTTAAAGCAGGTTATGGGATAAGCAGGAATCGCCAAAGCTACTGCCTTGATTAAAACCTCCCTACTAGCCATCGATAAAAAACACTCTCTCTACCCTTCTATCTTTCTGAAAATCCTCTCTTTAATATAGGCAAGTGCAAATTTCTTTGATCTGCCCCAGATGGTAGGGAGGCCAAGATAACTCCCTGGGTTATCAACATCCGCAATATTGAGCAGCTCACACGTTAGGGTTCTCATTTGGCTCAGGGTATTTGGGGAGAAAAAGATGCTAGATTTCTCAGTGTTAATCATTTGCCCCGAAGCACTACAATACTCAACAAAGATCTTTACTAAGTTCCAGCAGTTTAAGAGAGTTTCCTTTAGGAAAAAAAGAGAATCATCTGCAAAAAAATAGGTGAGAGAGGACCGGGCAATTCCTGCTTAATCTGATACCAGAAATGGTCCTTTCATGAACTGCTTTAGTCAACCTGAGAGAGAGGACATCACTTATAATAAGGAAAAGGTAAGGGGAAAGAGGGTCCCCCTACCTTAATCCTCTTGTAGGTTTGAAGAAATTCCCAGGCTTGCCATTCAAAACAATTGAGAAGGAGACCGTTGTTACGCACTTAAGAATCAGATTCACCCACTCACTAGAGAAGCCAAACTTGAGCAGAGCTGCCTCTAAAAAGTCCCATTCAACTCGGTCATATGCTTTGTTCATATCAAGCTTTAAACCGAGCTCATTATTATCTCCATCTCTCTTTAGCTTGAGATAATGAAAAGCTTCATGGGCCAGCAGAATATTGTCTTGGATTTGTCTTTTTTAAATGAAAGCATTCTGGTTGGGGGAGATCAGTTGGGGTAGCAGTAGCTTCAGCCTATTAGCCAAAAGTTTGGAGAGGATTTTATAGGAATTGTTGCAAAGGCTGATTGGCCTAAATTGCGACGTTCTCTCAGGGTTAGGGACTTTAGGAATGAGAACAATGTGGGTCCGATTCACATCTAGTAGCCTCACTCTACCTGCTCTGAAATCATTAGAAGTAGCCCAAACAACCTCATTAACAATCCTCCAATATTTATGATAGAAAAGGCCTGGAAAACCATCTGGCCCAGGTGACTAGAGAGCTCCTAATTAGAAACAAGCATCTTTAACTTCCTCAATAGTGAAAAGAGAGAGAAGCATAGAATTCATGTCATTAGTCACACGAGGGCAGACTTCATCAAAAACCATACCCCATGATCTCGAACTAGAACTCTGAAATATTCTCTTGAATTGCTGCTCAAAATCCAATCTTATATTACTCTCACCAACCACCCAATTACCTTCCTCATTCAAGATCTTCAAGATTCTATTCCGCTGTCTTCGATGTAATGTTGTAAGGTGAAAAAAGCGAGAATTTGAATCACCTGTTTTGAGCCAATTATTCACCCTTGATCACTAGTGCCAGAAATTTTCTTCTCTAATCCACAAAGATCCAAGCTTATTGGTTAATTCCACCTGATGCTCAGAGCTAGAGAATGGGAAATTTGCTTGGAGTTCCTCAAGCTCCAACAAACACTTGCTACTTTCAACTCTGTTGCATTTCAGAAACTTTTCTCTACTCCACTTAGTAAGGCTTTTTTTGCATTTCAACAGGTTCTGGGACTATTGAATTGCCTTGGGGATATTGGCAGAGTTATCCTAACAAACATTGATAATAGGCTCGGTTTCTTCCTCATCAGCCTAAAGCGCCTCAAATTTAAAGGATGGTTTACACTTCTGTAAAACAGGGTTGGTATCTAATAAGATTGGATTATGATCGGATCCAATCCGAGTTAGGTGAGATAGACAAGAGTTTGACCAAAGCAGTAGCCAAGAATCATTGACCAAACTTCTATCTAATCTCTCTTGAAGAACAATCACCTCATCTTCAGTTCTAACCCAGGTGAACCTTTGACCTTTGAAGCCAATGTCCAATAGTAAATTGGTGTTCATGAAATTGCGAAGAAAGACCCTTCTGTTGGGACTCCAAGACACACCTCCCTCCATTTCAAACTAACAAAGCATCTCATTAAAATCACAAATTACCAACCAAGGCGTGTCATCTCTCCAACTCTGATTATTCCAGGAGTTCCAAAACTCTGCCCTATCTGAATAGTAAGGGGGGCCATAAAACCAAGAAATTCTAATTTTATCATTGGAACTAGGATAAGTAACAAGTGTATCAATATAGAATTTAGAGTAATCCAAAATATCTACTTTAAAGTCAACCCTCTACCAAAGACTTAAACCTCCTGCCTTGAAGATAGGATCAATGTTATAGCCTTTTGTAAATCCCAGACTTCTCCGAATACGATCAACAAAAGGGCTGCCTTGATGGGTTTCAAAAAGGAAAATGAAATTAGGACAATGGGAGCTGGTAATCTCCCTTAGTGTGCTTACTGTCAAGGACTTCCCCAAGCCCTGACAGTTCCATGCAAGGCACTTCATTGGGGCCTTGCAGCTGAATTCGGCCAGCCGGCACAACCTTGGAGGTGGGTTAAATCCTCCATACCTTTCTCCTTAGATCCTTGGTGAATATCATCAGAAGTACCAGCTTCAACAGTTGAAAATTCACCTTCTAAAGGCTTGAAAACAGTCTTTTTAGGCACTAACTGGTCACTATAATCCACAAAATTAAAACCAGACCTTCCCTTACCTCTGCCTCTACGGCCTCGTCCTCTTCCTCTACCACTACACGAAGATAGTCGAAGACCCAGACTACGAATGACCTTAGCCCGCTTAGGGTAAGTTTTCAACTCTGAGTCACCATCCTCTTCCTTTTTCTGACGTTTCTTGTTTGCTTTCATGGGCTGGGAGATGTTTGAAATTGGGTCCATAATTCTATCCAAAGTAGAAGGAGGCACTTCCACAATTTTCACAGAGCTAGTTATAGATGAGTTCGGCCCATCAAATGTGTCAGTGTGTAAAGGGATTTGGAAGAAAGGGTTTGAGTTAAAAAAAACTTGACCTTGTTCTTGAAAGCCCATGGAGGGATACATTCTGGATCGGCCCAAGACTCATGTTGCAAACTCAACCCATTAAAGGCATGGGTAACGCCGCCATTTCGATACAGGGCACCATGTGCTTCAGGATCCCACATGTTGGGTATGTTCTGCCCTTGTAGCTTGAGCTTTGTTCTAGGTATTAAAAAGTGGGACATAGCTCCATCAGTTTTTGTTGGCAGGGACATGGAGGAGCTGTCCATATCAGTTTTTGTGCAGTGTGCCAACTCCGATCTGTCCCCAACAGAAGATGTCACATCCCCAGAATTTGAAATAACTTTGTTCTTGCTCCGACGAAAAATTCTGGTCGTTGGAGCATACGGATACTCTAGAGGGAAGGTCGCTTGCGTGAAGACAGGCTTTTGGGGGGGCTCAGCGATAAGTGATGAATCATAGACTACACCCAGCTTGATAAGAAGTGGATGCTTTCTGAATCTACAAGAAGAAACCATGTGTTCAAGATGGCCACAGTTGAAGCAAAAGTTCTTCAGGTTCTTATACGTTAACCTGATTTTTGATACAGAAGAATTTAGTCTGGGGAGGTTGACGAAAGTAGCTAGGGGTTTAGTAGTATCCAAGTCTACTCTCATTCTCAAGTAACCCCTGTTACCTACAATCAAAGGGTCTTCTACTTCTATAGCCGAACCCAGTAAGGACCCAAGCTTTCTTCCTTTGTTTAGGGATAATTGGTCCAGAGGAACTCCATGCGCCTGTATCCAATATACTGCTCGGTTAGCCTCAATATCATCAATGGAGTGATATCTGGGCCAATGACGAACAGAAAAACAGTATCCCTTGACATTCCAGGGGCTATCCTCCAGGAACTTCCTATCTAACTTCTCAAAACCTACTGTGAGACAGTAGATGTTCTTCTTCAATCTAATAATACAGATTTGGCCAAGAGTTTTCCAAATCCCCATTAGAGTAGCCTTAATTCCTCCCAAACCTGGTTCCTCATCAGCAATAAGTAAACCCAATAGGTCTATCCCATACTCTAGATCAAGAAAATCAGCACTCTGTTCAAAGTTAACGGACATAGCCTCAATAATTTCCTCATCTGCAAAGGGAATATCATCCTGGTCTCCTGATATAGCTGCCATTATTAAAGGCAAAAGACAGAGACAGAGCTCTAAAAACAAACCACACTAAGAGTTGAGGCCCTAACTCACTGGAGTAGGTAGTAAAAGCTTTAAAGCAAAAAGAGCTAAAAGGCAGCAAGTAATAATTCCAGGTAAAAGTAATGGTAGGTTGGAATTAATGGAGACATAGCATAGGGTCCAGAATCCAGCTCTTTTTTAGGATCTTAAACTCCAAAGGAGAAGATCCAAAGCACAGAGGAGATTGCTCCCAACTTGTGTGACAAGGTGGGCTCAACACCTTTTGTATACTCCACTAAGTCCAAAGAACCAAAAGAGACTTACCTGAGATTTCTGAACTATCAACCTGATTGCTCCTTATCACTCGCATAGATCTCCATTGCTAAGACATGTTGGGCTTACAATGCATGAATCTCCAAGTCTTTGAGTAGATGAGCATGACTCTCTAGAGCAATATTCTTCCTCATTATCTCAAGCACCAACTTTTTTCAAGTGCTCCAATTCTAAAATCCAAACAATCTTTCATGACGATGACTACAACTCTACAAGTACAACCAACCAAAAGATGAGACAACATCCAGGTATTCAGATGGTAAAATCTCAACCATAAGATGAGACAAGATAATCCAAGCAATCAAATAGCAAACTGCAAAAGCACAGAATCGTTCGGAATGAACTTTTTGTGTAATATTAGCTAGTTAGAAGTGGTAGTTTCAGCTATAGGTACATAGGACAAGTAGCAGTGGTGTGTGCATCTTTGTGATTTACAAGGATCTTTAGCTCTGCTGCTTCTGTTTCCATACTTTATTATGTGTTTTCTTCTTTTGGTGGGGCCTTAAGATATGAATTTCTGCATGGTCTACAAGGATATATATGTGTATCAAGCTTTTGTGCTGATTGTTTCTCAAAGGAACAAGATATTTAGCTTCTGGTTGTAAGTAAACCTAACTTATGTTCTCATTGTGACATAAGTTGCTGTTTATCTCCGATTCTTCGTTTTAAAGTGTAGGGAAGACATGTATAGCTGCAGATAAATTGTTCTTGGTGTATGCAATACTTTGATTGTAGTCTCTTTAGTTAATCCCACACCTGACGCCTGGACAGATCACCATAGACAACCTGCATTTTCTATCTTGAACTTCCGTTTCTTCCTTGGCTTTGGTATAACTGTACCATCAATAAATAGTTTAGAGCATCTGCCTTTTGCTGTGACCTTGCTCTGTCAGGAACTCAGGGATCGATTATAGGCTCACCTCCAATATTATGCTGAGGTCTGATTTTGTTCTCAATTAGATCCTAGATACTGTTTCTATTTTATCTTAATGTTAACTAAGTCCTTATTGAGATCTCTCTTTTGTGTGTTCAAAACTTTGGTCAAGATGATAACTACATACATATATAAGGGAAAAAGCTTCATTTCTTTGTATGCATAAGGTTGCTATTAATTATCTAATTGATAGACTTACTACCCACTTTTATTCTTAATTTTGAATCTATTGTCTTATCCTCATACTCTTAGTTACTTTTGGGTGGAATTTTTGCTTCTGACTGTTGGACCTCAGTTTGATGATTGTGTTGATCATGTTATAAACTTTCTGTTAATATGTAACTTGAAACACTACAACCCTCATCTACTTCACCGTCACTCCCATCACAACACTTACCACAAATCAGTCCACCCATTGAATATGACTGTCCTTCATCAAGGCATCACCAACTTAATAATAATTCATCTTTCTCCTCTCCTATAACAAACTAGCATTATATTGTTAGAGAGAGAAGAAAACGGTAGGGCTTTATCTAAAGCTCTGTTTTAGTTTAGGCATAGGATTCCATGTACAAAACTGAATGATCAAAAAGCTTGGCTGCATTGTAGTTCTCAGAACCCTAGTACTCATCAAAACACACATTGATGTGCTCATATTATCCTATATTTCAATGCCTCTTAATCTTGGTTTTTATGTTTAATTCTCCTTATTTATGATTCATTTACATCTTTTAGTGTTTTTGTAGGTTTGCTTCATAGAAAGAATCAAAGAAGCCAAAATAAGCTAAGTAGGATTGAAAGGCAATGTGCAATCTGAGACTGGGAATCTGTCTGTGCAGAACATCCAACTTCGCCGAATTACTGGGAGTTACGCAGATCGAATCAGACAATGAGCCTTATATAATTGGAAAGCTACGGATGTCTACTTTCTGTAGAACTTTATGGATCTCGATTTCGATACTTCTAGAGAAAGTTATGATTATTTGAGTGAAGATAGGTCGAACAAGAAATCTGCTCGGGAATTTACAACCATTCGTGGAGAACTCAAGTTTCGCGGCACAAGATCGTCAATCCTAATGTTTCAAGGAAGTTAATTCAGATGAAGATTCAATGATGAACTTATTCCTACTTCTACAAGAGATATTTCAAGATTTTCCCATTCCAAATAAAGAAAGGGATCTAAACCCAAGTTTTACAAGGAAACATGAAGCCAAAGATGAGCAGAAATCTTCCCTATATAAGGGAGCATGAATTTTACATGAGAAGGGAGTCTCGGAGCACATTGAAGATGTCTAAGGAGCGGAGACGACTCATCCATCTTTCCCCTTCTTTTTCCTTTCCATTCTTTTTATGTTTTTCCTATGTTTTATCTAGTTATATTTTGTTAAACCTGTTTCTAGGGTTAAGATGATGCCTTAGCATGATTGTTTATGTACTTTGATGATTTATTGATGGATTTATAGTTTCTTTATGATGAATCCTTAGTCACTATTTGAATTGATGCTTTATGTTTAAGTTCTTTGATTGATCACCTTAAGGCTTTGCATCTAGTAATTAGAAGATGAATTTGAGGCGTGTCTGCAATATAATTCAAATTAGCTTCTTGTGATTAAGAGTTGTGAATTACATTATTGTCGTACTTGAAGTAATGGTTTGCATGATTTTCTTGTTTTCTAGAACGTAATGAGTCCTATGTGTTAAATTTATGTCATACCTGGATAAACTGCATGTTAGGATATACGACATCTGCCGTACCTAGAGAGAATCATACACTTAAGGAAAACTATGGTCTAAGTGCCATACTTAGACTTAGATACGGGAATTGTCATCAAAAGGAACAAAAGAATCTGTTAATTGCATCGAAACATAAATAGGATTGTTAGTGGTTGATTCTGAAACCCTATGTTTTATCATCTTTGCTTTTCAACTTATAAACTTTATTTTGTTTCTTTCTTTCTTTCTTTAATTTTGACATTATTTCTTTATTCGAAAATCTAAAAACAATATCTTTTTTATCTTGATTGTTTATGTGATTTTGTGTTTGGATTAATTGAGTTAGGGTTTAAATTAATTATCAATCCTCAGTTAGAACGACCTCGTACTTGCACACTATACTAACGACGATTCTTGCGCTTGCGAGTTTTAATTAAAATTTCACAACCACACATACCTAGTAAGTAAAGCTTTAATATTTTTCTTTAATGCTATTATTATTATTTATATGGCTTCCAAAATCGATTAAAAAAAACATTCTTGTTGTCAAGGCGTTTTTGCAACAATTAGGAGTTTTTTTATAAGGTCCTCATACTTATTATACTTTGTTCCATTTCCTGTAAATCTACTAATGGAGATTTCGAAGCAAATGCACCTTGATCCTTAGCTGCTAGCCACTAGTTATAAGGTATTTGAAGAAACCATATCTATCTATATGAGGCAACAAAATATTAATAATGTGCGAGTAGTTTACAATTAATCGTTTTATTACTTGCAATATTAATAATGTGCAACAAAGTATCTGAGAGCATTATATATTTATATATGGTCAATGACTTTAGCTTATGATATGATAGCACTAACCCATTTTATATGTACTGTTAAACATGCTGTATTTGTTTTCTTTTTCATACCTCCTGTGAGATATTATAGTAATTTGCAACATGTTGGATTGGCTATAGGACGAGACATTGAGGAATGCAGTTGCAAAGTTTAAGGGGAAGAAATGGAAGAAAATAGGTTTGTCTTTGTTTATTCAATCATGCTTAAGTGGAGATTGTAGTTACTAACTTCAGTAGGTATTGGGCTTTTAAGTGGCAATTAGTTTGCTTAAACATGTTTAACAAATGTCATCTTTTATTATTTGTTTTTAGGTTAGTATTTTCTCTCGTACTATTCTAATGTCATGGATGATGTTATTTTACCTATGTATTAAGACTATGTAGTTTGCATTCAATCTGTTAACGTTTGGATCCGTGGGGATCTAATTAACGATAAGTAAAGAGAGAGAGAGAGTGACACAAGCGAAGTATAGTGGTTCGTTTCCCGCCTTAGCGGGAAACTACGTCCACTTGAAAGCTTATACTAGTGTGTCGAGCCTTGCGGCCCAAGTGCATTACAAAGTGTGTAATGGAGTTGGATTGTGTTTAAGTGGGAGGAGGCATTCCTCTTATAGGTGAAGGAAGTCATCTCCTTTACATGGTTTTCGATGTGGGACAAGCGTAGATAACTATTCTAGTGTAGAAAGCCTATTTGTGAGGGCAACTTGGCAAGGCGGGAAAGGTGGCTTCCCGGCGACGGATTTGCGACTTCCGGATACCGTGGCATAGCTTGAACATAGGGCTACAAGACGCAAGTAGTGGTTGGGCCTCACCATGGCTTGTGGGTGTCCCAAAGAGGGTGTTACTTATGCTTGGTGATGTAGTAAATACTCCATATTGTTGGAGGTATGTACAAGTCCCCGAAGTCCCCAAGTAAGAGGGGCTTCTTGGTTGGGGAGTTATAACCACGATGTCATCAAGCATAAGTAACCGGGCGGCACGGAGCCCCTACAAGTCCCCGAACTCCGTAAGCAAGAAGGGACTCGTGAACCTGCAAAACAAAGACAAAAAAAACAGGCATATGTAGGATTCTCGTTGCATTGGGCAACAAATGTGAGTTGCACTTATATGCATTGGCATATACGAACGTACGGGGTGCATGATACATGTTGATGTATACACTCGAATGGCGCCGAGTACGATCGCTTATGACGGACAAACTCGAGAACGCGTATGGTCGTGTGAGCATATGGATTGCATACGATAAATGTAAGTTGTATGAGCGTTGCGGAGGTAAGCGTTTGTAATTCGTGAGTGTTGAATGCTTGAACGCTTGTGTTTGTTTGGTTGTCGCTCGTATTAATGGAACGTGAAAAGAATTCGATTTGTCACAAGCGACAAATGGTAGAAGAATTTAATGTTCCATTAACGTGTGGTGTGTCGAGTAGACATGAGTGTAAAGTTTGAGGATTGCCGGGCAGGCATGAGCGAAACACTCGGGGTTGCCGGGAAGGCTCGTGGGTTGCCAGGAAGGCATGAGCGGAAGCTTGGGGGTGCCGGGAAGGCATGAGCGGAAGCTCGTGGGTTGCCGGGAAGGCATGAGCGGGAAGCTCTGGGTTGCCGGGAAGGCATGAGCGGGAAGCTCGTGGGTTGCCGGGAAGGCATGAGCGGGAAGCTCGTGGGTTGCCGGGAAGGCATGAGCGGGAAGCTTGTGGGTTGCCGGGAAGGCATGAGCTGGAAGCTCGTGGGTGCCGCGAAGGCATGAGCGGGAAGCTCGTGGGTGCCGGGAAGGCATGAGCGTAAAGCTCGTGAGAGGAAGCTCAAGGGTTGCCGGGAAGGCATGAGCGGAAGCTCGGGGTGCCGCGAAGGCATGAGCGGGAAGCTCGTGGGTGCCGGGAAGGCATGAGCGGTAAGCTCGGGAGCGGAAGCTCCAGGGTGCCGCGAAGGCATGAGCGGTAAGCTCGTGAGCGGAAGCTCGTGGGTGCCGGGAAGGCATGAGCGGAAAGCTCGTGAGCGGAAGCTCAAGGGTTGCCGGGAAGGCATGAGCGTAAACTTGGGGTGCCGGGAAGGCATGAGCGGAAGCTCGGGGTGCCAGGAAGGAGTGAGCGGGAAGCTCGGGGTGCCGGGAAGGCGTGAGCGGAAGCTCGGGGTGCCGGGAAGGCGTGAGCGGAAGCTCGTGAGCGGAAGCTCGTGGGTGCCGGGAAGGCATGAGCGGAAGCTCGGGGTGCCGCGAAGGCATGAGCGGGAAGCTCGGGGTGCCGGGAAGGCATTAACGGGTAGCTCGACGGTGATGCCCTGAGGCATGAGCGTGACCGTTGCTAATTATGTTGGGCTGTATGTACAAGTCTCCGAAGTCCCCAGTCAAGGAGGGTGTTCTTGCGGGTTGATACCAAAGCGTAGCTTTGTGCCGTATATCAAGCATAATTAGTGCGAGTGCGTCGTCCATCTAGAATTGTTAGAGCGAACGCTTTTGCCCTTTCGGGTGGGCCCCTGCTAGGCCCTGCGAGGAGTCCCCCACTCCTGGCTATAGACCTCCAGATGGTCGGAAAATTGTTTGATGAGGGGAGCTGCGCGGAGCAGAGGGTGTTGGGTAGCGAGCCCAATCTTAGGTACCCAAGCGTCGGGGTTAACTGCCGGATCAATGGCTGCCGTGGGCTGTGTTAACTAGTCCCTAGCTGTTTTCTCGAAGGAGAAACTTGACTGCAATGCCGCGTAGCGGTCATTGTCATTATGAGGCGTTGCCTTACCGCCTGGCGGTTGTTTGAAAAATGATAAACACATAGAGCAAGTAATAAAATTTTGTTTGAGTGTCCCATACTTATTTAATTTTTGCAATTAAAAGAGAAGCATGGTATATGTGTATAGCATGTACTTGTAATGTGGATGCTAATATCATTTTTGCATTTTTGTAGATATGCTAATGGATCATTGAGATCGGTATGTGAAGCATGGCATATCTAGTACGTGAGATCTAGAAAGTGTTGCCAAATTTACGAAATGTTGTTGGCATGCTCAAAAGTTTATGGAAGCATGTAAAAGCATATCAAGTGTGATATTCTATAAGCATGCTTAGAAGTAGTAAAAGCATGTGATTGGCATGGCATTAGCTCAATTTGAAAGAGCGTAAAAGATAAGATATAGAGACTTATCTTATGCCAAGTTGGAGGCTAGCGGAGTTGGCTGAGCATGACGGTCCATTGCCTTGGTGGATAAAGTGCTCCGAGAATGTATGTCAACTCGTAGTTGCGGTTGAATGCTCGATAGAAATAATTGAATTTCCTTGAAACAAAATATATGATTAATATGTGGATTTGTAAAATCAACACCAATAGCTTGCATATGTCCTTTGATAAAGTTGTAAGCAAAGTGTATAAGTTGACATGAGATATTGAACTTAGATAGGCATAAATGTCATTTACACACGAAGAACAATGTGTCAAAGTATGAATGAGTACTTGTTGCTAGATTGCTAGCCCATAAATATAATCATATTGTCACAAGGTAATGAAGCCATGCAAAATGCATTTTCAGATTGTGAGCTACTGCCACTGACCATAAACTCATAGTAATGTAGAATTTGGTAGGGATATTGATTGAGACATTTGAATATTTGAAGAGAGCATTTAATTGATGTCATGCTGAATAGTAACTTCGGTACACATGTTTGGAGGATTATATGCATGGCACATGCATAATTTTGAACTAGCATAGTAATTGAAACATGTTGACTATGCCAACGCCGCCTGGGCTTAGCGAGCATCACGTTGTGGTAGCCATACTTTAATTCGAACTGGTATATTGCACATGTGAGCTACTGAGCTAGTCTGTGGCATTTTCCACTTAGAGCATGCATATAATCATCTCAACTATATATAATTATATGTGTATGTGTCGAGAGTGAACTGCCATCGATATCAATAGACATGCCAATAAACAAATGTTATTTGGGTATAATATGGCATTGCTAGCATATTTATATTAATATATGGACGGTGATGAGTTTGAATCATGGCATCATAAATATAGTAAATATATATGTGAGGCTGTGATGCAAATGTTGTTTGCACTAATACCAAAAGTATTGGTATCAAGAGCATATGGGCCATGCCTTATAATAAATAGGGTGCCTGTCAGATAGTGGTATAGCTATTAGTAGCGTTTAAATTATAAGCCATGCCTCTGCAAAGGCACGTGTGTAGCATAGAAAAGGATAGCAAGACTTATCTTATGGCTGTCCTTGCTGCAGAACTTCAAAACTTCGAAGTAGGTAGGCGTTCAAAACTTAAACCCAGAGAAATTCAAAGTAGGCGGTGGAAGAAGAAGATGAGCCCAACCCAGCCATCACGGATGACGCCGATGCATGGCTAATTACTGGCAATTGATGGCTTCTGTTGAAGTTTTCGTGAAAGGCCAGAGATGAACGATGCCGGTGACGGCGGGCATTGTGCTCGTGCGCAGAGAGAAGACAAGGTGAACGCTGCACAGTCAAGCTTAGTGTCCAAGAGTTTTGGGTGTGCCGGTAGAATTTCTGGGTGTGAAGAGGAGAAGATGGTGTGTGGCCAAGAACTTCTGGCGGTTTTCCGAGATGAGTACACCGGCGGTGCGTCAAGATTGTTAGCGGATGGTGCTTGGCGGTAATGAGCAAGTGGAGCGTTAGTCTTGGGTGAGTTGTGGCCAGCGGGTGGTTTTCCGGCGGAGGATGGCTATCGGTCAGCGGAGAAGGATAGCCTGACAGCTGGCGGAGGAGGTCGGTTCCTCTGGTTTGAGGCTAGCGGTTCCGCCGGTGGGGCCGCTGAGGTTGGCTAGTGGCAGAAGCGCGGGTTAGTAGAAGCTCAGGTCAGCGGTGTACAGTCCGGCGGAGCCTCTCCGGTGGTGAAGTTCAGCGGAGGCTGCACGGTGGTGCAGTCCGGCGGAGGTTCGACACTTGGAGCTCCTAGTGGGTCAGCGGAGCTTTGTCCATGGCCGGCGGAAGTTGCCAGCGGAGGTGGCTAGCGGTGAGCCTGCAAATTGTTGCTGTGCGTATACTGGCGGTGCTGTGCCGGCGTTGGGCCGGCTACCGCTGGGTGGCTAGCGGTGCCGCTGATGAATGGCTAGCGGAAGATACTAGCGGAGGTGCTTACCGCTGGCGGTGCCTAGCGGAGGGAGCGGCAGTTGGGTCCGGCGGAGCTGCAAACTAGAGCCGAGGCTCCGAGCTCGAGTTTAGCGGAGATGCTCGGCGGAAGAGCTCGGCGGTGACCTGGAGGTTGGCGGAGGAAGAGTTCGGCGGTGCCGCTGACTAGGTTCGGCGGAGCGGAGCCTCATGGAGACCACGAGTTCCAGGTCGAAGGTGGACGGAGCTGCAATTGGTAGTGACTGGCGGGAAATTTGAAAATTGGAGGGGTGCCCAGAGAAGTTTTCTGGGTGTCCAGAGAATTTTTTGCCGCCCATTGTTTTTTTTGTTTTTTTTTTTTGAAGGTTCAGCGTTGACCAACCCTGTCAGCGTTGACCAGACGTTGACCGGATCCTATGGGCGTTGACCGGCCCCTATTTGATGTTGAATGAGCGTTGACTCGATATTTTCGGGTCGAAGTTCGTGGTAGGTGACGAAGCCTTTGTGTGTCGGCTTCCCACAGACGGCGCCAATGTTAACGTTTGGATCCGTGGGGATCTAATTAACGATAAGTAAAGAGAGAGAGAGAGTGACACAAGCGAAGTATAGTGGTTCGTTTCCCGCCTTAGCGGGAAACTACGTCCACTTGAAAGCTTATACTAGTGTGTCGAGCCTTGCGGCCCAAGTGCATTACAAAGTGTGTAATGGAGTTGGATTGTGTTTAAGTGGGAGGAGGCATTCCTCTTATAGGTAAAGGAAGTCATCTCCTTTACATGGTTTTCGATGTGGGACAAGCGTAGATAACTATTCTAGTGTAGAAAGCCTATTTGTGAGGGCAACTTGGCAAGGCCGGAAAGGTGGCTTCCCGGCGACGGATTTGCGACTTCCGGATACCATGGCGTAGCTTGAACATAGGGCTACAAGACGCAAGTAGTGGTTGGGCCTCACCATGGCTTGTGGGTGTCCCAAAGAGGGTGTTACTTATGCTTGGTGATGTAGTAAATACTCCATATTGTTGGAGGTATGTACACAATCAATTATTCAAATCTTCACTATATCTATTTGGTTTTTCATGTTCCAGAAAATAAATATTCAATTTGTGAAAAAATTCTAATAATTAAAATCAAATGTAATTTCATTTACTATATTTATTCCCACAAGAGGTGAGCCGTTTGCGACAGCAATTTTCGGACGAAAATGTTTTATTTTGATAAACCATATTCATCAGTAAAAGTCATTTGTATAGACGGTAATGGTTATTAATTCCCACAAAGCAAATATGTAATCAGAAATACTCAAATTAGTTAGTCGGAAATATTTATTCCAACTAAGTTTTTGGTCGAAAATATGTCATAGGAAAAAGTTTTCAGACAACAATTGTGGTCGGAAAAAATTCGTGGGAAAGACTTATTCCGACAAAACGAGGCCTAGAAACTAGTGATCGAAACTAATTCGTCGTAAATAGATATTACAACAAAAAGTGTGGTCGGAAATAATTCGTCGGAAATACAATTATTTCCGACGGAAAACCTTAATTCCATCGACTTTTTATGCACGAAACAAACATTAATTCAAACCAAAATGAGACTCAAATCCGATGGTGATTTTCGTGGAAAATGGTTAAGCATTTCCGACGGTTGGTCGGAAGAAAATTATTTCCGACCACCTAATTTCCGACAAAAATGCCCTATTTCCGACCATTTTTTGTGGTTGGAAATTACCGTCTGTGTTGTAGTAACTTTTGTTGAAGGGATTGAAAGTCCACCACAAGAGACTTTCTTACTGCATCACCTGCCTCCAATTGGGATTGAAATCCAGCTTCAGTCCTACTAATATCAGTCTTCAAGTTCTCAACTTCATTACTCAACTCTAAATTTCTTTTCTTCAATTCTTTTGAAGCCTCAGACAACATGATGTATTTTTGCATTACTTCCTCAAGATCAAATTTTTCAACTTCAGACTCATCACCAGTAGTCGTTAATCCTACCAAGGCCACCACTTCATAATCACTTTCAAGCACAAAGTCATCATCACTGTCACTCCAAGTAACATTCATTGCTTTATTCCGTTTATTCTTAGACTTCTTCAAGGTATTTGCATACTCAGATGCAATGTGACCAAACCCTTCACATGCAAAACACTTTGGTGCATTATTGGTTCTTTTTTTAGGTGCTCTTTCAAACCTTAAAACCTTATTACCCGGCTTTTCTCTTACTCTTGTATTCTTGGAGCTTGAGTCAAACCTTGATTCACTTCTTTTGGATTTCCTATCCTTGAGAAATTTTCTGAATTTCCTTGTGACAAGATCAATTTCATCTTTATCAACATCCTCTTCATCTGTTGACTCATCTTCAATGTCTTTCTTCACTTTAAGAGCTATGCTTTTGCTCTTCATTTCGTCAAGGAGTTCCATCTCATATGTAGTTAAGTTTCCAATCAGTTCTTGCAGATTGTAGGTATTCAGGTCCTTCGACTCTTGAATAGATATTTCATAGAAAGAAACCTGAGTACTTTCTTGACTATCCTGTGTTGAGGTATGGGATCTCCTAAGTTGAAACAACCATTCACAACAACACTGAGCCTAGCATAGAAATTAGAAAATTTGTCATCATCACCCATCTTCATATTTTCAAATTGCTGGATAAGTTGCTGCAATTTGGATTCTCGAATTGATGCGGTGCCTTCATGAGTGACTTGAAGAATATCCCATACCTGCTTTGTCAAGGTATAATGTGAAACAAGTTGAAACTTGTCAGATGATATTTATGTGAAAATAGAGTTTAGAGCCTTTTGATTGTTTGGTACTCTTTGTATTTTCATTTGCAATCCATTCGGCCATTGGCTTCTCAATTGTGACTCCAGCAGTTAAAGAGCTTTTTTCACTAGATTTTGGCGTGATCTTTTCAGTCTTTGTTGGATACTCCCAGCCACTTTCAATAATAGGCCACACAGTCACATCTTTAGCCCACAGAAAGGCTTTCATTTTAGCCTTCCATGCCTCATAATTTTCTTTGTCATCAAGAAATGGAGGATGGCTTATTGACCCAGTAGCACGATCACTCGTGCCTTCCATTCTATTCCTTATCAAGATCACGCTAAGTTTGTCTAGCGACCTGCTATGATGCCAATTGTAATTACAGAATGGATATGTATTTCCCAACTAACGAAACTTATCAATATGTCAACAACTTAGGAATCAGTCTTAGGAGTGCAGGCCAGTTCGCATCCTAATATAGTATAGCAACACAAATTGAATCCTCATTGAAACTGCAGATCAATCTCAATAAGTCTGACGATGTTATGCTTTACTCAATTACCCAAACCATTCAAAGTAAACTCATCACACATAACACAAGATCTGTTGACGCAGTAAAACCCTCAAAAAGGTAAACAACTGCGGACACTATGCTGGTGAACAATCCACTATATGAATAGGAAAGTACATAAAGATCTTACACAACTTATCTACTAGAACCAATCTAGTGGGCAGCGGTGTCTTCTCGTCTTTGCTACTTTCAGATCAACGAACTTGTTCTCCTTTGTCAATCTTGAGATGGCACAACTCTCACCTCGGTTGTCAATCACCTGAAGGCACAAATCATGCATGAACTACCAACACACATGAAGCATAAAACTAGAAAAAAAAATTTGACAGAAAAAGCTTGGGATTTGATAATCCTTCAAAAGCTAAACAAGGAACAGCTTATGAAGGATTCTCACATGAAACTTTAGCTCAATGCTTTCTGAAGATAAAGGCAGAAAACTCTCAAGAAGGTAACGACCAAATATTCTGATATGTTCCACCACTTGAACAACCTAAGAGAAATATATATATATATATATATATACACACACACACACACACATATATTAATATATATATAGGAGAGTACGAGCTAGGGTTCCTGATGTACATGGGCTTCATGATGTCTTTTAAAAAGCATGGATTAAAATAGAATTATCATTTAGAAAATCCCATAAACCAATTTAAGAAAGTTTGAATGCTTTGGATAAAACCATATGAAAATTCACAGATCAGTACAATATATAGGATTGAAAAGAGGATTGCATCCTCTAATAGGATTTAAAGGCAAGTTCAGTCCTAACCACTTTACAAGCATGCACATGTATGCAAGACATACCTGATTGATGAGAGTTGTAGATGAAGCTTGAAGCATTCCATTCTTCTAAGGATCCAAGAAAAGAAAGGTATTACATGAAAACATGACTCTTGGTTGTTGCGCTTAGGAAATGCCAATCAATTAAACATTGCACTAACAACAACTCTATCGTGAAGGTTGGTTAAACAAATGACGCAACGAGCATATTGTATTTTGTGGAGAATCCCGGTTTCAATCTATAGAGTAGCCAATGATGCACTCTTCGCTAATTGGTGCTTGTTAGAATACATAGATTTTGTGGAGAATCCCGGTTTTAATCTAGGATGTTCTCTCTATGCTTATTGTATTTTGGGGTTTAGGTATCATGTCCCCCCCATGTATTCTGAGGTTTCATTAATAGTCAAGGCTTGAGGGCAGCCGTATTGGCCCTATTTCAAAAAAAAAATGACGCAACGAGCATTTGTTGGTTAAGCGGGTTCCTTGTTATTTTAAATTTTTATGGGAATAGTTTTACCGACAAATATTTCATCGACAAAGTGTGTTTTTTTTTTTTTTTTTTTTTTTTCTGAGAGATGACAACCAACCTTCGGCAAAGTGTGACCCTTTATAATTTTCAAAGAAAAATTCATCAACATAAATTTATTTTCTTACGATAGAATTTTGCCAACGAACAATTCATCAGCAATTGTCCTTCTTAATTTATTTTTGTGTGTGTCTTTTGCCAACTAATCGTGTCGACAGTGTATGTCCCTTTTTTAAAAAAAAATTTATGGTTAGCTTGAACTTACCCAATAGTTTAAAGGGCGCGGCTATTGTCACCCTGCTATCGGCTTAGTTCACCCCACATTTAACTTTTACACTAAAATTTTCAATTTTACCCTTGTTACTTGAAATTGAAAAAATAGAAAAATCCTAGCTACATGCATGTTTTCTAATAACCCTAACGACAATAACATGGAGAAGAAGATCATAATTGATATTGCAGGTTTGCAAAACTTGAGATTTGGCATTACAAACAATTTGTAGCTGTTTGAGCCCAAAAGTATTTTTGGCAAGATCCTTTAGTGGATTTAGCATAGCGGGCCGATACCTGCGGCCCAAAAATAAGCCTGCTTGGGTTTGGGTTACAGCTTCGCCCATTCCGTAATCCTATTGGAATCAAGTAGCGGAGATTGAATAGGAAACTTCAATCAATAATCCTTCTATAGCAAGGAACAGTCAAAGCCCTAGGTATAAATACTAGGGCTCAAGGACAGAAGAAATGACCTCTCTCGAATCAATCAATCCCAACGATTACAAAGCCTCCCCGGAGCAAACCTTCAACATCGTTGAAACCCAGTAACCGCCCGCCAGTCCTAGTCTCCTCGCGAGCCGACTGGCAGCATCACCAGATCAACCCGGCTACCGTGCTTCCAGTCCTAGTCTCCTCGCGAGCCGACTGCCAGTACTACTGCCACCAATACAACCAGCGAAGCAAGGGTAACGCCCTCGCAACCCAGAGAAGCTAAAGTCACGCTTTAGCAAAACCCGTGCTTTCTCCAACTTCCCAGTGATTGCTCTGCTTAGTCTACAACACTAAGTATCGATTCGGTGAACGCAAGAGATCACAACCAAAGCCCTTACCAGTAAGGCGAAAAGTCCTTTTCCGAAAGGCAAGAAAAGAACCTTGTGACAAGGTTGGTGCTCTCCTCGTCCATATCGTTTGATCAAGAAATCAGGTCAAGGGATTCTCCGACTACTGCACCCCACGGTGCTGGCACGCCTGCGCAATCACACGCTCAAAAGAGACAGTTTGCAAGCCAACTGGTTTCCGCGTCAAACATTTTGGCACGCCCAGTGGGACATGTAATAGTGTCTCTTCGTGAACGTAGCCATTGGGAAGTCAAGCGAAAACCCTTACCAAAAGGTTTACGCTAACTGCTCAAGACACAAGACCTCCAGTTACAGACCGCACTCTCGCGCGGACTGTCGTGGTCTTTCTGAAGAACAAGTGACTCAACGATTCTCTCATCCTGCTCAATCATCCGACATGTCTACTGAACGGGAAGAGAATCACCCGGCCACTACTGAGGGCCAGAGTGTTACTGCTCAACAAGCCGGCGCTGCTGTTAATGTTATCACTACCGCTGTTCCTAATACAGTGGAAAGTGGAGGAAGAGAGGCTTTCGTCGCGAAGCCTATTCCAGAAGGAGAGACCTAGGAGGTGAGGTTCGCGATCATCATGGAAAACATTGAAAATCACCGCAAGAAGATACTCGCTGATTTTGAAAGGGAACAAGCGAAGACGGATCGGCTCATGCGCGAGCTAGACCAACACATCACCCAACATGCAGCAGATACCCAACAACAGATCGCACAATCAGAAAGTGCAGTAAGGGCTCATGTCACGGGTGTCGCTAGTGAGCATAGTCAGAACCAAAAAGAGATCCTGGCGGCCATCGCGAACCAAATACAGCAGACTGCATCAGATATGGTAGGTCTTCTAGCCTCGCAACCGAGGTGGCCATGCAGAGAGCCGAGCTGAACCAAGCAAGAGAAGTGTTGAACAAGGCGTTAGGGGACCCTAATGCTCTCCTCGGTTCTCTTGGCCAACCATCTGGCTCTAGCAAGTACGTACAGCCTACTCAGCGAGAGAAAGCTAGCAGCAGCACCGCTACACCGCCCGCAACCGTTGGCGCTACGCCACAGAAAGGCAAAGAGCAAGCTCTGGTTATCGGTGGCAGCAAAGAGAAAGTCACCTCGGCAGACGGACAGGCCACCAGGCAGAAGCATCAACCATCGAGGGTTGGTGGAGCCGCATATGGTTCTACCACTTTTGTTCAATACGATAGCGACGGGGCAGAAAATGTATATCAGGAGCTACCAGGAAGCTATTATGGTATTGACCAGACGGGTAACCCGATTAAGATAACAGCCTTGACAAAAGAAATGCCCATCCCAGCAGTAACTCTTCAGCCACCAGCTACAACCCACGTGGTACATGTAGGAGAAGGAGTAGGGGTTCTGAACCAGGCACTACCCTTACAGGCTGCCCGCCATACTGTGGCAACACCTCCTCCTCCACCTCTGGGTCCGGTGTATGTGAGAGGCGACGAGGTAGAGGAGATGATCAGCCTGGCTAATCCTAGGACCCAAGTGGATAGGGTCTATGAGGGACCTTTCCCGCCGCATGTGATGCTCGCACCCTTTCCCAGGGGTTATAAAAATATCATATTTTCTACTTTTTCAGGAGAAGATACAGAGAACGCGGCTACACATCTGGCCAGGTTTAGGGTACAATGCGGCCAGTACCAGAACGATGACATCCTCAAATGCAGGATCTTTGGCACTTCTCTCTCAGGAGCTGCCTTTAGGTGGTTTTCCAAACTTCGGCCAGGGACGGTCGCAGATTGGCCCGCGATGGAAAAGCTGTTCCGAGAAACCTTTGGAGCCATAGAACCTGAGGTTGACTTGGCTTCTCTCACTCAGATGGCCCAACAGCCTATAGAGTTTGCTGTGGCCTATCTTCAGCGCTTCCAAATTCAGAAAGCCAAGCTGAATGTCATCCTGCCTGAGAAGGAGTTAGTCAAGCTGGCGGTCAAGGGCTTGGAACCTCGCCAACGGAAAAAGAAACATGGCAGTATGATCCAGTCAATGGGAGAGCTCATCACAGAGGTAGGCAGCTTTGAACATCTCCTCAGAGAAACAGACGCCAGGAAGAATGCGTCTAAAGGGACATATGTGCCAGGAAAGCATCGCACCGTAGCGGCCCTGAGCTACCAGCCAGCTACTTATGACCCGTACTACCATCACTACACTGAGGAAGTGTTTCAGGATGACGATGAGGAAGAGGAGAATGATGTCGCTGCTTATAAGCTGACCGGGAGGAAGAATCCAGCCCTGAAGCAGCTGAAAATATCCAAAGAACCTGTCAAACTCAAATCCATGACCTTCACCAAACCTGAGTTCGCGACATATACTTACGATGCCAATAAGGCACATGAGATTTTGGATGAGATGATCGCCGCGAAGATGGTGAAGACCGATTTTGGACCTTTTCCTAGACCGGACTAGCTGAAAGGGAAGAAGTACTGTAAATTCCACAACTTGTGAAACCACAATACCGCAGACTGTGTGAAGCTCAAAGACCAGATCCAAGTATGGCTTAATAATGGTAGTTTGCAGGTGGAAGCTCCAGTAACGGCGACAGCGCTCGTAGACTTGAACCCTTTTCCTGACACCGGGATCAATATGGTCGATGTGAACTGGT
Source organism: Rosa chinensis (assembly GCF_002994745.2). Lineage (NCBI taxonomy): Eukaryota > Viridiplantae > Streptophyta > Magnoliopsida > Rosales > Rosaceae > Rosa > Rosa chinensis. Next base: position 52,875,173 of record NC_037093.1, on the reverse strand, counting down.
CCAGACAGAATCAGAGGAAACCAACCTTGGATTTAAGTACCAAGGGGCGAGAAGGAAAGTCTACTGAGGATGAGGTCCTTGCACAGCAGACAACTAAATCAGTGGGGAAAGCCTCACCAGTGATCCTATGCTCACGATGCAAAGAAGAGTGTGGCATCCAAGTGTCACATGAAGAGGTCGAACAGACGTTTCATTTTGGCTCTCTCCCACCCATTAAGTGGGCCTCGCCATCGCGGAACTATCAGCCTTCTAGCCCAAGAAAAAAGGAGAGAGCTGAGTCACCACTATCCCCTAAGGACTCTAATTTGTTCAGGAAACTGAAAGCAGCCACGGTCGATCAGAAACAAGCGGAGAAAGCCACGAACGAACGAAAGGACGTTCTAACCAAGCCCTACATCCCACCTGCTCCAGTTGCCACCATCAAAGAAGGAAAGTGGTACACTAGGAAAAAAGGGAAGGCAGTGGAAATAAGCTCTTCCAGGAAAAGGAAACTGCAACGCAGGTTCGGGGAAGCCAAGCGCGCTCTAGAGGCTCTGGATCAGGGCCTGATCAAGCCTTCGCAATTAGTCAAATCGCCGGAGCAATATCAGAAGAAAATGGAGGCACTCACTGCCAAGCCATTAGTGGCTCCCCGCAGCCTTCAGAAACAATCAACAGGGGCAGATAAGCCCAGTGTTTTTTGCAGGATCACTGAAGAAAGGATATCCGCCAGCTCGAACTGAAAGTTCGCCGACAAGGCGACCTCACGTCAGGTGCAGGTTATTTCGCGAAGAACCAGAAGCTAAACCTTTGGTTTTCCAGAGACTGGGGGGCAAGGAAAAGACTACCGAGACTTTACAGTGGAGGCCGAAAAGGGTCCAGAGTGTAGTGGTCGCCTCCCCCAAGATTAGCGGAGAAGGGGAACCGAAGCCAGGCTCGTCCAAACAGACACCTGTAGTACAGGAATGCGAGCAGTATGAGGTCAAAGGCCTTACAGAGGAGTCGTTGGTCGATCGGTTGGCTAAGCAGTTCCACACTGACACCCCTTCCAAAGAGCCCAAGCTTAATCTAGATGATGATATGGAGGAGACCGACGTGGCTGATACGTCTTGCAACATGGTTTACGTACTTCCCGTGCGGTATGCACTGCCGGTCGCCGCTCAGGAATGCGTCGAAACTGAGGAAAACAGTGTGCAACCCCTGCAGATCACATCAGCAGTCACGACACCTGTGGAGGAAGCGGTCTTGCTTGAGACGGAGGATGCTTATAGCAAAGAATTCTTCATGAGCTTCACCAAGTCAACACCTGCGATGGTCCAACACATGAACCCTCTATATATAACTGCAGACGTTGGTAGCATCAAGGTTAGCAAGATCATGGTAGATACCGGCGCTGCCGTTAATGTGGTCACTACCAGAACCATGCACTTGCTCGGAATCAAGAGGGAGAAGATCCAGTCCACATCCCTTACGCTCAAGAACTTCGCGGGGACTGTAACAAAAACCTTAGGACTTCTTTTCTTGCACATCAAGGTTGGCCCAGCTGAGGGAGTTTATGCTTTCTTTGTGACAGATTGTTATGCGGCCTACAGTGCTATTCTGGGCCGAGACTGGATCCATAGGAGCTATTGTGTTCTATCAACTCTTCATCAGGAGCTCATTATGTGGAACCGGAAGACAGATAAAGCGGAGGTGATTAAAGCAAATCCTCGTCCATTCCCCGTTTCCACGAACTATGTAGATGCCAGATACTATTTGGAGCCTACCACTCCATTGCAAGTCAGTGGCATCGATGATAAAGGCCGCCCCACAGGGGTGACGGCCTCTGAATTGGCATAGTGGGGGCTGACGCTCGCAAAAGAAGGCTTGGAAAGGCCTGGCCACGCTGTGCCCAAACCCTTGAATGATTAATGGATTACAACCTTCCAGAGGGAGGGATAAAGGCCTTCCACTAGCTGTACGAAAGACTATCGTCGTACTTAGTGGAAAAAGAGGCCTACGATCGGGTCGCGACCTTAGAGGTCGTCCACGAAGAGCTCTCTGACCAGGAACAAGATGCTGAGGTAGATATTCAGCTCGCTCCAGCAGCACTGGACGATGCACCTCCTAAAGTCAGAGATCCTACCGAGAAAGTCAATCTTGGGACAGCAGATGGGCCTATGGAAGTGGCCATCAGAGCTTACTTAGAGCCTAGTGAGAAACAAAGGCTCATTGAGTTATTACATGAATTCAAAGACTGCTTCGCGGAGAAGTATGAGGACATGCCTGGCCTATCATCGGACTTGGTTTGCCATCAACTACCAACACTCCCTGACAAGAGGCCTGTGAAACAAGAGCCGCGACGAATGAATTCCAAAACCCAAGTCCTCGTCAAAGAGGAAGTCGAAAAAAATGCATAAATCGGGCATTATCAGGGTAGCCAAATACAATCAGTGGCTATCTAATATCGTGCCAGTTCGCAAGAAGAATGGCAAGATGAGGATCTGCGTTGACTACAGAGACCTTAATGTCGCTACACCTAAAGACGTTTACCCCATGCCGGTCGCGGATATGTTAGTAGACGCCGTAGCAGGACATGAATTATTATCTTTCATGGACGGCACCGCAGGGTATCACCAGATTCCAGTCGCAGAAGAAGACAGACATAAAACCGCATTCCGTTGTCCCAGCTTCGCAGGCGTTTTTGAATATGTGGTTATGCCTTTTGGACTGAAAAATGCCGGGGCGACGTATCAAAGAGCCATGAACTTGATCTTCCACGACATACTGGGGAAGATTTTAGAGGTCTACATCGATGACGTAGTGGTGAAGTCTCAGAAGAAGGGTGACCACATCACCGATCTCAGAAAGGTATTTAAGCGCATGCGGCAACACAAGCTCAGGATGAATCCAGCCAAATGCGTTTTTGAAGTTCAAGCAGGAGATTTTCTAGGATTCATTGTCCATCAGAGGGGCATCGAAGTCCCTGAAGACAAAGCGAGCGCGGTCATCAATGCCACCGCCCCACGAACAAAGAAGGAGTTGTAGCGCTTGCTGGGTATGATCAACTTTCTGAGACGTTTCATCTCTAACTCTGCAGGTAAAATCCATCCCTTCTCCCCATTGTTGAAACTACAGGGTCAGGCTGAGTTCGTGTGGGAGCCTAAACATCAAGAGGCTTTCGACAGAATCAAGACCTACCTCGCGAGTCCGCCTGTGCTTGTTCCTGAGGGCTGGATTTCCATTGAAGTTATATATATCAGCAGCTGAAGCTTCCATTGGCAGCTTGCTCGCCCAGGATGATGAAGAGGGCATCGAGCATGCTATTTTCTACCTCAGCAGAACACTTACAGACTGCGAAACCAGGTATACTCCAATGGAAAAGCTGTGCCTTACATTGTACTTCTCCGCATGCAAGTTGCGGCACTACATGTTATCTTTTACTACTTGCATCATCGCTCAGACCGACTTGGTCAAGTACATGCTATCGCGACCTATCCTTAGAGGCCGCATTGGCAAATGGGTATTGGCCTTGTCCAAGTTCTTGCTACAATACGTTCCTCAGAAAGCAGTAAAAGGATAGGCCATCGCAGACTTTCAGGAACATCACCCTACTTTGGATATCCCGACGGTGAGAGAGTTAGAGATAGCGCCCATAACTATCACCCGACCAGATTTGGCGCGCATTCCAGAGTACGCCATATGGTATCAAGCCACAGTCTCCTTACAGCCATGGGTATTGTTTTTTGATGGTTCAAGAACTGAAACATTAGCAGGGGCAGGGATTGTCCTAGAAAACCCAGCGGGCGATCGTTTCTCTTATTCTTTCCAACTGGAGTTTAAGTGTACAAACAACCAAGCTGAGTACGAGGCCCTTATTATTGGCCTAGAAGTCTTACTGGAACTAGGGATCCGAGATGTTCAGGTCCGCGGTGATTCTTTACTTGTGATAAATCAGCTTCAAGATAAATACAGATGTGCGAGCTGCTTGCTCGTCCCCTATTTGAATCGCGCCATTGAGTTACTGGATCAGTTTGACGATGTTGGTTTGGAGTACATCCCTCGCGAGCGCAACTTCGCGGCCAATGAGCTCGCTCAGTTGGCTACAGGCATTACATTGAAATATGGAGTTCATGAGCGCATTTTGAAAGTCGAGCACCGCACACTGCCTTCATGGCTCGTACGGCCTAACCCTCCTGATGACCCAGTCGTCGCTGTCCTCGAGCCTATTGACGTTGATTGGCGCATTCCATTGATCCAATACCTCAAACAGCTAGACCAAACAGCTGAGAAGAGGACTCGTTTTCTTGCCTTAAATTACTTCCTCAGGGACGATGAGCTGCGTCGGCGCGGGGAGGATGGCATAGATTTTCGCTGCGTGTATGGCCACGAAGCAAAACGACTAATGCATGAAGCACATACAGGGGTTTGCGGCGCCCATCAAGAGGGACCTAAGATGCAATGGCTCATCAGAAGACATGGGTATTATTGGCCTAGCATCTTGAAGGACTGTATCGCTTTTGCTAAATGATGCCAAGACTGTCAGGCACACGGTCCTGTCCAGCATGTTCCCAACATTCCCATGCAACCTATCATTAAGCCTTGGCCTGCGCGAGGCTAGGCATTGGACTTGATCGGGATGATTCACCCCTATTCTTCCCTCCAACATAAGTTCATTATTGTGGCTACTGACTTCTTTACCAAGTGGGTTGAAGCTGAACCATTGAAGGAGGCTTTTGGTGCCACCATTCGCCAGTTCATCTTTCGTAACATTATCTGCAGGTTTGGTATCCCCGAGGTGCTCGTTTCAGACCGGGGGGCAGCTTTCATGGGAGGTCCTATCGAGCAACTTGTCAACGATTTCGGCATCCAGTTTATCCACAGCACTCCATATTATGCTCAGTCCAACGGTCAAGCAGAAGCCAGCAACAAGATTATTATTACCCTGTTAAAAAAGATGCTGATCGAAAACCCTCGACAGTGGCACGACACTTTGTATGAAACACTCTGGGCTTATCGCACCTCCAAGAGGAATCCCACTGCTATCACACCCTATGCACTAATGTTTGGTCATGATGCAGTTTTACCCTTGGAAATCAACGTTCATTCCTTACGTGTGCAAGATCAGCACCACCTGATAGGTGAAGATTATGTCCAGGCGATGTGGCAAGAACACGAAGACTTAAGCGAGCAGCGCTTAGCAGCCCTGGATAATTTAGTGATGGAAAAACAACGCATCGCCTGCGCCTATGATAAGGGGACACATGGCCGCAGTTATAAAGAGGGCGACCTTGTTTGGAAAGCTGTTTTGCCTTTTGGCGAGAAATTGACCGGTCGCGGTAAGTGGACTCCTCGCTGGGAAGGACCCTTTGTTATTCACCGCATTTTGGAACGCGGGGCTTTTCATCTCAAGGATTTGGATGGCGAAATCCATCGCAATCCCATCAACGGGTGATTCCTGAAGAAATATTACCCTAGTGTTTGGGAGTTCGACGATCCACCCGATCAACCTTCGTCCCAGACTAGGGGGCAATCATAGTTTTCCTCGGCTCACATTATCTCTACGTTCAGGCCTTATTTCGTGGCCCTCGTCTCATATGTTTGCTTCGCCTACAAATACTAGGGGGGCAACACTCTATACACTTTGTAATATAAGGCCTTCCTTTGGTTGTGGCCTTATTTTGATTAATTCCAGGCCTTCTTTTGAGGCCAACTTCAACTCTTGTTGTAATTTTTCCTTGACAATGTGTGTTAAGAATATACATGATGGCCTGTACATGAGGCCTTATTTTAGGACAATATTTCTTACGTGTGCTCAAAAACATTCATTCATAGCGTGGCTTTGCGGCCAAAAGCAGTACAAATTGAAACAGTTGCATTTACAATTACAAGGCCAAAAGTGGCTTAAAGAAACATAAGGATTGCAGATCTTCTAAGAGTTCCTAGATCTTGTGGTGGCGAGAAGGATCTGGGCAGTACCGCTAGCACTCTTCCTTTCTTCACCCAGATCCTCCTCCGATCTGAGTCGCCGCTGCTCTCATTTGTACCGGAGGAAGAGGGAAGGTAATAATCCATCCCAACCCTTCTAGTTGAATATCCTCCGGGATGGAGTTAGTATCCAGAGCGAGCGCGACTCACAACCACATCTACCTCCAAGGGAAAAACAGAAGCCTCGTAATCGAGCCCTGGAGGTAGGCCACGGAAGAAGAACAGGCGGCCTCAAAGTGGCCTTCCGCCTTTCTCCCTCCTGCTCCACGCGAGCAGTCTGAGAAGAGGGACCCCTCAGAATCAGGTTCTGCCGCGTTAGGAGCGTGACATGTTCTTCTGTTTAACTGAGACTGGCGAGTTTGTCCAGATTCCCAGAAACCAAAGACATGCCATTGGACCTGAGATTAGGCCATGAAGCCTACCCAGGTCTTGAGATTAAGCCATGAAGCCTATGAATTTGTGGCTAAGGATGAGATCATGGGAAGAAGATTTTAGAAACTGAAGAAAGAGCAGCAAGGCATGCGAGGTTATCTCTGGAAAAGACATGATGGCTTGGTTGCTTATTCTCCCTGAGTACAGGTATTTATAGTGCCAGTCGTAGTGATCCCAACCGCGCAATGGGCAGTTGAAGTACTTTCAACGCCATCAATGAGAGAATCAATGGAATTGAATGCTAGAATCTCGAAAATGAAAGGATTTGAAAACGCGTGGGAAGCGGCGCAATCTTCAAGGAAATAACCGCCCAAATTGGGGTTATCTTTACAACAGTTTAGATGTCAGTAACTACCGGAATTAAATATTTGGGCCAAGCAAAGTAGGCCAAAACATAAATATTAGTTATATTATTGTTCATACAAAACAAAAAGGGCCTAAACATAAGAGGCCTAAAGTTTTCGACCCGCATGGGTCAAGCAAAGTAAGTGTTCATCAAGACGAAAACTAGCGTCAGCAGCAGCTCGCTCCGCTTGTCGGGCTGCTTTGCGAGCCTGAGCTAAGTTTTGAGACATCGCTTCGAAGGCCGTTAGAGGTTACTCTAGCAGAGGTTCTTCATGCTCAAGCCGGGCCGTCACCGCAGTCAATTGGGCTTGCAGTTCCTGGATCTGAGTCCGAAGATGATTCTGTGTGATCCGCAAGTCTCTGACGAGGATAACTCTATCGCCCAAGAAATCGCGAGATGTCTCAGTCTGTTGTGCAAGGCCCCGATAGTGGGCCTGAGCTTGCCTCGCTTGTGCGGTCGCGGTCGTTCTGTCATTAATCCGCTCAGGAAGGTTTTGTAACAGCTCGTATATCTCGGTGAACTCGGCCTCAGTGATAGTTCGCTCGCGGCGAAGAACCATCAAGTACTCCTGAGCTCTGGCGGACGCACCCGGCAGCAAGATATCAGGACTCAGAAGTCGCTGTAGCCCATCCTTCGCCTCATCTATAACTCCGGGAGGGGCTACTTCGAGTACACGAACAAGCCTTTCCATTCTGGAAGGAGGCTCAGGTAGAGGAGCAGCAGCAGCGTGGGCCTCCTGAGGCTCTATAACAGGGACCGCTTCCGGCTCCGGTTCGGCATTCACTCCTTCTCTCACATCAGGAACATGGGGGGCAGGCTCCTGGATCACCATATCTTCACCGATTGGGTCTGCTGGATCAGCGACAGGTACCTCCACAACGATAGCTGTTTCCCGACAGGATCAGGACTCTGTGGTTAAGGAAGAATTATTAGAGTGCACAGAGAATAAAATAAGGACTAAGACATTATGCTCAGGGGAGAGTGTACCTCTGCAGCCAGAGGCTCGTGCAGGATTGCTAACGGTGCAGGCTCCTGAGCCGCTTCATCAGGAAGGGGATCAAGCGCTATTTGTGTTAGGGGTTGTGCAGCCATCGGTTCCTCAGATGGTGCGTCTGAAGGGGCTATTCCTTCTTCCAATTCGGGCTAACTGTCGTCTATGACCTGCACCGGAATTGAGGACAGTTGCGCGTCGCTCACGGTGCTAGCAGGAGGTGGAAGATTGCTCGAATCCGTGGGGGCTTGGGCCTGCGAGGCAGATGTCTCTTCACCAGCAGCCGAAGAGCCTTCCCCAGCTTATCTAGAGGACAGGCGACGAACCTGCGAGCAAAGACAGTTACAGGAATTGAAATAAAGGATGAGTAAATCCTAACGTGGATTTCCCATTTCTTACCAGTCGATCAGTGATTGGTTCATCCTCTTCCCAGGGGTCAGTGCGAGGGTCCGACCGGCTACGCTTGCGAGCCAAAGCAGTGGCGACCTGCCAAAATCAAACGGTCAGACTTAGCTCGTAGAGAAGGCGTGATCCTAAGAATAGAGGATTCTTACGGTCTGCGGATTATCATCGTCAGAGGAGGAATCTTCAACTTCAGGCTCCGCGATCACCGCTTTCTGCTTTCCAGGTTGGCCAGCGGTCGGGGAAACGCTGATTGCGCGGCTGGCAGAACTTGGCGCGTTCCCCTGATCCAATGAGGGGTAAGTGAAAAGAAAGTAATGAAGAAAGATACATAAGATAGAACTAAGATACTTACCTCCAGAGGGGGTTCGCGGATTACGATACCAGTCTGGGCCGGGCGAGGGGCTCGCGCCGGTTGTGTTGTCGGAAGAGGCTGGGATCGTGTAGCGTCCTCAGAGAAGCGAGCGAGCATTTCAACATCGGCAGGATATGGGTTTTTCAGTTCTACGAAGATGGCCGCAAAGAGTTCATCATCCCGCTGAGTCCAGCAATTAACGGAGACCTCTGCCCACCATGCTTCATATCCTTCCTCAGTCCCGTCCATGGCGTCGATAACCTGAGCCCAGTCAGGAAGATCAACCAGTGCGAGCATGCTTTGTGCTGGCGCAGGCCCGGTAGGGGGCCCGAATCTACGCCAAGAAGTGTTATAGTTCCAAGCATCGTACAGAGGAAATGGCACCAATTGGACGAGGCCGAATTGGCGAGCGAAATGGTTCAGAGCGTAAAGCTCGTAACTAAGTTCTTCAGCAGCGATCCTGATATCTGAGCAGAAGATCGCGCGGCGAAAGGCTAAGCGCGCGCGGTCACTGTAGCGAGGATCGCCAGGAAGGAAGCCATATTCAAGTAAAGGTGGGAATCTTCTACCCAAAATTGTATCGCAGTATGGCATCTCATCCAGGAGCTACAGGTAGGAAAAACACTCGGAGTAAGGAGGGGATGAGTACCTTCCCTCATGGCTAAACCACCGACCCAGGAGTTGGTCGGCCGGCGGAAGTAGCGGGATGTCATCGCGACGGAAGAATGGAAAGTAAGTTTGGATCCAGAAGTCCAAGACCCAGAAGGGGCCAGACATGCTAGTCTCAAATGGATGCATCGTGGCCTGATATAACATGCGGTAGAGGGCTCCTAGTACCGGTTGCCCGAGCCCAACGTTGCGGCTGTTGTAGAGGGCCGTCGCCAAAAGAGTCCAAGTACCAGTGGGCTTGCAGGAGGAGGTGCAGAATATGAACTTGCAGAGCCAATACTCCAAGAAAGCGATTCCGCCGATCGCATTGTGCTCCCGGCTGTAATACGCCAACCATTGTGGGTAGGAGCCACTGTGGGCGCTGCGACCTTGTTGGGCCATGGTCGAAGTAAAGTTCACAGAATCAAATTGACCATGCAAATAGGGCTCGCCATCGATGGGCAAGCCAGTGATGGCAAGAATATCCAGCAAGGTGATACTCATTTGACCGAATCTAAAGTCAAAAGTGTTAGTGGCGGTATTCCAGAAACACAGAAAGGCAGTGTGCGGCGAACAATTGTCGCCGCACGGAAGACAGAAACATATATCGATGGTGTGTGTGATACCTGTTGCATTCCAGCGAGCCAGATCCCGCGCCCTCGTTTCGCGATACCAGGAGGTCTCCGCTGAACTGATGGAGGACGGCCAATGCCCTATTTTGGCTCGATGGTTTTGGGCGCCCCAGCTACTGAAATCTCCAGGAGTCCTTCGGAGGACCTGAATAGGCCGCCGGACGGGTAGGCCCTAGAGAGCGGCAGCATCGGCTGGAATAGCATCTTGTGGCGCTGGCCCCAGTCCGGTTTGGTGGTCGGAGAATCGAATGAGCAGGGGTCGATGGATAGATGTTTGGAGATGAATGCGGGCACCGATGTTGGTTCCCCAAGTATCGGCGACTGTTTCGTTTAACTCTTCCTCTTGATCGATGACTATTTTCTTCGGGGGAGCCATTTCTGGGTGTCTGCGAAGGAGATATCGGAAGAAATGGGTTTTTCTGGGTTTAAGAGACTGGAAGGGTTTCTGATGTGACAGGTCTTGCGGTCGTTGGTTTAAATAAGGAATTTTGTGAGGGAAATGATACGACAGAAAGGTGTTTTGCAAACGAAGGGACGCGACCTTCATTAATGACATCGGTTCAAGCGTCCGACGCGTCTTTTTAGTCCCCTTCAATTAGTTACATCTTCGCGGGCCTACTTTCAGGGCCTGGGGGGCAATGTTTGAGCCCAAAAGTATTTTTGGCAAGATCTTTTAGTGGATTTAGCATAGCGGGCCGATACCTGTGGCCTAAAAATAAGCCTGCTTGGGTTTGGGTTACAGTTTCGCCCATTCCGTAATCCATAGGGAAAACGAAACCTTATTGGAATCAAATAGCGGAGATTGAATAGGAAACTTCAATCAATAATACTTCTATAGCAAGGAACAGTCAAAGCCCTAGGTATAAATACTAGGGTTCAAGGACAGAAGAAAGGACCTCTCTCGAATCAATCAATCCCAGCGATTACAAAGCCTCCCCGGAGCAAACCTACAACATCGTTGAAACCCGGTGACCTCCCGCCAGTCCTAGTCTCCTCGCGAGCCGACTGTCAGCATCACCAGATCAACCCGGCGACCGTGCTTCCAGTCCTAGTCTCCTCGTGAGTCGACTGCCAGTACTACTGCCACCGATACAACCAGCGAAGCAAGGGTAACGCCCTCGCAACCCAGCGAAGCTAAAGTCACGCTTTAGCAAAACCCGTGCTTTCTCCAACTTCCCAGTGATTGCTCTGCTTAGTTTACAACACTAAGTATCGATTCGGTGAACGCAAGAGATCACAACCAAAGCCCTTACCAGTAAGGCGAAAAGTCCTTTTCCGAAAGGCAAGAAAAGAACCTTGTGACGAGGTTGGTGCTCTCCTCGTCCATATCGTTTGATCAAGAAGTCAGGTCAAGGGATTCTCCGACGATTGCACCCCATGGTGCTGGCACGCCTGCACAATCACATGCTCAAAAGAGACAATTTGCAAGCCAACTGGTTTCCGCGTCAAACAGTAGCCATTAAAAAAAAGACATTACAACCAATTGATGAATTTCAATTAGAGGCTTAGCTAGCTAGCTCTTAATACAAAGCCTAAAGTATAGAGATAAAAAATAACATATTTTCAAGTTGAACTTCATAATTATTGAAAGAATAAAGTATGGATAATTGCAATTGGATATTCAATAACTGACTAAGAAACTTATGCTCAACCACTGTTGGATATACAAAGAAAAACAATACAACTCAACTTAAAAATAATTATTTCCATGATTGGATTTACATCTAAGAGTGATTGAACTTAAATTTCTTGGTCAAGTACTGACCAAGTGAACACCGCTGTGGATAGCTAATTAGGAATTGATTAATATTGTAGAAAGGTAAAAGAGCTCTAGAGATCAATAAGTTGTGGGATGAAAAGCCACATCCAACAACAAAGAGAGACAATAAAAGAAGAAAAAAGAACACGACAGTGATGGCAGCAAAACAATAGCAGATAATTTTCTCTTATAATTGGAATATAAGGGTGTAATTGGAATATTTGGTTTATATTTTCTTATAGGGTGAACTAAGTAGATGATAGGGTGACAATAGCCGCACCCTAGTTGAAAACAGTGGAGATATTATGATCGCTTTCGGATAGCTTCTCGAGCTCCTCGTTTGTTGGTATACATGTGTTGAAGATCACAACTATAACTTTCCAAAAAAAAAAATGACAAACTTTAGAAACTTGAAACAATTTGGGGTTACCAAAAGAGAAAATTGATAGTACTCTACAATACCTTGGTGAAACTTGGTCCAAAATACTGTTTACCAAAATTGTTTTGTTGCCGTTTATATATATGGACCCATGAGAACTAATTGATTAAGTGATGTTTAACAGGACTATTGCAAGGTTGGGCAGCAATCACAATGGTAATCAAATCCGAAAGCATCACATGGTACACAATAATGGTCTTCCTATCCTCCACAAGCAAATCAAGCTCCTAAAGAATGTAGACGACACCATGGTCGTGTTTAGGAATGGCCAAACGGGGGATTCCCCCACCTCCGCCCCACTTCAAATTTCCCCCGTGCCTCCATTCTCCATCTGGGGATATTTTCAAATGGGGGATACCTAGCCCCAGCCTGCCCCCGCGGGTAACGGGTTCCGCACCCCCTGCTCCTCATTGGCCATTTTCTCTATATGAATTTTTTATTTTGAAATTTTCTATTTTCTATCTTTTCAAATTTTTTTCTTTCCTTTTTTGACAAAAAAATATTTTTTTATTCTTTTTATTTTGCATCCTTATTTTCGTTGAATGAGTATTTCAAATTCTTGAGACAGTGTTTAAGAAAAAAATTGTTGGTTTAGTCACGAGGAAGCAATACGTTGAGAAGGTAAATTGGTTAAAGGCATTAATATTTGAAAGTATAAAGGTTATAAGAAACTACTTAATCATATTAATAGACAATTAATAATCCTACTTAATACAAAAGTTGGTGATCCATTGAAATCCTACTTAATAATCGTACATTAATCATTCTAATCCCTGAAATCCTACATTCATTAACAATTCTCTCTTCTTCCAATGTCAATCATAAAGAGTGACATTATCCTTCATGGCCTCGGCTAAGTCTAAATCATCATCAAATGTGCAACCGCCCTTTGAAGTAATGAAACAGTGCTCCATCCAGAACAAGAAGTAAAGAAATTCAAGGCTTTGTGACATTATACCTTCCGACTTGTTTTGAAGATTGCAAATCCAAGGAGCAAAACCAAGGAATGATTCTAGTTATGAGTGTGGAGGAAGAAGAAAATAGAGGAGGAAAATTTCAGTTCAGCCATGGGGGCTTATAGCTGATGTATTTGGAAGAAGAAAACCCTAAGTATTGGAGATTTGGAAATTAATTTTTTTTTTTTTGAAAGGAAAAAAAAAATGGAGACCCTGTCTGGGTAGTGGGAAACCCTGCCCCCGCCCCCACCCCCACCCGCAACCGTGATGGGGGAACCCCGCCCCCGCTTGACAAATGTGGCTACCCCGCCCCCATTTGCCCATTCCTGGTCGTGTTCCACACGGCGTGAAGCCTAGCTAGGTGGTCTCCTCACCGACTTCTTTTCCAATTTCAAGCTATGTTGTCTTTTCTATCTAGTTCCCACCTGGAAACACTATATCGGCGTTGCCTATGGTATCACGACGGCCGAGTTATGGCAAGGATGAAGCAAATGAGAATTTAACTTCTTGGAATTGTGTTTGTGGTTGTCGTGAACATTATCATGACCAGCTTAATCTGCTTGTTGTTAAGGCTCATTGTTCCGCCTAAGATGATAGAAGACGACTTGAAAATAGGGGATGATGCAATTCATGGCGAGGAGGCTTATGCATTGTGAGAAGATGGAGAGAAGTTTGATGGCTCTAAGCGTAACTTAGTTTATGGCATGGATGACTTTGGGGTGGCAAGTAAAACTTAATGTTGTGGGGTAAAACTCGTTAACTGACTTTGGTTATGAGTTTCTAAATGGAAATTTAATGTATTCAAATAAAACAACCGAAGCATCTAAGAGCATCTCCAATAGAGATGTATCAAAATTGTAGTTGATGACCTATGTGGCAATTTGCTATCTTATAAAATTTTCGTCTTCATGAATATGTTAAATAAAATTACTTATTATATTGTTAATTAACCTTTTATGAGCTTCACTTGTTTATATAATAGACAAAGAAAATGATACATAGTTTGCTAACTTATGAGTCTAAATTACTAAAGACGTCAACAAAAACAAACTAACCATTGGCATCTCCTCCTTGCATTATGAAGCCTCAGTTCGAGATGTTTTACTATGGGAGTGAAATGTAGCTACCTTGTTCCTAGCAAAACACAATTTTATCACTTGGCATCTCCTCCTTACATTATCACTTTGCTCTATTTAAGACATGGATCCCTAAAACCCTCAGTTGCAACTTAACCCAAGACAGCCAGCACATGACAACTCAACCCTAATAGAAGATCTAGAATGTTAATGTTTCGTGAAATACAAGTTATGTATAACTTTTTCATTTGGTTTTGGTGAGCTCGTATTTATGCATAAAATTAATGAGTTTAATTAGTGAGGGGGTAGACTCAAAAAAGAAAGAAAGCCTATTGCCAAGAACCCTTAATTTTCTCAATTATGCCCATAACATCAATTTACCAAGCTATCTGTAACAGGATTTTTCTCATTATATCATATTTTAAACAAACAATTTATTTTCTATCAATAAATATTTAGTCTCGAAACTTACAACCTAAACACGATATTTTCTTTTTTTGACTAGTCTGTAGACTCCAAACTACAAATTTGTAGTTCATTTTCTTTGAAATTTACTTGTCAATCACGTGGTACATACGTAAGTAGTAAGATGGAAGATGTCATCGAGTCGATGTAATACAGATAGAGACAGGCAGCGGGAAAGGCAGGTCCTTTTCCAAGCGAGGAGCCACTTCTAAAGCCAAAGCCATAGCCGCATCTCCCCTGCTCTTGTCTCCAAACTTATCCATTATGGAATGAAAAACCAGTTTATTAACTTGAAAGGATATTAATTTTTGTTTTTTGGGTAAAAAAAAACTTTAAACTTTTATAGTTGAAACATAGAAAAGTCGGACAACCAGTACGAAAATTCGGTCTCCACAACTCTCTTCTCTCTCTCTATCACTCACGAGATCTGTACCCTTTTGCTTGCTGCTATGAAACATGGGGTTGTAATGAGTTTCTAAGTTGAGCAGAGAACAAATGGCGTCCGATACGGCGTCGTCTGTGGACGAACAACAGGCACAGCTTGTCGCTGCTACTTCAACAGACAACAGAGGAAGGCATCGGGTTCTTGCCGAGCTCAACCGACTCGAACAAGAACTCAAATTCTTGGAGGTTCTTTCTTCTTCTCTTACTTAAATGCACTTTGTTCTTGTTTTCTCTGAATTCCCAGTTCTTTGTAAATTTTGTCTTTTTGCGGTTCCGAATTCCAATTCCCTTTAGCTCATTTTTTTGTTGTTGCACATTGCGATAAAGCTGTTTTCTTTCGGTCATTGGAAGCAAGTAAAGAAGTTCTCATTTTGGGTACTAATAGCTGGGAAAGAATGTTGCTTTTTCTTCTTTTGTTGAAGAAGAAAAGGGGTGTTGTATATACTTTTCAAGACATTTCTTCTTTTGAGTTTAGTACACGTTTGGATGGAGAAGGAAAAGTTGTTCATAAATTGAAAAATGGGTTTGACTACGTGTTGAGATTCAGGGTTTGTAGAGTGTCAACCTCGCATGATTGGCATCGTTGATTGTTTAGGTTCAGGAATTTTGATTAGTAGGGAGTAATGATTCATATGATTGTTGAGAGAAAAGAGCTGAACAAGCATTTTGACTAGCTAACAAAAGAATGTAGATCAATTCTTCAGCAGTTTGGTACTAATCATGACAGAAAGAAAGTTGACCTCTTCCACATCAGATGTATTAACAGCTGATTCATAGGCAAAGTCATACTTAATTGAATCCAGTAGATTTAACTCGTTGTTGAAACTCAAGGGAGCTAATTCTGTGGATCGTCCAATTATCTTCCCTCTTGATGAGGGTGTGTTCATCTGCCTTTTTACTGTGTGAAGAATCACACTTGATCGATGACTAGTAGATCAGTTGTTGAAGATCACAATTGTTTTGTGTTTTTGCCATATCTATTCCTTTGAGTGATTTTGTGGTATAATACCATATATTTTGCCCTCAGGTCTTACAATGTGCTATCCATGTCACTATTACTTAGCTTCAGAGTTCCTACTTAATCTGATGCGTTTAGTTATAATCTCACATCCTGCAACATTGATGCTGTGAGAGATTTTCTGGTCTTGTTTAAAACTTATCACTAGATCCTTAGTTGTGTGTGTATAATTTTTTTTAGATTGTCTGATATTCTATGCTTGGTATTTGTCCTTTGGAGCTTTTCTAGACTCCATCTATACTGTTGAATAGTTCTAGTTCTTGTGCTAGAACATTAACATTTATGTCAATAGGGGTTTATACACAGACAGCTCAAGGCCTTCTTTTGCACATTGCATATGGTATACTATCTGTAATGTTTCATGTATGATGTGCTTCGGAAAGTCTTTCTTGTGATCCTCTACACTGCATGCATGAATTGCATTTTAATGTTACTTTATTTGCTTTGATTTCCAGGAAGAGTTGGGAGAGCTTGAACAAACTGAAAACGTTTCCACCATATGTTCTGAGTAAGTATCAGTGATGTTCATTTTTGTTAGCTCCTTCTGTCACTACATTAGAGCTTCCTGTCCTAACATGACTATCTGATAACTCGATGATAATTGATGGTCTATTTTGTTGGTGTTCTTTAGATTGCTGCCCTATACCGAAGGCCGGCCGGATCCTCTACTTCCACTGTAAGCACCTGGTTCTGTAATCAATCTCCTCATTTTGTATTAAACGGGTTGGTTCAGTGTCTAATGCACTATCCTTGATCATATCTTATTGCAGAACAAATGGGCCTATAAATGTAATATGGGATCGATGGTTTGAAGGACCTCAAAACTCACAAAGTTGCAGTTGCTTGATACTGTGATTGGATGCAATTTAACATTTCTTGCCATGGCTGCAGGAGAGTATAAACAGAAATGTCCTACCTGCTACAGAGTTATTGTTATTTTTGCTCCTACTTCTTTAAAGCTTGTACCAGGTGTGCGGTGCTTGACCCCGTTACGTTGACCCTATTGAATGTAGAACTTACAATTATTAAGTTTGTATATCAAATGCCGCGGTTGCTCTTCTGACTCCAGTTAAATGAAAGAAATTTTAAGTCTAGAAGCTAACACATTGCATGAGCAAACCCAATAAGTGAGTTGTTGACCAGAAAATGAAATAGCAAACTACATAAAAATGAAAAAATCAAGTCAGTGACGGGGAAAATTGAACCTGTAGCAGGCTGGCAGTGTTTGACTGACTTTTCTGACATTATTGACCCAACGGGCGTAGATTCCACAATGTTTTGGAGTATCGAAACTCCGAAGTGAGAAGCCGTTGTATTAGTATGTGAGCTAATCCAACAAATTCTTGTATTTAGTATATGAGCTAATATAACAAATCCTGGCTCTAGAGTTTTAGTAACACGCCAATAGAAGCATGAAATTTTATGTTCTGATCTTGAGTAATCTCTTGACAGGTGATAAAAGTAGAATAGAACTTGTGCTTAAAACTTTGAAGTGGATGGAGATTTTACAGCTTAATTGTTGTATTGTCCACAATTATATTTTAAAGCACATTGTAAAACAATTTCCACTTGGGTAAAGATGTTTCAACTTTCAAGTTTCAACCATCTTGATCTGTTCTTTCTACTTGGGGATCAAACACTAGCAGACCACATGACTCTTTTTCATATAGGATTCCCCCAAAACTTATTGATCAACTTATACAGGATTGTACAAATAAAAGTTATCAGGGTAAAATGGCTAAGAGTTCAAAAACAAAACCCAAATCATCTAAAACAAATTACATGTATTTACACTTTACAAGTAATTTGGAGAATGTGAACTGGTGTGGAGTTCATCAAAGAACCTGAGAAGATAAGAGGTGCCTCACATGCAGCAAATGTTCCTCATTTGTTATATGAAGGGACAGACGAAGATTCGTTAGGAGGGATTCCTGCTCCCAACTCAAGGGACCTGAAGCATAGAGCACATGCAAAGTCGACTTGTATGCGTGAAGCTCTAATTTGTGGATGTCAACATCGAGCACATAAGGCTCTGGTAATGGAGCTGAGAGTTTTTTCCCAGCCGAAGATGGAAATGATGACTCTGCGTCAGAACTATCACAAATATCTTCTCCAAGTTCTGCAGAACTCCCATTTTGAGAGCCGGAAAGCTCATTCATACTA
This sequence comes from Rosa chinensis, assembly GCF_002994745.2. NCBI lineage: Eukaryota > Viridiplantae > Streptophyta > Magnoliopsida > Rosales > Rosaceae > Rosa > Rosa chinensis. The sequence goes on along the minus strand of NC_037093.1, from coordinate 52,857,101 downwards.
CAACTAGCCACAGAACACGGGTAACTATCCTCAGTGCACTGAGTAGACTCAAAAGATCTATGCATCCCATAGCTGGTTGCCTTTCTCATTTTGGGATTTATATCAGTACTAGAGTTGTTCCTTGATGTTTTATCTACCTGCATGTACAGCCAATGGTTACTCATTGATGGCCTGTCACATGCTCCCACATTAATGTTTGATCTTCTTCTCTTGCAACTAATTCTCTTCTCTTTTGAGAAAGGTTCTGCACAACTTGCCTCTAGTTGAACTTTTGAATGATCCCATCTATGGCTCCGAATCTTAATCTGATTATTCTTTTGAACCTGTGAGCATCAGAAATGGATAAGTCCTATAAACCTAGTATACTAGCACAAAGATAGCTGTTCTAGTTGCTGCAATTTAAAGCTACAAACTAAATAGCAAGAAGCATCTGTATATAACTATAAATGTCCGACAAGCGCGCCAAATAAGACTATTGATTTGTAAGTTTGCAACAACAATTAGGTTCAGGGTTTAGGGTTTGACCTTCTCAATCACTGACCACTTATTCTGATCCCAAGCTTGCCTGATCCTCAGGTTACATTCATCAAATTCCTTAAGCTGAATGGACCCGAGAAATCTAATGACAACTCGATTGTTCTTCCCTACCTTGGCTACCTTCCCAACCTTCCAACACTTCGTATCAAACACTTCAACCATATCACCAACAATCCATCCCTTCTCTTTCTTTGCATGTGGAGGCCGAGGCCTAATGGCCTTTCTGTACACCCTCTCCACCGCCATCACCTCTTTGCGGTCTATAAGTGACTTATACCTCACAATGAAGTCATCGCCATCAACGGCCATTACTTTACCTGAAAACCAGGACATACACAGATCATTTTCTTTTCTCAACACCTCCACTGAATTGCCTACTTTCAGCTTCATGCTTTTGGGACCTTTCAAGCTTGGACCTGAAGAAAGTCAACAGAGAGGATCAAGGTGCTGTGATACAAAAACCGGTTTCTTCCCAATCCGCCACTCAAACCCAAAACTTTGATTTTGGGCAGCAGACAGAGATTCAATTTACTACTCTGTAACACCATTTGATAAGGGAAATTACTGTTTTTTTTCAAACAGAAACAGATAACTCATCAAATCAAAACAAACTGACAAGAAGAAAGTAATAGCCTTCAACATTCTATGACATCCTCTAAACTACAAAATTGGATCTATGGATTCAAGATTGTAACTTTCAGCAACATTCATTACCAAACAGACAAAAGTACTTTCTCTACATAAAGGAAGTCAATCACACACCAAACCCTTTTCTACACAAATCATAACTGGTTATAGACTTATAGTACTCATGGTATGTAATTTTTCCATGACACAAAGTTTTTATAATATGCAACTGAAAAGAGAAAAGGAAAGTAGAGGTAAATGATATTGAAATTGATTTTACCCCATATGAAGCTGTGATTGCCAAACCATACTGATAGTACAATTAGGCAGAAAAAGGATGAAACATGCTTGAAATGAATGAATAGGACTAACCTGGGACTTGTTTAATTATGCAGAATGGTGCTTTCTTCCATTGAAATCCAATTCCTGGGATGGGATTTGATTGGTGATTTGGGTTAGTTTTGAAAATCTGGGGAGATTGAGAGCAACTTAAACCCGTTTAAAGTTTGGTGGTGTAATGGCCATTAAGGTATACTCCATGAGGGGGTTTGATTGGACCATTAATACGGTTGCCATATTATCTTCTTCTGCTTTATTTTGCCTGCCTAAACTTTCTGCGCCTAATAATCTCTCACCATTTTCGATCCTGAAATCCTCTCATTGCTGTGAGTGTGACACAAAGTCACACGATAACGTCAATTTTGATGAGGATAGACTGACTATAGAAGCCACATAGAGAACATAGTAGTTACTCATTTGCTACAGTGCACACGTGGGCATTTGTATTCTTGTGTTATTGAATACAAGGTTGTAATTGTAATCAGAAGGATCATGGTTCTCCTAGCCTTCTTTTTTTTTGAAAGGAAAAAAAAAAGAAGGCAAATGAACCCATTTTTTGAGGGCTCAAGTTCGGTTCATATAATTTTTTATCTTTCAAATTATTATAAATTGTATCGGATCATTCGAGTTCATTCGTTCAAGTTTGAATAACTCAAGTTCAAGTTCCACAAATTGAACTCAAATGAGTTATTTTAATTGAGAAGCTTCTCAAAAGTTGGAGTAAACTAGGGGGACAATTTCCTACAAACATTTCCTCCTAGTGAGAAAAACTAGTGGAGAGAAATCGGATAGGAAGGAGAGAAATCTCATCCTGGGGTTTCCTTCAAAGTAAAATACTAAATTTGGGTTTGGGCTGCTGGGCTGAATTCTGCAAGTACTTGTTCAAATAAAACTACACTTATTTGCTGGTGTTGTGAGATATCAACCCAATATTTTGGGCCTTCAGTCCTTAGAGACTTAGAGTCTTTAGACAATGACGTAGTTTGCTATAAAGTCTTTTGAATCAGCCAGATCAAACAAATAGAGTATTATTTTATGAAAACAACAGGGCAAGATTTGAAGAAACCTATATCAAATCAAGTGGCCTGATATTGAAAGGCTAGTCGGGTGGAAGGCCGAGGACTAGCGCCTAGGGGCCTGAGCGGTTTTTTTTAATTTTTTTTTTAATTTTTTTTTTTTATAACATATAATTATATAAATAAAAATATAAAATGTATTATAATGTTTGAAAATAGTGAAAATACTCAAAATATAGATAAAATGTTCAACAACATTAAGATAATGAGTTCTTAGAAATAAATAAAAAATTGCAAATTTGATTCCTCCAAGCCTAATCCTCAAATTCTTTTTCTTCTTCATATCCCTCTAGTACTCTCTTCTCATCCGACTCAAACTCAAAATCCATCTCATATTCTTCCTCTTCATCCGATACAAAATCCTCCTCATGAAGTTCTCTAATTTCTTGAAGTCTACAACTTCTCCTAGGCTCTAAGCTACTATCCACTCCCGATCCCGATCCCGATCCCTCTCCAACTATTTCACTAGTAAGATCGGACTCAACGACTTCATCACCACCATCCACAATCCATCATTGGGCCATAGTAGCTTCACTAGCAATTAATACATCCACAATCTTCTCTTTCATTCATCTCTTCTTGTTGATGATCTTAGCATTGAATTGGACATAGACTAAATTGTTTAACGTCGTTGTATCTAGTCTATTCCTTTTCTTTGTATGGATCTACATAAAGAAAAAAAAAATAGTATATTATGAGTTTTAAAATAATTAGTAAACTACATTACTACTTGCTTACAAACTTACAAAAATGCATAACTAAATAAGTACTTACCCCCTCAAAAGCACTCCAATTTCTCTGACATCCGGATGAGCTTGTGGTCAATGAAAGTATCTCTTTAGCCATACTTTGCAATTTTGGTACAAGGTTTCCATAAATATTCCAGCACAAAACTAAAAAAAAACATAAACAAAACAGCAACAATTATGAATTAGCCAAACTCCAAAAGCAAAACAAACAAAACAATAACAATTGGCTATATAAAAAAATAAGTTGGTATTTCTTACCCGGATTATAATTGTCATCATTTTGTGTGCATCCCTCCTTAGCCAATGTTCTTCCAAATCCACCCTCTTTCTTCAAATACTTGTGCAATTCTACATTTGTCACCAAACTTTGAGTTTGAATGTCATCGGGAAAGAATACCTTAACACAAGTGAAGAACCCATCCATGACCACATTATCGTTCTCAATGCTTGGATTGGCATATGTGTAATATGGGTTCAAGAGGTAGCCCGCTAAATGCAATGGACTATCAAGTCGATCACGGGCTTTTCTATCAACAATGTCAAGGATTGGACGATAGTGAGCTTCTTGATATTTGAATGCCATTTTAATCTCCTCTTTGGCTCTAAGTAGTTCTCCATACACAAAGCCCATTGATGGCTTTCTATCCCCATCAACAAGGTAAAGCACCTTGACTAAAGGGGCAAACACCTTCAAGCAAAGACTTAACCTATTCCAAAAAGAAGCACTCAAAGCGATATTCACCGCCGCCTTCCCCTTTACACTCTTTGCATGCTTGCTTAATTTCATTCCATTCATCACTAGTAATCATAGCTCTCAACTCATTCTTCTTCTCCATCAAGCTTTGCGAAGTGTGGAAAGCGGTTGCAAATCTAGTGACTCCCGGCCTCACTATATCTCTTTTCTTTGTCAACTTTCTCATCAATGCCAAAGTCTTGTAATGTGCATAAATATAGATGGTGAAGCTCTTTGCCTTCTCAATCACTCATTTGAATCTAGGTTGGTTGTCAATTCCTTGAAGCATAAGATTCAAGGTTTGAGTTGCACATGAAGTCCAAAATATGTTTGGCCTCTTCAACTTCATCAAATCTCCCGCCGCCATATTATTTGAAGCATTGTCCGTCACCACTTGAACCACATTTTGTGGCCCAACATTTTCAATGCACTTGTCCACATATTCAAAAATATATGTCCCGGTGTGTGCCTCATCCGATACTTCCTTAGAAGAAAGAAAAGTTGTGCCTTCCGCACAATTCACACACAAATTCATGATACTTCTTCTTTTCTGGTCGCTCCAAGCATCGGTCATAATAGAACAACCATTCAAAGTCCACTCTTTTTCTTGCTTCTTCAAAGAACTTTTAGTTCTCTCTATCTCTTCCTTTAATAATGGCTCCCTTAATTGGTCTTGGCTTGGAGGTCGGTAACCCGGGCCAAATTGACCAACCCCTTCGACAAACCTCTTGAAGCTATCACTATCAATGGCATGAAAAGGAATCCCGGCTTCATACACCCATCTAGCCAAGTATTGATGCACACCATGTGTTCTTTGCTTGAAAGTGCATCATTGATATTTTGTTGCCTCATCTTCCTACTTCCATCCAATGAAGAATCTGGATCGATGGGGGATGCAAAACGGTCCATAGGCCCAAGAGTATGCGGCATTCTTCTTATCCCTTGACTCGCTTCATTGTCTTCATCTCCTTCAAGAATGACTTCTTGCCACACTTCAGCTTCATGTCTACTTTTTTGTTTCTTCCTAGACTTTGCCTCTTCAATAGCATTCTTGCATTTGGTTTTATCCTCATCCGAAGACTTTTTACAAGGAGCCATGTTTCCCTTGATGTGGGCAATATGTTGCTTCATTTGATATATTCCACCACTCACTAATTTCCCACACAACTTGAAGCCTTGAAGCCATAAATCAAACCCAAAATCGAACCCAGAAAGCCCTGAAAAGTGTGAACCCAGAAATTGTGAGAATGAAACTTTGAAAGACAAAAACCTAGAAAGCTGGAAGTACGTCCAGTTTACCAGCAAGCTAGAGAGCTAGAGAGCTGGCCGGAGACTCAGAGAGAGACTGAGAGTCTGAGAATCAACTGATCAAGGGACGAGGGAGCAACGGAGCGGCGTTCGAGTTTTGATTTTGAACCCAAAAAATGAAACCCTATTTCGTCCTGTGTTGGTTTTCATTTAGTTTTAAGAGTTTTTTTTTTTTTTTTAAGACAAAAACCGCCTAGGCGGCCGACTTTATTCCCAGTGCCCAGCTCGCTCAACTAAGGGAGAATCGGAACGGTTTTGCTATGCCTAGGCCGATTTTTAGAACCTTGACTATTAATGGTATTGGCAAATGAGAAAACAAGGGTTAATTATCCTTTATTATTAGGGTAGTCTTATATATATATATATATATATATATATATATATAAATCTCTTTTGCTCATCTCTCTTAAACAGAAACCCAAAAGAAGAAAAAAATAAATTATAATAACGAAAGTCTAATTCTTTATGTTTTCTTATCTAACAGCGTTTTTACGACGATGAGAGCACATTGTCTTATCGACAAGTGGTGGATGTGGTCGAGCATACAATTGCCTTTTTTTTTTTTTTTTTCTTTTAACGTTCTAAAGTTGGGATTGTTGTAGGAAGTTTGTTTTTACCTTTTGATAAAGGGTTTTTGTCCATTTACCCCATTTCTAGGGATTTTTTCCCACTAACCCCATTGAGTTTTTTTAATTCCCTCTTACCCAATACACTCTAAGGGAGTCTTCCCTAATACCCCATTAAGATTTTTTTTTTGTTTTTAATTTTTTTTAATACCATTTTACCCCTCACCCCTTATTTACTTAGAGAGAGAGAGAAAATAGAAGAGAGAGAAACCATAGGAGACTTCGCCGGAGCCCGTCACCGGTCGCCGGAATCCGGTCACCGGCCGCCGGATTCCGGCCAACTTTCGCCGGATTTCGGTCACCGGCCGCCGGATTCCGGCCAACTTTTGCCGGATTCCGATCGCCGGCCGCCGGATTCCGGTCACCGGAATTTGTTGAAAATCTCACCGGAAAGGTTTTTTGGCCCCCAATAGACATCTATTGCCCCCCAATAGACCTCTATTGCCTCCTATTGCCCCCAATAGACGTCTATTGCCCCCTAATAGACGTCTATTGCCCCCCAATAGACGACTATCAGCCATGTATTGCCCCCCAATAAAGGAGCAATAGATGTCTATCAACCATGTATTGCCCCCAATAGACGTCTATTAACCATGTATTGCCCTCCCAATAGACAATTATCAGCCATGTATTGCCCCCCAATAGACGACTATCAGCCATGTATTGCCCCCCAATAGACGTCTATCAGCCATGTATTGCCCCCCAATAGACGTCTATTGCCCCCCAATAGAATTTTCGTTTGCTGGAATGAAAATTAATCTTCCTAAAATTAGACAAATAAAACTTTAATTAACGAAAAAAAAATAAGAGATTACATCAATTTAAAACATCTATTGCCCCCCAATAGTCGTCTATTCCTTCACATATCTCTCTGTTTAGCCTTCACCTTTTTTTTTTTTTTCGAGAATGAAACCTTCACTTTCTTGAACCAGTTTCTCTTGCCATTTTTGCTACCTCATCTTTCTTCCTCCAATCCTTGAAACTGGTCTTTACAACTTGGTTCTGGGTTTCGAAGACAACCAGAGTAGCAAAGTAGCAGACATGTTGGATCTTAATGTTGATGTCTCTATCGGAGAAAGAGAAAAGATCTGGGCACCCTATCGGAGTTCAACCGTGAGACTCAAGACCAGACGTCGTCTTCAGCCGGAGATGTCGTTCAGCGTCTTGGTCCAGATCCGGTCACCGGCGAGCTGACGAGCTGACCAGAAGCAGCGTCTTCAGTCGGAGACGTATCGAGCTCATTGCTGGAGCAGCAAGAGGAAGAAGGCAGAGTGCTCCTCCGCCGGAACTGGAGATTGGAGAGAGAGAGGGAGAAACCAGATGGCACCGGGACTGAGTTCGAAGAGGAGAGAGCGACAGAGCTTTCATGGCAGAGAGAGAGAGGGAGAGAGAAACCGGAGGGCAAGGACCCAAGGGGATCGGAAACCTTCTTCGCCGGTAAGGTCGCTCTGGACCGCCGAGGAGGTCGATCTCGACCATCACTCACATCCTCCCCTTCTTCGTTGGCGAAATTTGAAGATCCGTTTCGAACTTCTGCTAGGACTTCTGCACGATCTCACTGTTGACTTCTTTTCCGACGACCGGCGACCAGGCCGACGGGGATGTGGCCAGATCGTGAGAGAGAGAGAGCGAGAAGAGAGAGAGAGTGTGTGTGATCGAGAGATGAGAGAGAGTGGCATTGATGTAGTTATTTAATTAGGTTGAGGGTAGACTGGTCATTATACTCTAATTTGGGTTAGTGAGAATAAAAATCTGTTGTTGGGGTAAGTGGGATAACTTTTGCTCATTTTGGGGCTTTTGGTCAAGGACCCATTATATATGGACCTCCAAATTTAATATTTGAACATCCCTTTAAAAATTTTATCCCGTAAACTTTCTATTTTATCCTTCTATTTCTCTTTACACCTCTTCTTTTCATACCCAATTAGATGTGGTCTATGTGTCCTGCCATTTCAAAAATTCAGCACACTAAATTGGATTGCCAGCCATTTCTCGCTCATAGCCTCTACCAGCCATTGTCGCTGGCATGGTGATGGGTAGCATAGTTTGGTCTTTGGTTAATATTTTGTTAATCTGGATATTATTTAGTCCTTTTTTTTTTTTTTGCTAAACACTTGATGTTTAGCAACTAGCATATTAAATTAGCAAGAAAAGAAAATAGAATAGTTGGATATTGTTTGTGTTGGGAGTGATGGAATATGTTACAGCGAAAAGAAATTCAGATGGTATGTCTCACACAATTCTAGAATGTAGAGTATGCTATGTAACCTACGGGATAATGGATAATAAGAAATTATGAACAAAGAAAGAAGAAATAATCTGATTTGCTTAAACATGATTAAACCCACTTGATTATCCAGTCCAAATTCCCATTCCCATACATTGCATCATCATTACATATAGGAAAATGCATAGATGTTTGAGCCAACAAAAATTAATCATCCTAGAAGAGCTAAACCCCATTATTAAACTCGTAATACTTGATTATATTAAGGATTCCTCAGCAGCCTATCACTATGCCACCATGTTCTTTGCTTCCTTCCATGAAACCCCTTTACTTTTTATCACAGAGAGCGGGGGCATGCATGTGAGGTCGAGGAGGAGGATAGGTATCCATCGATGTGAGAAAAGCTCATTACTTTTAGGCAGATATTGGCTACTTACGCTTCCCAAGCAAATTATCCAGTGAAACGCTCTGCAATTGTGTGACCCGATCCGACCAGACCCTCATTACATTTTGTGAAAACTGGAAAAGCATGCAGGACGCTGGTGACCTAAAAGACCGTAATTGAAGCATCCAACTTTTACCGTCATTTTCACTTTGTCCTCCTCTTTGGATCCATTGGTGAATTAGTGATAGTTAATAGCCGTCCTAATTAATCATTGTCTCGGGAAGATAATGAAAGATTAATGCTTGGCCTATGTCAGTAGACACTAGCTAGCATGTATATCCAATCCATTGGCTAATAGGCTAGCTAGCTCTTATGAAAATTACTGTTTTCAATTCTCAATCTAAACTATCGAACTATCCCATAGAACCTGACAGTGACGGAAAATAATAGTAATTAAAGTTACATGGGATTTTTTAATGTGCATTTCTTAAATTCTCACTAGTTATACATATATACAAATAATGCAGCCATTGGTTGATCAAATGAACGGTTCGAATTGAATAAACATTTCACCTTGTTATACCACATAAAACCACTTGTTCCGCTATAACTCGTTTTGATGCCTTAATGACAACAATAGAACAATTACATTTGGCGATTTATTTGATCAGGCGACATATGTAAGTATTAGATGCAATTTGTTTATTAATTCTCTTGTTGCGTATGTATTAGATCATGTAATGATAGAGATAGATGTATAGATTAAGAAATGAAATGATACACACAGTATTCAAGAAAATTGAATTTATTTTTCGCTTCTTTGATATATTAAGGGATGAAATGTCAGTTTTTGCTTTATACTTGATAGTACACATGCCGAACATTTGCTAGACAAGTAGACATGAAAACAACTTGAGCTTAATTGTTATATGGATTATGGATATGAAATAAGCACGTTCGGTGATCAAAAGGGGAAATGATAAATGACATTATGCTATCTATTTATGAACTTTCGTATTACAAACATACAAACATGGCATTTGTGAGTTGTGATAACATGATGATTTGAATGTTATCCAAAATATTAAATAAATGTCCGACATGGATTTCTAGGGTTGAATCATCTGCATATGGGTGTTTCAGAATTGCGTGATTGATCTTGACGTTTAATCCGAATGTTTATGAATGATTTAACAGAGAGATAAGAGGCAAGATCTAGCAGAAAAACATGACAATTACATCATCCGAATGTGCATTGCTTTATCCCCTTCATTATTTCTTGTATAATTGATGAAAGATCTAAAACCTGAAAAGAAAAGAATATCATGCGGACTGCATGCATGTTGGGAAAATTTATGCTTTCATTTTTGGATATTTTTGAAAATTATGCTTCGCAGTTAATCTAGTTTTCTTAATTTGCATGAGACTAGCTAAGAGACTAAAAATGGAATATAATACGAAGAAGAATAAAGGATTAAACCATTGGCCAATAAGCCTTCCCTACTATGTGCCAAAAGTGCCAACTATACTTGGTCTATTCACATGTCTCAACATGTTCCCCTTTTTGAAAAATTTCTTTGAAATTGTTAGAATGTGACAACCATGAGAGTCCATTATACTACATCAAATTAATCACAAAAGAATAAGAATGATATTCATTTCATGAAAAAGCAGAAAGGAATGCACTGTTACATTGCAATCATCTTACTCGGTTTGAATTCTCATCTAAATATCATATCAAGATACATAGTCAATTGTTAGATTACAATCTTGGTTATTCTAATATTTATATTGTAAACATTGTATTCTTTTGTATATTGGTCATGGTTATTAATGGTTTTCAAATATGATTACTCTGTGTGTGGATCTTAAAATACATTATTTATATTATTAAATTTGAGCTAGAGTTTAGACGTAGTGAGACTATTTTGGTTTTTACTAGAAGAAGAATTAGTCGATGATTGCAAGTTAATATTCTTCACTAGTTTGATGTTTATTCGCCAAAGACAATCCATAGAGTAAGGTCTAATGACTAGGTAGAATAATTGATGGAGCTAAGGAAATGAGGCCTAACTTCTAACTTATGGAATAAATGTCATACATTCACCTCCTTCAATTGCGGGTGCAAAAATACAAGAAACCTAATATAATTAAGAAAGAAAGATGGATATAGAATTATAGATGCGGTGAAACTCGGAGCTAGAAATGGACCATACTATGACATGCATGCATAACATGCATATACAGAACAAATGTACATGTGGGTAAGCTTCAAGTCTTCAACAGTAGTCACCAGTCGAGTCATCATGCACAGAGAGAGAGAGAGAGAGAGAGTCAGAATCCCCATCATCAGCTTTCATGATTGATTCAGCATTCCCATGAATCCATTTCCTCCAATCAAACAGTTTTGCAGAAACCTAACATTTGTTTAATATATCTGTCAAAGCATATGGGGTGAAGACTGAAGGGATCAGAATATTAACATTATAATATAAAGAAGGGATAGACGTATTAGAAGAAACCCCCAGCCCATCGATTATAAATAGATATTAAATGCTTATCTAGGGTTTGATCTCATTTTTCATAGAAATGTGGAAAATGCAGTAGCTATGAATATTTCTGAGTTCTGACGCATTTGATTATTAAGAAAATATAAGGTTTTGGTTGTAAGGAATGTGTGCAGAAGAGGGGGGTCGGTGAGAGAACATGGGAGTTCTGAGGTTTGGGAACTGTGCTGTCTTACCATATTCATGTAACTAAAACTAGGGCACGGGAAATTGAGAAACATTAGCTCTGTTAGCCAACCACTTTAGTTTTCAATTTATAAAAACTATATATTGTCACATCAAGTGGATGTGATATATAATGCTTACAGTGTAGAACTAGGGCTCGTTAACCTCGTTTGGACGTAAAATTTAAGGGATCCATCATTTTCGATCATTCAAGAAATGTGATCGGATGGTCGGATGATTTTTTCTTTTAATTTTTATTTTTTTAGTCAAATTAATCTCTAATCAATTGTTGATCTAAACTATGTCATAACTACAATCTATAGAATAAAATTAGAATTATGAAGATGCTAATAGTGAAAATTGTTAAAAGGCTTTCAATTATGGATTATTTGTGCATTTTGTGTATGCATGCATAGTTGCATATGAATTAGAGAATGATGGCCGGTTTTCAAGAAGGAAAATGATTTGCGGCCTCAATATTAGGTGTCATGCCATGTCACCTACACATATCACCTATTTGTCCAATCATGCCATGTAATTCTTGAGAAAAATACCATTTTAGCCTTCCAAAATCTAATGACTCTAAGTTATTTTGATTTTTTTTCTAAAAGAAAAAATTATTTTGTCTTTTTTTTTTCTTTTCATTACACTCATGCTTAGATTTAAATAACAATGTCAAGAATAGAAAAAATTTCATGTAATTCAATCAATAGATTTGCACATACATTTGATCAATAGATTTGCATAACACATGTATACGAGTTCAACTTTTGTTGCGTTTCTGTAAATTTTGAAAATATAATGTGAAAAATACATAATTATATCATTATATATGTTCTTATGTTCATTCTTTTCTCTTTATGTAGGTAGGGTTTAAACGTTATATTTTAGTTTATTATTTTCTTTTTGTTTATTTTCCTTATATTTAGATTGTAGATGATAATTAATGAATGCTACTAACATGAAATTTTTTTTCTTACCTCTTAATTTAGACATATGTATTTTCCAAATTCAATTTATTAATGCTTTTTTTTGGATGAAATTAATCAATAAAGTTATTGCCTATTTCTTGACACCTAATTCAATATATTTATGCTATTTGGAAAGAAAAATTATAGGAAAGAATTTAAATAAATAAAGAAAAATATTGGTTAAAGAATTTGTAGACATATCTCTTAAATTAATACATAATTAATAGTTGATTTTTTTTTCGTCACCTAATTAAATTCATTAATGTAATTGATTTACCCATAACATCTAAAAGGAAATATAAAAGGGTAAAGTTGGTGTTGCAATAGTATGATGTTGCAAGATATATTATGTGAAATTGAAAATAAAATTAGTATTTGCTTACATGGCATGACACCTAGGATTTGAGGCCATAAATCTTAGGCCTCATTGAGGCCCTATATCATTGCCCTTTCACGAATTACATTTTGGACTCTCAATTTTCAATTTTAAAGAGTATCCTCTTTATAACTATGTATCTCATAAAGCTTGCAACATTTGGGTTTAATTACTAGTCGTAATTAATTCTAAATTTTATCATACACTGATCAATTAAGAATAAGCATCAAATTGAGGTAAACTCTAAACACTAGTTATAACTTTGAAACAACAGAGGTTGACCGGTGAAAGATTAGAGATAATTAACTTCGTCCTCATTGATCACCTACTAAATACGGCCTCTGATGACAGAAGAGCTCTTAATTAGTTATCACTAATTTCCAACTATATATTCAAAGAAAAGAAAAAGAACAACAAATAGAACTGTGGAAGAGATCGAGGGGTTGGGTTGTGCAGATCTGGATGCATGTGGATTATATGAAAAAAGAGGGGAGATAGAATAAGAAGCAGAAAGAAAAAGGTAAAAATAACTGAAAAAGGCCTGCGTGCAACTTATCTTTGATCTGTATTTTATAATTCTCCAATCAATGATTGTAATAGTGGAGACAGGACAAGTGACTCAATGCATGAGGGAGATATTAGGTAGTTAGGCTCCTATCATATGAGATATCAAACTGGAAATGATAGTCATCCAGTATATAGAGGAGTACAGAGATCAATAGTAATAGAGCTAAGGGGGTCACATGGAGCAACCAGAAAGGCCATGGGTCTTTAAGCTTTAGCCTTAAGACAATACACATGGCGGTGGCAGGAACCTCCATCAGCAAACCTGACCCCCATTGTTTTGATGATTGCAAAAGCATGGAACCACCACCCTACCTTTTATTTACATATCATCATCGTCATTGTGGCCTAGTATAACTCCAAAAGCTTAGCCACTGCGTTTGGCAATCCAGGGAAGTTAGTTTCCAGTCGAAGATTGTCCAATTCCAATTATAAAGGAAAACGAATATTATGCATGCAGATTCCTACAAAACCAAATTCCACTAGTTTTCATTAGATTCTTTTTGCTACAGTGGTTTATGCTTTTAATGTCTTTGAAGTAATTCATTGAATATTATGTGAAAATTTTCATGTTTATGCCGGGTAGTGATGATTGACTTCCTTATTGGACTAATTGATGAAGCAATTGATCGAACATCTTATGTTCGGCTTGAGGATGTTGCTAAACAATTTTGTATCTATACAAAATGTCATCATACAAAATTTCCCTTATATGCTTTAGACTCTTTAAAGTAATTCCTCGACACTTTATTTAAAAAAATATTATCCATAAAAAATGTCTAACAAGGATGATTGCTTTCTGCATAAAATTAAGGGAAAATTTTGCAAACAGTACACCAATTAAAGATCATTAATAATTCTTATACATAAAGTTTCAAACCGAGCATTTCGGTACACGAAATCTGAAACTCTACCCACTTTCAGTACACGACGTCAATGACGCCATTAATTTGAAGGATAATATGGTCTTTTCAGTTTTTTACTTTGAGCACCCGGCTTTCTTTCTCTGGGCACCCAGCGCTCTCTCTCTCTCACTCTCACTATGGGCACCCATCTCTCTTCTTCCCTCCCAATCTCGAACACCTCTGCAATTCCAACCTAATCAATCCACAGCTTTTCACCTCTGCTGAATCAACAATCATTACCATGATCCTAATCCCGGTGTTCAACAACAACAACTCCGGGTTCTCACCGCCTCTTCCAGTCCTCCCCGACCAGAACTCGACTTGCTCCGCCACCAAGCCGCCCAAGACCGCGACTGCCACCTTGACTAGATCGTAATCCATCTCGCAGCTCATCATCCAAAACCCCAATTCCAATTCCAATTGAATCTTTCTTCTTCATGATCAAAACCAATCCATCACACGCATACCCATCTTCTCAGACCCAATTTCTCTCTCCTCACCTTCATCTCTGCGATTCTCTCTCTCTCTCTCTCTCTCTCTCTCTCTCTCTCTCTCTCTCTCTCTCTCTCTCTCTCTCTACATCTCAATTTGCTAGAAAATCCTAAGAGGTTGTGATGAGAGTGCGGGAAGAGAGCACCGAAGCTTTGCTCAAAGAATAAGAGGAGAGAATATGCTGGTCAAACGTGATGTAAAACCCGATGTACAACCCAACCCCGCCCTGGAAGTCGGAGTGAAATAATTTCCGGTCACAGAGAAGGCAAGGTTGAAGGCGAGGCAAGGAGCGAGAACTATTGGGCTTACAAAGGCAGATCCAGTGGATCCGGATTTGGGTTTGGAGATGGGCGTAGGGATGATGGAGGTGATCAGTGATGGGGATGGGGCTGGGATTAGAATTATAGTTTTGGTGGGATTAGAAGTGGGGATGAGTTTGGTGGTTATGGATATGGAAGGTGGAGGAGATGTGGTGGTCGCCGGGGTTGAGGAATCTGAGTGTGGGTAGGGGGGGGAGGGAAGAGAGAGAGGAGAAATGTTTTTTTTTTTAAAATATAAAAAATGAGTTAGAATGTGAGAGTACTAAACTACCTTTTGACAAATGAATAATGACATTAGAGTTAACGGTGTCATTGATGTCGTGTACTGATAGTGGGTCGAGTTTTAGATTTCGTGTACCAAAATGTTCGGTTTGAAACTTTATGTATAAGAATTATTAGTGGCCTTTACTTGATATACTGTTTGCAAAATTAACGGCATGTGTTTGGGACCTTTGGGTCCACAATTCATTGAACATCTTATGTGCTTCCTGTAAATGTTACTGGACAATTTCATGTCTACTAAAACGCTCTAATAGGGATGAAATGATGAATGGATGATTGCCTTCCGAATAGAATTAACCTTATATTTAATCAGATTAATATATAATTTATGTATTATATTGCATGTATAAAATATTAATCAGAGAGTCTGACAGAGAACAAAGAAGGTATTGATCGATATACCGACATTTGAGGTTTGAATACCATTTGCATGAAAAAATAAACTCGAGGGTCATGTCCGTTCTTGTTGTGGTTGAAGAGTAGATGGCATTTAGGGTGCATGTGAAGGGTAATATAATTGTGAGTTATAAGATGTCAGGATTTCTTTAAACCAGCTCATCAACTGGCTTTTGCAGTGAGCAACTAAGCTTTGTTGTAAGTTTTAACATCCTTGTCACACCAGTATCAATTAATGGGGCAGCTGCTTCCATTTTTTATCCAAGACTGAACCGGTACAGCTTGGTTGACTAATTGACTTTAAGCTCTTCAATCGAGATAAACTCTCTCATAAATCCATTAACACAAACAAATTATTGCACCTCGATCATATATAAGCTGTCTTGCGTAAAATGCAAAACAAAAATCAAGGTGTTATGATACATGTATGATGTATCGGATCATTGAGAAGATTAACTAACTTAATTTACACTATTGACTACATGCATGAATCCTATAATACCTTATATGTAAGGAACATCTCAAGTTCATTATTGAGAAGCATAAGAGCCGTATTTCATACATAAAACAAGTTAGTGCCGGATTTGAGAATCTTTTCTTCTTGAGAGTGAGATCGTTGAAGAAATTTGCACAATTTGCCTGTTCGCTTACGGGGTTGCTATTGTCTTTAGCCTTGGTGATACGTTATGCCAAACTCAATATAATGTAACTGAGGGAGAGATGACATATAGTAGAGGTTTGCACGCGTACCTATTTTGCTTGTGAGGTTGCTTGCCTTCAGCCTCAGTGAGACATTACGTCAAACACATTCTACTATCACCAATATGATGATAAAAGTCTTCACGATTAGCCTGCCTGTTTGAGATTATACGCTGAAGAAACTTACCTAGCTAAAAATGTTTTAAAAAATCATTCATTTTTCATGTCTCAACAACAATTTTTGGAGGGTCGACGGTCATCGCCTTCATTGCCTTGCCTTGGATCGGCCATTGATACAACTCACTATTACTTTAATCCAAGCAACTCAAGTTGGCATTAATACAAACTATTGAAGATAGTAGGTTTGATCAGATGGTCAAGGTCGTTTAGTACTTAGTTGTTAGTACTATTCTCATATAAGTTGCAGATTTCAGAACAAGTACAGCAAGTTGCATTTTTTACTAACAACGAGGTTTATCACATATTATATATAATTTACAGAATAAACAATCGATATCTGCAAAAGATAACGGTATTAGTCACATTTGCCTTGTATTTTAAGAAATCTCTTTGGATTCAACGGATTTTATGCATTATATCAAAGACCAAGATACAATAAAAACTCAGTAAACGATATGTATATAGTACGTGTTAGTATTATGTGTGCGAGTATTTAGGAACACATTTGCTGTAACCAGAAGCAAAAATACGCCTGGATAATTATTTAAGAATTGGATATTGAGCCTCATGGCAGAGATAAGTAAGTTTACCGTTGCTCGGAAAACCAAAAGTATAATTTAAAATGGGATAGAGATATTAAGGGAAAGCAGAGACCCCGAAATGAACTATATTCAAGTTGGGATTGGGCACTCATACCAATATACCATGGCATTATTATTTCTGTTAACAAATATGGGATGAGTATTGCGTAAAATGCAAGGTGTTGATCGTGGATTCAAATTTGCTCACTACTTTCATTTTGTGGTGATATCACCACTCTATTAAAATTTGCCACGTCATATAGAATTAATTGAATACTTAAAATTATTAAAAAAAAAAACATCATGATAAACTATAATTATGTTTTATAACACGTGGCAGTTTTGTATTGAGTGGTGGTATCACCACCAAAGTATTCTTGATGAGCAAATTTGAATCTGTTGATCATAGAGTGAGCACATTTTCAAATGATTGTGGTCGCTTCTACTTTTGCATCATGAATTGGAAACATAAAAAGTTTGAAGAGGCGGATGTGAATTTGCACTCACGACGTTTATTAATTAGGGTTTATTATTCACCGGGGACATACACAAATTTCTGTTTTGTTAATGTTGAATCAACAATATAAAAATGAGTAATTGTATATGATAGAATCGCTAAGCAATAGTTTTCACTATCACTTTTACCTAATATTTTTTTTTTTGGTACAGACTTTTATCTAAAAATTTAATGGAACACGTACGTAATTTGATGGATATAAAAAATGAAAAAGTAAAATTTTTAGTTGATTATTTGCTATGTGCATACTATGAATGTATAAAGAGCCTTATATTTCCATATCAATATAGAACGAGTAAAAACCGTTAGCAAATCTGAATGTGTTAAATTTGCATTAAATCAAATAAAATGGTGTGAAAATATATTTTAGCCTAATGAAAACCCTAAAGGGGTCGAAAGTGCTATAGGAATGTCTCTCATTTTCGTATTTCTCCTTAGGAAAACCCTAACGGATGCTTCTTTGTTTATTTAAAGCTAGAAACTCATATCCGACTTATGGAGAAGTAGCTAGGTAGTTAAGAAACCCCAAAGAGTACCCTATGCTATAAACCGTGTATGATTTGCATCAATCAACTTCGACCCTTCTCGATCATTATTGTCACGTAGAAAACTGGGAAAGAAATTATGATCCATTCCATTCAGAATGATCTCTTGGATGACAGCGTATACAAAATAGAACACCAACGTGGTTATCAGTCTGGGTTTTTCAAGTAACTTTTCACATGAAAACGAAACCCATGTGTCAAAGATCCTCCCATGCATGATTTGATTTGATATCACTGCTCATCCTCAACCACCATATATGAGCAGGAACAAAGAATGTTCATACTTTCGAATCCCTGATTCAACATCTCAAGCGGTCAGCGGTGAACCATGTCGTTTCTGCTCACCTAAACGTGGCAAACAGTGTCGAAACGTCGTCCTCTTCCTCCAAGCAGCTGGCCTCAGGTCCTTGATTCCCTCCCAAAACCGCAGTCGTACTCCTCCGGAATCCCTGTGTCCTTACGTGGACTCTTCTCCACCTCTCCTCCACGTGGCCTTCTCGGCGGGACCCTCCCCCAAAGTCCCCAAGGCCCCTTTTGGCACGACCTTCCCCCCGTCCTAAGGGTTTCGCCGCTGTGAAAGTGCTACAGTGGCCGCGTGACCTGAGATTTTAATCTCGTGGCTCGCGTCAATATTCTTTATATCCCCCACTAACGGTAGTGGAGTGCAATGGACGGCCATGATCGCCCTCCGTGGATGGGTCAAACCCAGTCAAAGTTCTCGGGGATCGAGTAAGTGGAGGTGTGGGTGCATGCATTGCCCACGGAGAGGCCCAAGTGCGGGTCCAGCTCCAGGTCCGTGCACTCTTCGGGCAGACAAGTCCTCACTTCTCAAATCTGATTATCCCGATTTTTATTTCGAACCCCCGCCCTTGACTGAAAGGGCAAAACCGTCAAATCCTTAGTCCGCAAGGGACACATTGGGTATTTCGTAAAAACACAAGGGCAATTGTTGGGATTTCGCCAGTTCGGAGCCCTTTATTATATCACTCCCTGCTGGCGCTCCATTAACTCCGCCAACCCCTTTAAAAAGAACCAGAAAAGCGGGAGACACAGATAAAGGCGTGGTCAGTGAGAGAGAGAAAGGGAGAGGAGAGTTATGGAGAAATGTAAGTTTTAGTG
Source organism: Rosa chinensis (assembly GCF_002994745.2). Lineage (NCBI taxonomy): Eukaryota > Viridiplantae > Streptophyta > Magnoliopsida > Rosales > Rosaceae > Rosa > Rosa chinensis. Next base: position 52,837,815 of record NC_037093.1, on the reverse strand, counting down.
AGAGAGGAAATTAAGACTAGACTCTGTGTTAGAGAGAGGAGTGTGAAAGGGAGAGATCAGTACATCGATATTTAATCTGGCTGCGAAAATGACGACTGGGATAGTGCAAGAGCAGAACCTTGAAAAGCACATAGAGAAGCAGATGGGGTGCATGGCCGGCTTTCTTCAGATCTTCGATCGCCACCAGATTCTCACCGGAAAACGCCTCTGCTCCACCAAACGCCTACCTTCTTCGGTGAGTTTTGAGTTTCATTATATTATTGTCTCTTTGATTATTTATTACTGTTTGGCTCAATGTAGCAACAAATTCCAATGTTTGGTATTGATATTTGTTTGTTTGGATGCTGATTAGGCGGTCGTGGTGTCGTCACCAGAGCCGTCGTCGAACGTATCGCCGGAGATATCGAAAGAACTGGAGAAACAACCGCAAAGGAAATCCATGCCTTCACCCGACAGGTCGGAGCAATCTCCACCGGCGTCTGAGCTCCGATCTCCTCTGCCGGAACCACGGACGCCGTCGTCGGAATCACCTTATCCGAAGTCGCCTCTTCCTCTTCCGGTTTTCGAATTCAAAGAAGGCACGAGGTCGTCGTGGAAGTTTTCCAGAGACATGCCGAGGCTCTCACTCGATAGCAGAGCCACCGTGGACGCAAAGGGAAGCCTGTACCCGAAGGAGATCCGTACCAACGCTGCGATATTGTCTGCCAACCGAAGCGTGAACTCCGGCGACGGAGCAATTGACGGAGACAAGAATCACCGCTCGCCTAGCGTCATTGCCAGGCTAATGGGACTCGAACCGTTGCCGCAATCGGATCCCGAACCGATCAAGCTCCGGAGATCTGCGTCAGAGTCCAGAGTGAACAGAGATCTGTACCAGCCACGGTCCGTGGACAGCAATAATTTTCAGGCAAGGCAACCGCAGCAGCCGAATTTGAAGAGCAATAACTGCGGCAATGTAGGCAGAGAGGATCGGAGCTGCAATACTAGACAGGTAGATCCGAAATCTTACAATGTGAAAGCTCAAAACAGGGGAATGGTGCAGAGGAAGAGCTTCTTTGATTCGGCGGATTTTTTTCCGGAGCCGAAACAGTCGATTTCGGTGTACGGTGAGATTGAGAAGAGGCTGAGGATGAGAGGCATTGATGAACCGTCTAAAGATTTGGAGACATTGAAGCAAATCCTTGAAGCTTTACAGCTCAAAGGTCTTCTTCACTCCCGGAAATCTTCGCCTCAAATCAACTCCCGAAATTTCGTCTACGACCGGTTCTCGGAATCGCCGATTGTGGTGATGAGGCCGTCCAGATCGCCGACTTCCACTAACCGAGCCGCCAGATTCGGCAACGAATCGCCGCCTTCAAGCTTCCGGTCAAGAGCCGGAGTTCGCCGGAACGCGAACCCCGCCGGCGAGACGTATCAGGCAATGAGCCCAAGGCGTGAGCGGGCGGAGAATGTGCGGAGCCAGAGCAGAGGTAGAAGTCCGAGCGCGCCGACCAGGAGCGAGAGTGGTGTGAGAAGTCCGAGTCGGAGAGGAGGCCCATTAGTGATCGAGACGCATAGGAAAGCAAGTGTGGATTCAGTGGAGCACAGGAGAGTCTCTCCGGTTCACTCTCCCAAGGTTAGTTCAAGACGGTCGGTCTCAGATCAACCTACGACCAACCGGTCACCGAGGGTCAAGAAACCAACGGCTGAGATGACGCGTAAGGAGGAAAAAATAACTATTCACAGAGCAGAGGATGATTCCTCCACCATGTCAGAGAGCAGTTCTTCACAAACCGACACTGAGGTAAACTTAATTGGTTAAATTCCTTAATTAACTTTCCTTGTAGTAAATTTTTTCTTCTTCATGTAATCAAGTAAGGCCCTATTAGTTCTTCGACGACGCGTTTATTAATCGAATGAAATGATAATGGCAGAGATGGAAGGTGGAGGAGTACAAAGAAGGGAGGAGTCTATTGGAGAGGTGTGACAAGCTACTCAACAGTATAGCCGAGTTGCAACCGAGTCCGGTTTCGGTGCTGGACTCGTCGTTTTACAAAGAGGAATCTTCACCCTCGCCAGTGATGAAGCGCAGCATTGATTTCAAAGGTAATTGGGCCACTTCCACCCTGCCACACACAGACACTACCATTTTTGTTTCTTTAAACAGCTCTGGGTTTTGGACCCTGGACTGGTCTTCCTTCCAGTTTCAGAGAGATTTTGACTGCTTACAGTTTGCGTTTTTAAACCTCATGGTGACGTCTCTGCACCCCTCCCTACCCTTTTACTCCCTACCCTTTTAGCATTCATATTTCATAGGTTTACTGGTACTATACCACTGCCTGGCCTGGGCTGTGGGGAAGCGATCCTCTGCACTCTCTGCAGCAGTGAATATATCTAGTAAACTCTTTAACACCCAATTAATCCGCTCCACGTCAGCCAGCCCCGATTTGGACCTCCCCCCCCCAGCTCAGATTTTTATGCTTTACAAAATGCTACAATTAACACGTGGTTGGTTTGGATATGAAATAAATGGACTCCGTGGGTACAGTAGAGTCATGGGAGTACGATACACTTTCTTGTTAGGGTAGAGTCCTGGAAAACGACAACGTTTTGCTAGTCAAGATCGAATTGATGAACCCCTAACCGTAATCCATGACAATGACCCACTTGCAACTACTGCTGCTGCATTTTCCCCACTAAATTTGGTTTTCCATATACCGGCCCTGTCTACATTTTCGGCCAGTTGTTGATTGTTGATTCTGATTTTCGGTTTGATGAAACAGGTGATCAGATGGAAGATATCTGGGGTCAAGCAATCTGTGGAAACGAGTCGGAATCCGACGACTGTGATTTCGTCTATGTTTCCGAGATTCTCCGAGCTTCGAATTACTTACCGGACGACTCGGACATTTTCTTATTGCTGGAGAAGCAGCAACAGCTCAAGGGAAAAGACACGTCCAGAGTTTCGACGCTCGAAAGGAAGTTAATCTTCGACATTATCAACGAGATTCTCGACCGAAACCGGCAATTGCCGCCGTGGAAGGCCGTCTCGAGGCAGACTTCGGTGTCCGAAATCTGGTCCGAGTTTCAGAGAATCCGGGAGAGGGATGAATCCGAAGACTTGTTCGAGGTCATATGTGGAGTATTGAAGAAGGACCTTGCGGGTGACGCAATAAACGGCTGGGGTGACTGCTCTGTCGAAATGTCCGACGCCGTTTTGGACATTGAACGCCTCATTTTCAAAGACTTGATCGGCGAAACGATCCGAGATCTCGCCTCTTTTCCCCCCAATTCCGGTAGAGTTTCGGCGCTTTGTAGGAAGTTGGTCTTCTGAAACGGAGGGAAGAAGGGGATGGAAGTTTCAATTTTCGCGCCTTCTTTTTTTTTTTTTTTTCTTTTTCTTTGAAATTAAAAATATGATGTTGTTTAGCTTTTTTATTTCTTTTTAGATTAGAAAATTTGGGGAAATGTTTGTCTACGTGCTTAAAAAAACCAGGCAAATCTAACGGTCACAATCTGTAAAAAAAAAGAAAAAAAGGGGGTCTCTCTCTCTCTCTCTCTCTCTCTCTCTTTCTTGTTATCATAATCTCTCTGTTTATGAAAAAGTGAATGTGGTGTGCTCTACTCAAAGCAAAGCATGTGCAGAAATGAGAGGAAAAAAGTGTTAAAAGCCTGAAAAAGGGGCAATGTTTTCAGCGTTAAAGCGATGATTGATTCATGTGTGTTGTCTCCAAGTGAGGGGTTAAACATTCCATGGCTGCTCATGATGATCATAGCACCCCTATTCTGGGCCAGCAACCTAAAATTTTGGATCTTACATTATAAAAATAGAGTATGGAAAAGACAGAATTATTGTGAAGCATAGATAGCGCATGAATTCTTCTCATGAAAACATCGAGTTTCATTACTGAGTGAGAGAATTTCATGGAATGGAGGTTAAAAAAGAAATTGAAACTGTAGATTGGTTATCTAATCGGTTTTAAAGTTTTCGGAGAATTCAGGGAATTGAACCAGTAGATTGATCTTTTTCTGATTTTGCAAACCTTATATATAATTTAGGTAAACTTCACCGATGTTGGCGGTTGCGTCAGAAATGAGTATATCGGCTATCTCGTTTTGATGAACAGTAAAAGTCAAAACCTGCTAATGTGGTTGCAAGGTGAGCATATTAAGAAGGCAAAATTAATCTAATAGACTCAAATGTAATAGGGTAGTTGATTTTTCAACCAAAAATAAAATATGTACTTACTTGCTTTCTGTAGCTTTTTTTTTTTTTTTGATCAAGAAGAACTTCATTAATAATGAACTGCTTTCTGTAGCTTAGTAGTTTTTTCTTATTATCATTTAAAAAAAAAAAAAAACCAATGTTAAGCGAAACCGAATTCGAATCTTATTATTCTCATTATAGAATTTAATTTTGAGTTCAAATTGTGTTTGGAATTGAAGTGGAAAACAAAATCAAATTATAAGCAACAGCTAGCAGATTCAGACGCCCCTTTTTCAGGCTTTAACAAGCAACTAACAACTAACTACTAACAATCAACTAACAACTACAGCAACACAGCTAAGAGTTCTATTAGCCTATCAACTGTATCAGGAGCTCTATGTCATGTGCCTCCACTTTGTTGTTGTTCCTAATGTGCCTCCAGTCCAAGCTTTAAAGGCACAAACAGACCTTTTTAGAGAGCTACACAAAATAGTCCTTATAAATTTATAATAGGCTAGAATGGTCCTCATCTTCTGCTGGATCACATTCATAATATACATCACTGGTCTTCTCTTATTCAGCTACAGTTATAAGGTGGTTCCCAATTATGTGTATGGACCATCAATCATTGTCAAACAGATTGATTTTCAACTCTTCCTCTTTGTTTTTTTGCCTCACAAAAATTATACAAAACCCTATTTAGATTTCTAATCAGTTGCAGACAGATGCATGAGGCTTGGTACCAGTTTTTGGGTCCTATGGCAGTGCCTTTTATCTTTTCATGCAGATTTTTCTCTACAATGCAGTGGGCATAAACCAAAGAAAGAAAAAGCTCAAACTTGGTGGGGTTTCTCGATAGATAAGGCGTACGTATCCCATCAAGGCATCAACATGCGTTGCCCCCTTGGCGATTTCGTGCCCCTAATCTCTTCTAATTATTGTATGCCTTGGTTATATATAAACTCTGTGTCGCGTAACCTCCGTATATATCGTAATCGTTATGCAAGTAATGGGTTGTCTCTTAGCCATAAGCAAGCTGAGGAGAAAGTTAGGCCAGCTATCAAAATCTTTGATTTCATTCCATTAATCTCTTTGGTCCATTCCTCAGTAGAGATCTCCAAAAGGGCAGAGGAGAAAAAACCAAAGGGGTTTCCAAAACAAGGGAAGGATGGGGTCTTTGTCATCTCAAAAGGGCACAAGCTTATCTATGACTGTGCGAGGGAGATGGGGATGGGTGCACTGGCATAGCCACATGCCCACTCTCATAACATTTAGTCTTTCTTCTGTAACATATATTTGAATTTTTTTTTTTTGGTAATATGTAACATATATATATTTGTTTGGATGGTGGCTCATCTTACAATCAAACAAAATTAGTGACCACTTGAAAGAAATTTACTAAATTTTTTTGTCTGGGTCGGTAGTCATCATCAACCCCATCGTTGTCTCCTCCATAGGTGTCTTTGCCAGATGAGAATTTGACTGAGCAACGTGACTTCATTATTGGTTCTCTCAGAGTTTCAGTCATGGCATGGAGTAGTACTATTCCATAAATAAATAAAAATTGAAGGAGGGAACACATTGATGGGGAGTCATCGACTATTGCTTCGTTAGTATTATTCACCTCAAGCTCCCAGCATTTGTCTCTAAAACCAGCATGCACAGTCACATGCACATTCATAACGTACTATAGTTTTTTTGTTTTTTAATCAAACCCAGAACCGGATGTCAATAGATAAATTCATCTAAAGTCAGAATAGACTGTTACATACCATTCTGCTGTCATTTATACACAGACAAGAAGATAATGGTAGTGTGCCCACAGTGATACATAAAAATAGACTCACTCATTAGACATTCATGAACGAGGGCTAATGAGAGTCGTGTATTGTTTCCCTTTAGTGAGAGAAGCTCCTGCTTCTCTCTTACCCAGGCTCTCTCTTCTCTGCAGCAACTTTTTCTTCTTTGATTTTCCTCACCCATGTGGTGATTCTCACCCAAGTGGTGTTTTGATTTCCTTGTTTTCCTCTTCTTTTGCATCTGATTTTTGTTCTCACTGTTCAAATATGTTTTTAGATCTTAGATCTGAATCTCTAAGATATACTCTCAGATTTGTTCTCATGGTCATTCTCAGTTTTTGTTCTGCCTTTGCTCCTCAAGATGTCCAAACCGTGAACAAATCTCCTTCTTCTTGTCTACCTTGCCCTGCCATGGAAGAGTCCGTACTCCTCTGCAACCACCTCTTCAGATCTCAGGTTTCTTTGCTAAGATCTATTTTGGTTTGGTTGTTGTTATCCTTTTTATGCGAGATCTTCTCGTAATCGGTTAACTAGAGAAGGTATGGCGGCTCTGTCCGTATCCTCACCTCTGCAGACCACCCTTGGTTACCAACCCTTGCTCATGATTTCAGTCGGAGCTCCGATGTCGAATCTGCTATGGCGGCTGTAAGTTGGAGATGAAGAAGAAACTTTGATTAGGATTTGGGTTTTTTGGGCTGCTTGGGCCTTTATGTTTTCAGCTGTTTCTTTCTTGTATTTTGATTTCTCTAGTCTTGCTTGTTCTAGCAGTTGACTATGTGAATCATGCTTTGCAGACTTCGTCTGTATTGGGCTGTGTCCCTTGTACTGTTGTTTGGATTTGAGCCTTGTTAATTGATGCTACCTTTCGACCAAAAAAAAAAAAAAAAAAAGACATTCATGAACATAAACCTAGCGGGAATCCTTCTTTGGTACTACTCCATATGCGCTAGAGGTGTATAAAGTGCGCACACAGCGCCTGGCTTCCTAAGAGAAAAGGAAATTATTGAATTTAGACTAACTAAAAACATAAATAGACTACGGCAACAACCCAGCCCAAAAGGGCAACCCCAAGAAAGAGGCCAAACTCAAGACCCACCCAAGAATGGCTTGACCCAAGCCCAAATTCCATCTTAGCCTCACTGGTTGCACACGGATGCAAATCCCCTGGACCTCGCCGCTGCATCCTAACACCGCAACCCGCGCCGCAAACCACTCCTTCACATCCACGCCGCAACCGCACCACCACGTTAATGCTGCAAGCGGCGCCGCCACGTCTACGATGTGCCCAAGCCACTTAGCCACACCACGTTGAACCATCCTCCCACGATGCCTGATCTAGCACCCCGTCCCATTGTCCAACCCCTCCATCCTCGATGAAGCGCGACCCGCGGTGTACAAAAGCCCACCGTGCCCAAGACTTTGTCAGGTACTCGCCGACAAAACCAACAACCAAACCTTGAGCCAACACCCCTCTCTCAGAACTCCCTGAGCACCTAGCCTTCAAACACCCGGCAGCGGCCCTTCAGTGGCGAGGAGATCCCCATCGACCTCGAGCGCCGCCGGACAGGCAGAAATATTCAAACCCTAGACCCAAGAGCAGTTTGAATTTTTTGGAGCAGAGAGAGCCACTTTTAAGGATAGCTTCATAACGTACTATAGCTTAAGAACTCACAAACGAAGTATAAGTTGAATTATATGTTTTTTTTTTATATTATTATTACATCAACAATTATAGATTACAACTATTTTTTTTGTGATTCATCGAACTCATAACCTCTCAATTAAAAAGATGAGAGTTATGTCACTTGATTAAATTCTAGCTGCAGTTGAGTTATATGTCTTTTTTTATTTATTTATTTTTATCAGGGATGAGGTAGCAAGCTATTTTGGTTATGCTAGCGAGTTAGTAACACACCCATTAAGTCAATATTTGGACAGATGTCCATGAGGATATTCTAGTAAAGCCAGACTAATCCCTCACCATAGACGCACGAATCCAAAGGCCCCTCAAACTTTTTTTTTCTTTTTGGTCGATAATGAAACCTCATTAAGCCATAAGGGAAAGCAAAGAATGGTAGATTCAACAATAGAATAGAAGCTGGAAAAGAGATTGACAGCAGTAAAAAAGCAAAGGAAACAGTAGACTGGAAAAGACCCCTCAAAACGGTGAGAGTTGGGACTAAAAGGCTAGCCATGAGGTTCTATGTGGCCGCTCGACCAACCTTACCACACCATGTGGTTAGTTGAATTATATGTTGTGTTTTGATAAAAAAAATAAAACAAAATAAAAAAACCCACACATATTATTGTTTCAAGTTCTTAAGTTTTTCATATATTCTCTACTATGTAGTAAATGGTGGTTCTAATTGGACCTCCAAATTTGCTATTTAGATCTCTCATACTTAGTATACCTCTAGTTTACTTTTTAGAATACTTGAAAAGTGAAGTAGACCTCCTTATTTTTACCAAAACATCCTTGAACATGAGATACAACAATAAGTTATTCTACTTTTTATCTCTATCTTCAACCACAAGAAGAATAATAAATAAAAATCACATGATATTGCTCTCTTATGAGTAAGTCTTTCCTCCACCAAAATTAATCAGAGGGTTGGTTCTTAATCTTGATATGTTGCTGGAATCTCTCAGAATTTGCTAAAAGAAGGATTTCAAGGGTTTTGGGTTGGAAGATCGGGTAATCGCTATATCATAACATTCAAGTAATTTAGTTTAAGGAAATTTCAAATAAGATTATTTTGAATTTATTTTTGTATTAAATGATGGACCATGTATAGAAATTATTATTTTTACTTAATTATTTTAGGTAAATTATAAAACTATATGGCAATACAAGGAAATTCGGGAAAAAAAATTATTGTTATATTTGGGGAGGTATTCTGTTTTTATTTTTATTTTTTCATTTTGCTCTCTTTGTCCTTATTTGTATTTTCATATACTTGACAAAGTCTATTAATAATTGAAAAAAGTTGGAGGTCCACATATCAAATTTGGAGGTCCAACTAGAACCACCATGTTGTAAAAACTGCCACCAATTGATAGATAAGAAAAATAATGTTCGCTAACTCATCTCGATTTTATTTAATAGCAAAATAAAATTAAAAGAACATCAAACTAAACAAAACCTAGTCTTACTATCTTAAAACATGTCAAAAACCATCCAGCACTAGCGTGGAATGGGGAAATTTCTAGTAATACTACTTGTGCTAATTTCTTGAAGGGAAACTTAAATTATAATAATCTTAACCGATTGAATAGCATACAGCTATTATTTGGTCTAGCTACTATTGTTAGAATCGGATCTCTCTTGGGGATACATAGCTAAGTGTATATTGTTGTTAACCTCTGCGAAGCACGTCTGCACCACATCGCCGACCTGAAAATTTTCAACTTGCACCACCCTTGACCAGCCGCTTGTTAAACCATACATGAGGTCTTGATACCTCACAAGAGTCAAAAAATTATCAAGAAGTCGGGGTGACATGAACCATATTGGAATAGCTTGGTTCGGAACAAAATTAATATCTACATCGCATAAGGATTGAGGTAAACTGAGCACCAAGGTACCACTGGTTATGTCGTTTGCAGACAACGTTAAGTTGCCAATAAACTCAATTTTTGCAGGGCGCCACATTTTGATTGTGGCTTTCATATCAGAATGCATTATACCCTCCATTGTCGTCGTCTAGCTACTGGTTAAGACTTTTCTTTGTGATCAACTTGTGAGATGGTGTCTGCATGTTTGGGGTTTATATACAAGATGGTGTCTGCATGTTTGGGGTTTTATTGACGACTTGGTTTCCAAGGTAATTTGAAGGCTTAAATCTGGAAATATTGAACAACATTCCTGATTTAATACATGCACAAGTATATGCATATGAGATCTACTCTCCTAAAAAGACTAATAACTTTCTATCACATGTAGCATATAAAATTTTGTAGAATTAATTCTGCAATACTCTCTCTCTCTCTCTCTCTCTCTCTCTCTCTCTCTCTCTCTCTCTCTCTCTCTCTCTCTCTCTCTCTCTCTCTCTCTCTCTCCCTCTCTCTCCCCTAATTTCCAATCAAAGACCGAGAATTATTATTAAACTTATACATAATTATATAAGTTTAGACAATTTGGTAGAAGACTAACCGTTTATAGTACAAAACTACAAGGAAAGTTCTACAATGTGTTAACGTATAACATGCATACAATTGCCTTAAAAGTGGTAAAATGAGTCCTCAAAATAGTAATATTAGTCTTTAAAGTAGTAACATGAGTCCTTAAAGTGGTAAATTTTCTTAGTTACCACATGAGTTCTCAAAATAGTAATATTAGTCTTCAAAGTAGTAACATGAGTCGTTAAAGTGGTAAATTTTCTTAGTTTACCATATGAGTCCTCAAAATAGTAATATTAGTCCTCAAAGTGGTAACATGAGTCCTTAAAGGGGTAAAAATAGTTGATGTATGAGAAATGTTAACATATCATAGCTTTACCCAAACTACAAATGTTGAAAATGATAATTAAACTTATACCATTGACGGAGATAATATCAAATGCCGAACATTGATGATAAGCATATGCCAGGGAAAAAATTGAAAGACTGTAAAGAACAGCGTTCAAGATATTCATTCTATGTTCCGAATGCAATATAAACAAAAACAAAATGTACAGACAACAGAAAATTGCTGCAATATCATAAGCCCCATGGAAGCTCTCATCTTTGTATCTTAGTCAGCAACTCTTTATGAAGACATGCTATAGCAAATGATTATCAAAACATGCTATAAGTTCCGAGTTCCATAAGTTCCATGCTTTAAGCAATAATTCAATATGAGCTTAGAATTTTCTAGTTACTGCTAGTAAGCACCTAAATTCAAAAGCAACACTGAGAGTCACATTTTGATACCTAAATTTAAGAAAGATTGGATCACTAGTCAGAACTCTTTCTTGCATTATCCTCTGGAGGTTTGACACTACTAGAGCTGATTCTAGTAGCAACATGATCCTTTGGAGATGGTGACAGAGGATTGTTTGAGCCCAAAAGAATTTTTGGCAAGATCCCTTAAGGGAGTTTAGCGTAGCGAGCCGATACCTGCGACCCAAAATTAAGTCTACTTGAGTTTGGGTTATAACTTCGCCCATTCCGGGATCCATAAGAAAAACGAGCCCTTATGGGAATCAAGTAGCAGAGACCAATTAGGAATCTTCAGTCAATAATCCTTCTATGGCAAGGAACAATCGAAACCCTAGATATAAATACCAGGGTTCAAGGACACAACACCAAACAACTCTTCAATCAATCAATCCCAACGATTATCCAAAGTCTTTCCGGAGCAACCTACCTTCAACCTAGATATAAATACCAGGGTTCAAGGACACAACACCAAACAACTCTTCAATCAATCAATCCCAACGATTATCCAAAGTCTTTCCGGAGCAACCTACCTTCAACCTAGTTGAAACCAGCGAAACAAGGGTAACGCCCTAGCAACCCAGCGAAGCTAAAGTCACGCTTTAGCAAAACCCGTGCTTTCTCCTACTTCCCAGTGATTGCTCTGCTCAACCTACAACGTTGAGTATTGACTCGGTGACGCAAGAGATCACACCACAAGCCCTTATCCATAAGGCAAGAAGTCCTTTTCCGAATGGCATAGAAAAGAACCTGGTGACAAGGTTGGTGCTCTCCTCGTCCACAGGGTTTGATTCAGAAGTCAGGTCAAGGGACGCCCCAAAGACTGCACCTCACGGTGCTGGCACGCCTGCGCACTCAAAAGAGACTGTTTGTACCCAAGCTGGTTATGGAGCCAAACATTTTGGCACTCCTAGTGGGACCAGCATCAGCGTTTCTTCGCGATTGCCACCATTGGGAAGTCAAGCGGAAATCCTTACCAAAAAGTTTACGTTAACTGCCCGAAACACAAGACCTCCAGTTACAGGCTGCACTCTCGTGCAGACTGTCGTGGTCTTTCTAACGAACAAGTGATTTGAAGATTTTCTCTCAACCCGCCATCATCCGACATGTTAACTGAACAGGGAGGAAATCCCCAGCCCATTATTAAGGGCGACAATATTCCCACCAACCAGCCTAATGAGTTTGGTAATGCATCTAACGCCACCCAGTTGGTCGAAGAGAAGGTGATAACAAATGGTTATGTGCCCATCTCTATCCCAGAGAATGCGAATTTTTAGCTTTGTCATGCATGTGTGTGTGTGTGTGTGGAAGTAATTTGAACATTGAGTAGTTCTATTTCATCCTGTGTTATTTGCAGATTATTTGAGACAGTTGATTTTCAATAATTAGAACCACAATGGCATCACTTTCATTATCGTTTTGAATTGAATCCCCTCATTTTTTTGGTTTACATTTTAATTCTTGGTTCCGATATGTGTTTTAATGTGATTATGTCTTGGTTTCCATTGTACTACGTAACTACTCCGATCTTATTAATTCAATATGATTGTACAGTTTTACTTTCTACTAACTTCTTGATTCTAGTTCTTAATTTGCACGTATATCACTATGTAACGAAAGTTGCTAACAAGTGAAGAATAAGAAAAGTAATGTTTGATAAATCATCTTTGACTTTATTTAACAGCTGTTCGCTCAAAAATTGTCTCGACCGTGTGTCACTGGGCCGAAGACTTCTTTGGCTTACACATGTCCTTCTGGAGTGGTGACGTGTGCGTGGGCGTGCCAACTCGCGGCCGGTAGGCCAAGCAAGGTTTTGTTCTGTTTGTAGATCTTGTCCCGATCTGACTTCTGATTAGTCGATTGTGGGCTGAGGAAGGATCGATCTCGGCCGCGGGGTTCTCTCTGACTTGAATGCAAGGATTTTAGCACAGATCAGCCTTACCTAGCCATAATGCTGTGTAACTCGATGATTGAGGTGAAAGTGAAGTAATGATAATTCTTTTTGTGATTTTGTATAAAGTAAATGACGTAAAGTAAACAACACGAAATAAATAACATAAACGAAGGTGCAGGAAGATAAAGAATAAGAATGTAAATCGCAGGAAATAAAGTGCAGCAAAATGAACAGCGAAAAGATAAATTGCATGAATGTAAAGAACGACAATACAAAGTGCAAGAAAGATAAATACCGGTAAAGAAAGCGATAAGATAAACATGTAAAGATTGATTACCGCGGGAAATAAAGTGTAGACAAAGTAAACAACGAAAAGATAAGGGCTAAATACTGGTTACTACCCCGTGGTTTAGGGTCTAAAATCAATTTAGTCCCTAGACTTCTAATTTTATCAAAAACAGCCCTGCAGTTTCAATTTTGATCTAATAGGTCCAATCTGTTAGTCTTCCGATAATTGAGTTATTTAACTTGTTGACGTGGCTCATATATGGCCTATGTTTTATGATGTGGTGTTGAGGTGGCATGCATAGTCAATTTAGGAGTGGGTCTCACTATTAGAAATCTATCAAATAAAAAGTTTTTCATCATATAATCAAACTATAAGTTGAACCCATAGCAGAATATTAACGAATTGGACCTATTAGATCAAAATTGAAAGTATAGGAATGTTTTTGATGAAATTAGAAGTCCATGGACTAAATTGATTTTGGACCTAAACCACAGGGTAGTAACCAGTATTTAGCCCAAAAGATAAATTGCATGAATGTAAAGAGAAACAATATAAAGTGCCGGAAAGATAAATACCGGTAAAGAAAACGATAAGATAAACACATAAAGATTGATAAGTGTTGCTGAATTGTTGAAATGTATTGAGATAAAATTTGAATAATCGCGTAAAGTGTTTGGTCGAGGACCATTAACAATGAATCCTAGGATCCTTTTTATAGTGAAACTAAACTACTGAATGTCTCAGCCTTTACAACTAAGACCAAATTGATCACAAATAGAATAGTATTCATGTTTGTGATATTTTTTATGTTCAATGATTGATTCTTTTATGAGCAATCAATCAGGTCTTGTAACTGATGATTGGCAATAGAGGTGGCAAACGGGCCACAAAGCACGAGCACGGCACGCTTAAAAGCGGCCCGGCACGGCCCAAGCCCGTTAGTGGCCCGGCACGACTTGAGCACTTTAAAAGAACGGGTCAGGCTGGGCCTAAGAATATTGGCCCATTGGCCCGGCCCGGCCCGAGCCCGTAATGGGCCCGGCACGGCCCGAGCACGACATATTGTGGGCCGGCCTGTTACAAACACAAAATTTCATTTTGTTTTTAAAAATATTAAAAAACTACGATGATGAGATTTGAATATGAGACATTTTTATTTAAAATCTCATGACAATTCCACCAATGCTTTCTTTTATATTGTCAAAATAATGAAACAAAACATTATATCCTTATTTTGACATAAGTATTTTTTAAGTATTTTTTTCTAAATATTAAATATATGTTTATTAATAAAGACTAATCTCATAATAATACAACTATAGAATGAAGGAAAAAATAATAGATACTAAATCTTCATTATATTAATAAAGATTAATCTCACAATAATATACTAAAAACAATATATTTTGAGTTTTTTCTTTCTTTCTTTCTTATAGTGGAATATAAAAAATTATTAGAAATCTAATCTTAAAAAGCTAAGATTAAGAAAAACGTTGTAGAACTTAATTTATCTTAATTTTCTAAATAGTTAAATAAATTTTATTTTTATTTGTTCAAATTAAGATTTTAAAATCGTGCTTTATAGTGGGTAGGCACGAGCACGGCCCGGAACGATATGGGCTCGGGCCATGGGCCGGGCCGGGCTTAATGTTTAAGTAAATGGGTCGGCACGAGCCCGACACGATAATAAATGGGCCGGCCCAAGCACGGCACGAAGCACGACTAAGCTTGCTAAAAATGGGCCGGGTCGGCCCGTTTGCCACCTCTAATTGGCAATAACACCTCCTGATGCTCATTTAAGTTAATTGCCCCAAACTTCGGTAACGTTTCTCTTAACAATCAACATCTTTGATGTGCCGCGGTCATTCATTACGCCTTGTGATTCATTTGATCTCTCCCTATTTAATAACGACTCTCTGCACACGTTATTTTCGGTCATAAATTTGACAATAAACATTTAATGTGCCGCGGCTAATTGGCCGCGGTCCTTCATTAGGCTGCAGCCCCTTCATTAAGCCTTAAAGGCCGGGCCCACCTATCTGCTACGTGGGCCTTGCCAAAGATAGGTTCAAACAACAGCAAAACAAAATTAAAAGAACAACAAAGTAAACAAAACCTAGCTATAAGAAAATGATGACCTTCTAGCACTACACGAGCATTATTCCCTGAAGCTAGAAAATTAAACCATAATAATTTTAACTGATTCAATAGCATGCAGCTAGTATTTGCTCTAGTTAGTATTCTTATGAGAAGATCCTTCCGGGTGATACATAACTAAGTGTAGATTGTTGTTAACCTCTGTGAAGCACCATAGCTGCACCATATCACCGACCTGAAAATTCTCAACTTGCACCATCCTTGACCAGCCGCTTGTTAGACCATACATGAGGCTTTGATACCTTACAAGGGTCAAAAAAGTATTAGGATGCCGAGGTGATAGGAACCACAATGGAATGGCTTGGTTCGAAGCAAAATTAATATCTACGTTGCATAAGAATTGGGGTAGATTGAGCACCAGGGTACCACTGTTTATGTCATTTTCAGACAACATTAAGTTGCCAATAAACTGAATTTTTGCAGGGCGCAGCATGTTGATCCAGCTATCATATGCATTATACCCTCCATTTTCATCGTCTACTAGTTAAGACTTTTCTCTCTGCTTGATTTGTGAGATGGTGTCTGCATGTTTAGTCTATATATAGCATAGACAACTTGGTTTCCAAGGTAATATGAAGGCTTAAATCTGAAAATTCTGAGCAACATTCCTGATGATTTAATACGTGCACAAGTATATGCATGAGATCTACTCTCCTGATTTCCAATCCGAAGACCAATATCTTGCTTTCATACATAAGATCTGCTTGTAGATATTGCAATAATATAAACTCTTATACAGGCATTTTTATCGTCCTCAGGAGAAGGCTTTGTATAGATATGTGTATGTATATATTTCACACATTCAAATAGCATAATGGCATTATGGGGTTTGTGTGTATGTGGAGATATAGTTGGGAGAAAGTGAATATGTTCCTTCGAATATGGAACCCAAAGGGAAAGGGCCAGGAAGATATTTCATATGGACAACTTAATCACCTCACAATAAATACTGAGTTTAGGTGTAGTGTGTATAGTAAAGTCCATCAGATATTCCATAACAGAATTTTGAGGCTGAGCTTTGGCTGTATTCAGACAAATAATAATTTGTAGCTAAGGTTAAGAACAGAAAATTTGCTGGTATCTCATGTACAAATTCCATTGCTATGTTTATCTGTTTGAGGACTAGTGAAAGCAACCGTCTCCACTACAATATTCATATGATTTGTTCTTTTTCTTAAAAGTGTAGAAGTAGTAGTGTGTTCGATGAATTGCCTGAAAGATACTACAGCAACAGTCGACAATTAACCTAAACAAACTATTTTGCCAATTTCTACATCTGATTGCAGGTAAATTCGTCACCAACCGTGACAATCATTCATTCCTATACTATGTCTTTTGGTTC
Organism: Rosa chinensis; assembly: GCF_002994745.2. Taxonomy (NCBI): domain Eukaryota; kingdom Viridiplantae; phylum Streptophyta; class Magnoliopsida; order Rosales; family Rosaceae; genus Rosa; species Rosa chinensis. The sequence goes on along the minus strand of NC_037093.1, from coordinate 52,821,231 downwards.
ACATCTGAAAGGGAAAAAAAGGGATCCAATGAATTGAAAATTTTCTCTTATGGGTCAAATTAGGTCGTAGCATTTGGTCACTCTCAGGGACGTAGCCAAGACAAGGCTACTTAGGCTACAGCCCAAGGGAAAATTTGGCCCAAAATTGACTAAGTATGGGTATAGCCCAATAAAAAAAATATAAAAAAAATAGGGGAATTTGATTCCACACCCAAATTGACACACCTCTTTTAGAATAAACCCATCCATAAGTGTGTTTTAATATACACCCAAACCAATTAATTAGATTTATGCAAAATAAAAAACCTATTAAATAGACTAAATAATAAAACCCAATATTGTTAAGAATTACTGAATCTGTCACTTTTAAATTCCCATTCACCTATTAAATAGGATTGATAATAAAATCCAGTAATGTTGCTGATGGAAGTCGATCATGAAACGGCTGCCCATAGACGTCGCCCAGAATTACTCAACCCTTGATTTCAGCAATTGATAATTCTCCTCTGGGTTGGAGGTTACGTAATTTCACATTGAAAAGTGTAATCTGCACATTCAAAGCTGGTGTCAATATCTCTACAAGCTTGTGATATAAATGGATTGCACAATCAGAGGTTGGTGGGTTGCCTGTGTTCGACAGCATATCCGATTGGTACGGTTGATGAGTATTGTGATTGCTATCTATTCAAAAGGTGTGTGTGCTCCTGACGAAGAGGTATTTGTTTTGTGATGGTTCTAGGTTTTTGATATTGAGTAGGTATGATAGACTATACAAGTTCTTGATTGCAGGGTTTTGTTTCATCTTCTTGTTTCTCAATAGATACTACAAGTTAATTTTGATGGCTAAAGAGTACACCCACCTGGAATTTAGGTGCGACCTTCTCAAGTTTGGACGTGTTATGACCGACGAGTTAAGGGCTGAAATTACTGAAGTGCGCTTGATCTGATTGCACCCTCCATCATCTACAATAACATGGACCCTATTATGAAAAATTAATGAACATGGAATATTGATTCTATACCTACGCCTATTGGAATGGGGAATCAAATTTCATTCAAAAAAAGGGAAGAAAAAAAAAAGCAAAATGACATACCTTGATGAGAGGATGTTTAATCACTACATGATAGGAATACCTCCACAAAAGGATGTTTAATCAGATTGAGAAATGTACGAAATCTAATAGCAATATCTACACAACCACATCTACTTAAAAATAGCAAATATAAAGATCAAATCTGAAAGGAAGAGATAAACAATAATTAAGACCATTAATCTTTTTAAATAAGGAATATCTACACAAACATATCTCCTAAAATATGGCATCAGTTAATGGCAATTGATCACGTTGACATATTTAATAATAGGATTATCTACACAAACATATCTACTAAAAAATGGCAAATATATAGGTCAAATAAAAAAGGAAGAGATATGCAATAATTAAGGCAAGTAATCGTTTTTAAATCAGGAAAAATAAATTGATGGTATTAAATTCTAATTTGTGTTTATAACTGATGCCATATTTAAATTTAAAAAAAACACCTATATTTGATGAATTTTTTCCTTCTTCGACGATAAGGGTAAAATAGTCAAACTAAAAAAAGAGAAAAAAACTTAATTATAGACTTAAAACCTATACGGTAGGTTTAATTATGTGAATGGGTGTAGATTAAAAGAAAACATATGATTGGGTTTCCCTTAAAAGGAGCTTCATTTTTTGGGTTTTTTTCTAATTTTCTCAAAAAAATATTATACCAAAGCATCAAGTCGACTCTCAGAGTCTCAGACTCTCTCCTTCTCCCTGTGATGCTATCCCCATTTCGCTTCCGCCTTCCAGGAGTTCCAGCCTTCCAGGTCCGATTAGCGAGTCCTGGCAATCCGCCGAGCCGGGAGCCACCTCCACCGCTCCACGCCTGAGCCGCCTCCTCCACCACCGAGCCACCTCCACGGCTCCACTGCGAATCTATGACAGTGAGTGCGACTCCTTCAAGGCTTCAATCCCAGGTATTGGATTTTTGGTTGATTGATTGTCATTGCTGCAGTGGGAATGGGTTGTTGTCTACTTATCTTGTTGAATGTTTGATAATTAAGTGTCATTGCTGATGGGTTCATGGGTAATGGGTTGTTGATGATGGGTTGATAATTGGGAATGGATCTCTGTATCAGGTTGTTGCTGTTACAATGATTAAGGTTAGAAACTTAGAAATCAGTAAGCTGCGAAAAAGAGTACAGAAAGAATGAAAGATCATAATCATATTATCCTTTTTTTTTTCTTTTTTTTCTTTTTTATGTCTAGCTTGTTTTGTTTAACAGTCCAAATTAACCAAATACTAAACAACGAGTAGAATGGTAATTTGTTGCAAAATGTATATATATTAAAGCATGAAGTTGCTATATGATCATCCAAATGCATTGAAACTCTGCTACCTGTGCGAGAACTCCAATTGCTATATGAATATATGATCATCAAAATGCATTGTGTTAATTGTTATATTGAAATGTATGTATATATATTATAGGTATTGAATAAAATGACGGATCGCCAAAAACCCAAGCGGTACAAAAATATTCTTTCATGGTTTACAAGTGATACTCCATCAAGTGGTAGTGGGAATGAAATTGGGAGTGGGAGTGGGAGTAGAAATGTGGCTGAGAATTCTGTGAATGATGTTCCTATAAACACTTCTCCACCTAGTCCACTAGAAGAGTGTCGTGATGAAAGAATTGAGATAGATGAAAATGTTGATGTTACTTCTCTTGAGCGTGATCCAGGAATACGACTTCCAATATGCAAGTATCATTTGAATGAGCGTGACAATATTCGAAGAGCTTATGTGGTCTTAGGACCATATCAACCTGTGTTAAACAAGTATCCACCTTGTTTTGATGGAGGTCAAGGTCGAAAATTTAATGCCAAATGGTTCAAAGATTGGCCTTGGCTTGAGTATTCCGAAGAGTTGGACAAAGCATATTGCTTCTCGTGTTTCCTCTTTGATAATTATCCATCCCACCATCCAGCATTCACTGAGTGTGGGTTTCAAGGTTGGAAGAATGTTATGTCCAAACAGTCTGGCATTCTTGGTCACGTGGGAGGATTAAATTCCCCACATAATGCTACCATGCACAAGTGGGAGACACTAAGAAACCCATCTAAGCATATTGAGAGAGTGATTAGCACACAATTATCACAAGAAGTAGCAAATAACCGACTCCGACTTATTACTAGTATAGAGAGTGTAAGGTTGTTAGCCCACCAAGGATGTGCTTTTAAATGGCGTGATGAATCCATTGATTCATCCAATAGTGGAAATTTCAATGCAGTAAGGAAGTCTTTTGGAAGAATGAATATAGAAGTTCAAAAAGTCTTAGAAAATGCTCCTGGAAATGCTAAGTATATTTCTCCAGAAATTCAAAGACAAATTGCCAATATTCTTGCCAACAAAGTTAGAACAAAGATTCGTGAGGAAGTGGGAGATGCCAAATTTTGTATCCTAGTTGATGAAGCGGTTGAGGCATCTAATAGGGAGCAAATGGCTATCATTCTTCGATTTGTTGATTGTTATGGGTTTATTAGAGAACGGTTTTTCAAAGTTATTAGTGTTGCAGACACTTGTTCTCTAACTCTGAAAAATGAAATATCCAAAGTGCTTGCTCAATATGATCTTCAGGTAGAAAACATGCGTGGCCAAGGATATGATGGTGCTAGCAACATGCGGGGTGAATTTAATGGTTTACAAGCTTTGTTTCGTGAAGAGTGTCCATCTACATATTATGTGCATTGCTTTGCTCATCGCTTACAATTGACTTTAAATGCTGCAGCTAAAGGAGTGCATGATATTTGAGAATTTTTCTCTACTCTAAACTTCATTGTAAATTTTGTTGATTCTTCTGTAAAACGGCATTCAGCGTTAAAAGTTATCAGAGAAGAAGAAATTGCAGAGTTAGTGGCTGTTGGTACAGGTACAGGGGCTAATCAGGCTTGCACTTTGCAACGAGTAGGGGCTACTCGTTGGGGTTCACATCTTCGATCTATATCAAGTTTGATTAAATTATTTGGAGCCACCCGAACAACTCTCGCAGAATTGGTTGCAAACGGACCAAATAAAGTACAAGGAGAAGCAAAGAGTGTAGGTAAGGCTATGGAGCGTTTTGATTTTATGTTTTGCTTGCTTTTGATGCATGATGTCATGAGGATTACTGACTTTCTTTGTCAGTCATTGCAAAAAAAAGCCATAGACATTTTGAATGCTCTAAACTTTCTTTCAATAACAAAATCAAAACTTCAAGATATGAGAGAAGATGGTTGGGATAATTTGATTATGAGGGTTGCATCATTTTGTTGTGAGTATGATATTATTATGCCGGATATGTCTGCTCCTTACAAGAAAGGTATAAGGGCTTGGAACAAAATATTATAAATGAGCATTATTATCGGGTCAATATACTTAATGTTGTAATAGATTTTTAATTGGCAGAGTTGGATAGTAGATTTCAAGATAATTCGTTGGAGCTTCTTGTTCTTAGTGCTACATTTGATCCTCGTGATAATTTTGTTTCATTCAAATCTGAAGATGTTTGCAATCTTGTTTTGAAGTTTTATTCTCAAGATTTTACATCATCTGATATGTATGCTCTAGACATGGAGTGTGGGTATTTTCTAACAGATATTCAAAGGGATGTAAGATTTTCCAACACAAATTCTGTGTCTGATTTGTGTCGGCTGTTAGTTGAATCAGGAAAGTCTTCATTCTTTCCTATGATTTACAGGTTGATTTGCCTTGTTCTGACTCTGCCAGTTTCTACAGCAACAACAGAGATAACATTTTCATCTATGAACATCATAAAAAACAGACTTCGAAATAAGATGGAAGATGACTTTCTTGATGATTTGATGGTTCTCTACATTGAAAAAGACTTTGCCGATAGTATTGATAATGATTCAGTGATTACTGAATTTGAAGTTAGTGGGTCTCGGAGGTTACGATTCAGATAGATTTATGCTTGTAATTTTTAATTTACGGGGTTTTGGTTTTATGTCCCCCCCCCCCTACATTTGATCCTCGTGCTAATTTTGTTTCATTCAAATCTGAAGATGTTTGCAATCTTGCTTTGAAGTTTTATTCTCAAGATTTTACATCATCTGATATGTATGCTCTAGACATGGAGTGTGGGTATTTTCTAACAGATATTCAAAGGGATGTAAGATTTTCCAACACAAATTCTGTGTCTGATTTGTGTCGGCGGTTAGTTGAATCAGGAAAGTCTGCATTCTTTCCTATGATTTACAGGTTGATTTGCCTTGTTCTGACTCTGCCAGTTTCTACAGCAACAACAGAGAGAACATTTTCATCTATGAACATCATAAAAAACAGACTTCGAAATAAGATGGAAGATGACTTTCTTGATGATTTGATGGTTCTCTACATTGAAAAAGACTTTGCTGATAGTATTGATAATGATTCAGTGATTACTGAATTTGAAGTTAGTGGGTCTCGGAGGGTAAGATTTAGATAGATTTATGCTTGTAATTTTTAATTTACGGGGTTTTGGTTTTATGTCCCCCCCCCCCCCCCCCCCCCATTGTATGTTTTAAATAACAAAGGCGTGAGGATGAGCCTCCCACTGAGTTCCAAACCTAAAAAAAAAAAAAGAGTTCTTCGCAAAATTTTTGTATGTATAAAATTAGCCCAACCCTTCTCTCATTCCTGGCTACGTCCCTGGTCACTCTCCTCTCTTAGTGAGACGGAAGAGATGGCAGAGTATGAACTTGGTCACTTAGCAGCAAACTGAAGGTGGGAGACATTGCTGGGTCACCCCTTGCTCACTTTATACCCTACATTAAATCTTGATTCAAAGCACTTGGTTCTCACAAGAAACCTACTAGGCTACTTGGCTCTTCAATTAGGGTAAAAGAGAAGGTGATGACTCATGAGATCATCATCCCATAATTTGAGAAAAATAACTGTTTTTTTTTAATCAAACCCAAATCGGGTGCCAATATATTGCATCACAAGCCATAATAGGCTGGTACATATCCTTCCGCCGTAGACAAGAAGTTAGTGGTAGTACTCACAATGGTACATAACTATAGATCCACTCATTAGACAATTAAGTACGTAGAATTGTAATGTATGTTGGAAATACTACATCTGTCTAGTACATGACTGTTCCTTGTTTGTTCATGTCTCATTTTTTTTCTTATATACTCTCAAGTACTCAACTGTCATAAACAAATTGCTTGAGTTGACACCATAATCTCTCAGTTGCTTGTTCCAGCTGCAAGTTTTATGTATTTTCCAAATGTGCTCCGCAAACTTCCTAGAATTTGATTTTGTTTTGTTCTGCTACATGTTCAAACTTCAGCTGTCAATTTCTGTAAACATATTCAACCGCTTGATGATTGTCATTATTTACAATGTTTTCATCACTTCATGTATTCAACTTCCCAAACACTGTTCAAGAAAAGAAAGGTAGATTACTTTCTGATTGCTTCGATGATCTTTAAACTGCAGTCACAAACCAATAAACTTTACCCAGGATTACCTCTTTTGCCTTGGAAAGCGTCCCCATGGTGTCTAACTGGAGCAGTTACTGTGCCTTTGCTTCACTTTGCCTGCATCAAATATATGTGTAAGATATAATATATGGGATCCCATAATATATAGATAGATTTTGAAATCTCTAACACAAAACTTCCTATTTCTCACTAGTACTGTCTCTTTCTTTCATGCTAAAGCTCTATTAAGCTTACCCATGGGAACATGGTTTTTATTTAGTTGCATAGAATTGTAGAATATGAAGTAAACGATGTGGTTTTGAGGTATTACATAGTTTGAAGCATGGTTGCTTGAGTGCTGGATCATTGAGTAGCTCCGGAGGCTCCTCCCCAAATATCATCTGGCAGCTCATATCATCAAAATCTGCAATATTGATTGGTAATTCTTGACTATTCAGGCATCCTTTCACTAATCATAGATGATCAATATTTGTGATGACACACTGACACTATGTGGGGCAAAGATATTTGCCCTCACTGGGAAAAGAATGGTTTAGTTTTAGCTTGGTAAGCAATGATGAAAGTAGTTCTGTATTTTGATTTATGGCTAGGAATTAATTGAAATATGAATTTCATGTATGAAGTTTATATGGTACCAATCAAACTATATGTTTCTGGGGTCCCTTAACTTGAATTGGGTTGGTCAAGTTGCCGCTTTGCACCCATTGTGGGTTTATTCATGGACCCTCCATTGAAATTTTGAGCATGGCCCTCCTCCACAAATAAAGTGCAGAGGTACTATTACCTCTTTCCCTTTTTTGGTTGTGATATTTTAATCCAAGCTTTTGTATACTATAATTTCCTTAGGACGATATTTCATATGTTTCCTGTATAGTTTGGTCATCAGTGCAGCAATCTGTATAAGCATATACTTACTTGGAACCATGTTGACTGGCATTCCGAGTGTATCCTTTATAAAGCTTTGAGATGGCATCTTACACATGTTAATGCACATCCCTACACAATTGGTTTCCTCCAAGAACCTGCAAATTTGTTGCAAAAAACAGTAGAACAGATTAGGACACTTGTTAAACTCAGATGATCGATGCTGACGTTGATTGAAATGTCGAAGATGATTTGTTTACTTAATGATAATTACGATGACAATTAATTTGGTAATGATGGTAATGGAGAAGAAAGGAGTCCAAGATTAGCAAAATGCCACAATCATTGGCTTAGATTGTTTTCAGGCATCAAGTATCTTAGGTCGGTGAGGTTATAATGGCTAGGGAAATATATATGGCTAGGGAAATTGAAGGGTGAAGCTAAAATTGATTACCTGCATTTTGGTATGTGGACTACATTTTTCTCTTTGCTTCCATTGAACTCTGATTCCCTCACCTTGAAGAATGAGCACAGTAGTTAGATTTCCTCACTTAGAATGCTTATTACCCTACTAATCTATGATTCTATTCTAATAATAACATACACAACTCTGTAAATAAGTTTTCACACAGCATACATGTTTCTGTGACGAGGTTATGTATAACCGGTGTATACCAAAACCTCTCAAATATATTTCAAGTGATTGAGTCGTAAAAGACAAATAGTTTTCATATGTTTACCTCACATGGTCCAACCAGCCAGGCGAAGAAGATGGTGGTGAAGATGGCGAAGTATTCCCTTGCAAATTTAGATTCTGGTAGTAATGCCTTAATCTGTCCTTATTCATCACCACATTAGCAATAGTATTAATTATGCCATAATCTCTCTCAGCCACTAATGACATATGGAATGTTAGACAGATTCTTAGGACTGTTGCTGAAATGTCACTGGTTTTGGTAGCAGCAATAATTATATATTTGTCACAATGTCTCTCACCACTTAATTTTAACAGTTTTTTTAATATTTTCTACCATTAAATCTTGTTAAACAAAGTTGCCTTTCCACTGTTCCTATTCCATTCTAACCTATAATTTAAAAGCAGTGAGTGGATGATTGAATTCCTTTCTTTTTCTGATTTTTATGAGAAAAAAAAGAATATGAAGGTAGTATAATCATGGTAGTTCTGAAAACAGAAAAAGAACAGAAGTAGAATAACAATAATGGAAACTGATTTTGTTGTGAACTTACCAGGGATAGTATTGGCCTTGGAAATGCACTCTGAAGAGCTTGAACGACTATTTCTCTTTGTTTTTCTGGATTAAAGTTTCGCGACGCAGCGCTAGCTGCCTCTACCAAGCTTTTGAATCCAGTCTTGCTGTTTCTCAACCCTGCAAAAACAATGTCTCAAGTAATGTCATTTCCGATACTCTTAATGGCTTCTGTGGTACTTTTAGTGTTCTTGAATAGAAGATGAATAAATGAAAAACCTGATGCAGCTTGGACATTTTGAGACAGATGATCAATGGCCAGTTTATCGAACCAGTTATCATTATAGACACTTTTCTTTTCTGCTGCACCATCTGCTGGTCTTATACTGCTTTTATCTGCCCCTATGTTTATGATATCCGCCGGCGTTGAAAGCACTGCAACGATCTGAGAGCGCCTCAGCTTATGAGCATGCATATGCCTCTGGTGAGGCAGAGTTGTAACAAAGCTGCTGCTTTGTAAGAAATGTGATGCTTCCATTTTATGACGGTGACAAAAGAGAGAGAAGAAGAGAGTTGAGAATGGACTGCTTTTGCAGGTGATTTTGAAGAGAAAGAAATGAAGGGTAATGAGAACAGAGAATGCATGGTGGGGATTTTAAAGGAAGCTCATGTCACAGATCCGGTAGTTTTGGAATCTTGCCAACAAAAAATCCTTCACAAACTAATGGTGGTTGGAAGATGCCTTTTGGCTATGCGTTTGTTTGTATCGGCCTGTTTGGAATTTTTGCTAGGAGCATAATTCCAACACGAAGTATAACAAGGCTGGACACCTGTGCAACTAGTAAAAACTAAAATACACCAACATAACCTGGCAAATTACGTTGTTAACATCGACGAAGTAGTCTTTGTCCCTTGTGAAATGACTCGCAAAAAAATCCATTCCACTACGGAGTAATGTTAAATAGTTACGAAACTTGTAAATTTTATATTTTTCTAACTTTTTATGAAAATAATTTTTAAGAAAAGACTTGATAAATAAATAGTTTAATTTTTTTTTTTTTTACTCTGGACGACAATGTAACTCCTCACCCGACCCCATCTCTAATGTCAGTGAGATTTGAACCCGTGACCTCCACAGTGTTAGTTAAGTTAGCTAACCAACATGTCACGACTCACCGACTAAACAGTTTAACTTGATTCAACAACTTTCTCGTACGGTCCTAATACAACTTCTCAAGTTGAACAAAATCTGTTTAAATTTAAATTTAGTATATGGAAGCTGAAGTCCCAGCCTAATCATATGAAACATATGAAACATGCTTGAGAATGAAGTTAACAAACTTTATCTAGCACAGATTGACATTTGGAGTCAACATGATTTCCCTGCACAAAGCACAAGAACTAAGCCATATAAAAAAGACCGCCTACCTTATGCAAAACAAGATGTTTAGATGTCATCTTGATTGTTTGCAAGTCTAAACTAGCATATCGGATGTGACCGAAAAAAAAAACAAGAAAAACTAGCCAATCCGATGTATTTAAATATATTTGATCATTTACTATATACTATTTGTAGGTTAACTGTTTATTGACTTAGTAAAAGTGCTGGCTCTAGCCGAGCCGTTACATGAACAGACGATTTTGCCCTTGCCTCTTATCTGTTGCAAGGAACCACTAATAATCCACTCACAATGTTAAATCGACAGACCTGAACACAACTTTCTAATAGAGCTACTAAATCTCCTTATACCAAGTTGACAAAAAAAAAAAATCTCCTTATACCATAAAACTGAAACATTGGTCACACACACCCAGAAGATTCCTAAACCGACGAAGTGTCGACATCATAAGTAAAGATGGTGTCACCATGACATTCCCATTTACTTAGCTGTATCATGGAGAGTTATCTACCTAGATCTAATAGCACGTAGTTCGAAGACATGTTCGATTTCTCAAAAAAAAAAAAAAAGACATGTTCGATTGGAGAGACAATAAATAAGTTGGCATTGGAAAATATCATTCTCATTAGTTGTATTCTTTAAGCATTTCTGCTTGCGGTGCTTATGGCTCCAAAACATAAACAAACAAGACTTGGCGCAACAGCAATATGTCCAATCTAATTTAGCATCTAATTGCTTCTTAATCAACCAGCAACTAGGCTCAGTTTCAATCACGCAAGAGTGAAATATTCTATCAGACTACAATTATCTAAAACAAACACACATTTTAAATCCGGATAAAGATTAATAAAGCGAGAATACTGTTACAACTATCCAACAAGACACATAACCTGAACATAGATATTAGTTCCAAAAGGCAAACACCAGATTGCCCATATGTACTAAAATCCCTAGCTAAACTAAATAACCATTAACAGCATAATGCAACAGTCATAATATTAAACACATCCATCAGTTTAATAGCCATATGAATCCGCTTATTCCTTCGAGGTCTTGTTGATGAGGGACTTGTGGATGTGAGGAATGACTCCACCTCCAGCAATGGTCCCTTTAATCAGGGTGTCAAGCTCCTCATCTCCCCTAATAGCCAGCTGAAGATGCCTTGGGGTAATTCTCTTCACCTTGAGATCTTTGCTAGCATTTCCAGCCAACTCAAGAACTTCAGCAGTCAGGTACTCGAGGATTGAGGCCAAGTAGACAGCAGCAGTAGCCCCAACACGCCCATGGGCAGCAATCCTTTGTTTCAGCTGCCTATGAATCCTACCAACCGGAAACTACATTCCCATATACAATACAAACAACGGGCACAAGTTAAAATAAACCCAAAACAACTTTTGATCAATAACATTGTCATCAAATACTACAAATAGATCTGAAACTTTTGAGTCCAATCAACAGGGATATGAATCCTTAAATGCAATAACACCAACCCCACAAGGCCACAACTTATTCATACCAATTGTCTAGTGCGAAATAACATCAAACAGCTGAGAAGCATATAACTGGGAATTACTAATTGTATCAATCTTAATGAACATGAGAGCATAACAAAACAGTGCTGGTTTTAAATCTGACCCACAGGGAACTAAATCTCATATTTTGGTATTATTGCAGTGTGGCAATGCACAAAAGCAAAGACTGCAGTGAGGGTTTTGAATCCAAACCACTACAAAACTAAATTCCCAAAGGCAACAACAAACCACCAGTTGTACATACTGAATACACCCAGTTTGGAATAACAACCACCTGAATGGCATCTTGAAGACAAGATAATTAAAAATCCATTCAACCCAATAAGACATGATACTGCAATTTCAGTTTTGAGTACAACCCAACAGGAGCTAATTCCCAAAATGCAATAACAACAAGGCCACAACTTAGAATACCCAGTACAACCAGTGATGAAACACATCAAACCCCTGAAAGTCATCTTGAAAACATTGGAACTCCTAATTGTATGGAACCCAATAACATAAGCATAAAACTGCACTCTGGGTATTGAATACAACCCACCAAGCACTATATCCGCAAATGCAATAACAACACCGAGTGCCACAAATTAAAGACAGCAACACATTCAACCAATGAAAAATAACATCCAGCAACACAATTCAAAACATGGGAATTCCTAACTGTTTCAAAGCCAATTTACCCAAGAAACCATAAGGACCACCTGACCAGCACCCAAATCCAACAAATAAATCAACCAAAACACTACCCAACCAGTTGACATCACACATCTCTCAAACAAGACCACACATAAATTTCAATTCAAGCATCTGGATCTACAACATATAAATTCACAAAAGTACAACTAAAACCAACAACTGGGTAACAGAGTAGCTCAGTGTGTGAGTGAAATACCTGAATTCCAGCACGAGACGAGCGCGAAACAGGCCTCTTCTTATCCTTGTCCTTGTCCTTGCTCGCTGCTGTGGTCTTCTGAGCCAAAAGCCCCTTTCCGCCTTTCCCCGCCATTAATCCTACAAAATTCTTTTCAAATTTCAGAAACTAAAAACCCAAACAGCCCACAATTCACAAGATAACAAGCCCAAACAAACCAACTCTAACCAGAAAACAAAACCCCAATCCCAATTTTCACACAAACCCAACATTCAAATCCAGATCTGTAAAAACTTCGCACAGATCTAACGTTAAAATTCAAAAACCCAAACCACAATTACACCCAGAAACCACATCCGTAACAAAACGAGGCAAAGCCAAGATCTAGATCTGGGTCCTAGCCGTCCTCACCAAAAAACAGAAAACCCCAATTCCGAAGAAGAAGGAAACAAAAAAAAAAAAAAAACCCTAAATCTGCGAACAAAGCCCAAAACCCTAGACTCGGGCTCGAAGAAATTAAAAGCAGAATCAATTAATTGAGAGAGCGAGAGAGAGAGAGAAGAGAAGAGGAGACCTGCTGAAGGGTTCTTGAGAAGTCGGGAGAGAGAAGGGGGGAGTCGTCGTAGGAGGAACTGTAGAGAGAGATAGAGAGAGGGAAATAGGAAAAAGGGGTTTTAATAGAGAGGGGCCAATTTAATGGGGTGAGAGCTGGGTTTATTTGAATCCGGTCAGACCCAAAGGGCGGTTCATTTGGGTGGGAAAATCCAAAATTAAAATTTTTTTGGGATTTCAAATTTTTGAGGCTTTACCAATCCAGCCCCTACTTTTACATAATGCCAAATCTTACCAGCTCCCCAAGAATCTACGATTGTTAGTTGGTAATCTTTGTCTTCTTTGGTTCAAAAACTCTTTAACAAAGGCTTTGGCATGTTCCTCTTTATAGAGGAATTTGTTCGAGTCATGTGGCTCATGGTGGTTCAGGATGGTTGAAATCTGGTGAAGGCAATTCTGCTATTATAAGCCTATATATAACTCCCAACACCTAAACCACTTCTCCATGTATATGCTCCCATCTTGTAGTTATTTTCGGTTTTTTACCCGCGCATAAAAGGGGACAATGCCGATTCGCCTCAGAATGCGTTGTGGATTACAACTAGCTCTGAAACACTTCAAAGTGCAAAAGATCATGTAACCATGTTATGTAGGGTTCCGGGAGCAAGTTGAGTAGAACCATGAATTAATATGTGTCTAGTAATAAGCTAGCCGGCAAACCATATATATGCATTGATACTGTTCCTAGCTTGATCCTCTTTGAGCCTGGTTTCGTTTGTTCTTTCTGGCGGGTTTAGACCTTTCATTAGGATTTAAACAATTTCAGTTAAACCAAAGAGATGTTTTGCAGGTGCACGTATTATCCATTTACTATTTAAATTACCATCAATATCTCACCAATCAATGTCTCTTCCTTTTGCATAAATAATCAAAATACCTCGCTATAGCCTGGTAGTACTAAACCAAATAAAACACCAAAAGAACCAATCAGAAAATCTTATATGCTACGTATACACTATAGCAAATTATTGGTCTTTGGATTGGAAATCAGGAGAGTAGATCTCATGTATATACTTGTGCACGTATTAAATCAGGAATGTTGGAAGCAAACTATTGGTCTTTGGACTGGAAATCAAGGGAGTAGACCTCGTTCAGACACTTGTGCATGTATTAAATCAGGAATATTGCTCAATATTTCCAGTTGTAAGCCTTCAAAATACCTTGGGAATCAAGTTGTCTTTGTTATATATTGACCAAACATGCAGACACCATCTCGCAAGTCGATCACAAAGAAAAGTATTAACTAGTAGCTAGCTAGACGAGGACAATGAAGGGCATAATGCATTCTGATATGAGAGCCAGAATCACCATGCGGCGCCCTGCAAAAGTTCAGTTTATTGGCAACTTAACGTTGTCTGCAAACTGACATAAACAGCAAGGGGTGCTTAATCTACCTTAGTCCTTATGCGATGTAGATATTAATTTTGTTTCGAACCAAGCTATTCCATTGTGGTTCATGTCACCCCAGCTTCCTGATGATTTTTTGACTCTTGTGAGGAGGTATCAAGACCTCATGTATGGTTTAACAAGCGGCTGGTCAAGGGTGGTGCAAGTTGAAAATTTTCAGGTCGGGGATATGGTGCAACTATGGTCCTTCGCAGAGGTTAACAACAATCTACACTTAGCTATGTATCCCCTGGAGAGCTCTGATTCTAACAATAGTAGCTGGACCTAATACTAGCTGCATGAGTGCATGATATTCAATCGGTTAAGATTAGCTTCAAGAAATTAGCGCGGCTTGTGTTGCATGGTTTTTGACATGTTTTAAGTTGGTGAGTTTCTCAGAACTAGGTTTTGGTAACTTTGTTGTTCATTTTAATTTTGTTTCGCTATTAGTCAAGGATGAGTTATTAAACATTATGTTCTTATCTTCCATGTTGGCAATTTTCATTACATAGGGATATACATACAAATTTAGAAATCGATCGAATGGATAAGTTAATAGCACTATGCCAATAACCTTATCAGACGACATAGATCAGACGACAGACAAGTTGGTTTCTGTTGTCTGATATATTTTAACGACAGACAATGTACAAACTGTCGTCTGAATATAGCAACATACCATACAAAGTTAGTTTTGAGAATTAAGTTTGTTTTCAAACAACAGTTATCTGTCGTCTCGTCAAAAGAGATAAATTGATTTCGATTCTTGTTGTAGTTGTTTTTTTTTTTTTGTTCAGACAACATATATATGTCGTTTTGTCAAAGGAGATAAATTCGCTTTGAATTTTTTCGTAGCTTTTTTTTTTTTTGGGCACAACGTGAAGGGACATATGCCAAATTTTAAAGCTATTTCTCTTTCCCGAAAAATTTAACCTTTTGATAACTTTTCTCTTCCGCAGAAACCCTATCTTTCTCGCTCTCCCTTAGGCACAAGAGAAACCAGCAGCCCCAACTCAAGACACATACACTCAGTTTTCTCTCTCAAACCCAAATTTTATTTCTTACCCAGATTCATTCTACATAGCAAGAGAGCCAAACATGTCGATCAAAATGCCCAAAGGGCTCTCCTTTTCAGTGGATACATGGAGTCCTTCTTCAAAGAGACAGAGGCACCATTTCTTAACTCACGCCCACAAAGACCACTCCACTTGGATCTCCTCCCACTTTTCTTACCCGATTTACTCTACCCATCTCACCAAAACCCTCCTTCAACACTACCCCAAGGTTTGTCTTTCAATTTTGATACTTTACATGTTTTTACAGTAGCTCATTTCATTTTTTGGGTTAAAGTTTCAATCTTTGATTGGGATTTTGCAGCTTGATGAATCTTTGTTTGTAGGCATTAAAGCTGGGCAATCTGTAGCTATTGATGACCCGGATGGAGCCTTCACTAATACGGCTTTCGATGCCAATCACTGTCCTGGTATCTATCTTTCATGGTATTATGGATTGGTTTCTTATTGCTTTGTTTCTTTTCTTTCTGGATCTGAACCATAGCCGCTTAATCTCCAGCCCTTGACCATTCTTTAGCTGAGGTTAGAAGTTGCTCCGATTTTGGTCAAATTAAAAACCCAAGCTTAAGCCCTTCGATTTTGGACCCAAAAGCAAAAGCACTCTCAGACACCGAGACAAAGCAATGGAGGATAAAACTGAGTCTGTTTCATTCAACAAGAGAAGAACGGAGGGTAACGATAATTGCTTCTTCTTTTTTCTCTATAGTTAACGGTGAAATTTGTAATTGCTTGCATTGGTTTCTGGGTTGTGTTTCTTTCTTTGATTCTGGATAATTAATATGATTTTATCTCATGTGGATAATAGTTCAAAAGTGGCTGACTCTGAGGTAAGTTCAAATGGTAAGAAAGAAGTATTTTCTACTCAACTATTCGAAAAGTTGCAATCTTTTGTCACATAAGCATGGAGCGTGTGAGGAGAGTATATTAATTGAACAATGAGACAGCCACTTGACCTGAAGAAGTGGGAAATGCAGTTCCATGTGACTTGGTAGTTATAATAGGCAATGAGATTCTAGGAACCAGGATTGATGCTTAGGAGTGTGAATGGTTTGTTTTTATGACTTGAAGTCTGTGGGGTTGGATATTGGAAAGTTTGGCTTTTACTTTTTGAAATTTTGTTTTTGGAGTCCAGTTTTGGATTTTCATTTGTTATCTCATCCTACTTCCTTTGTGAGATAAGAATGTTACAATTTTGTGCGATAACTTTTAATTCATATGGATAATTTCAGTTATTATCTATAAACTAGATGACTCTGAAGCTATTTTAAGTTATTCTATCTTTGTCTTATGAAGCTCGTATAAATTTTTATGCATGTTGTTGGTGCAAATAAAAGGTGGAGTGGTGGATGTGGAGGAAGGCAATATAAGTTTTGTTCCTTTCTCAAAATCGATCATCTGTGTAATAGGTATGGAATCTTGCTTTGGTCTTTGTGCAATTTGCTATTTTTTCGTGCTAGGAGTTTGGATGTCATACTACATAAACTTGTATTTACGAACAGTTAGAGAACATATACATGGCCATAGTATATAAGCATATTGAAGTAGGTAGTGAACTACGTAAGATTTGCATTCCATCCAAGGATACATGGTTTAGTTGGTTATGAGCTAATTACTTTGTAGGAACAATTACAATATTGGCCTAAAAAGTAAAACAACTCTCTCTAATCATTGTCCGTGTACCTTGTAATTGAAGATGACATGATATTCTCTGCTTCCCTCGTTACCATTAAGCTCTTGACAAATTGTTGTTTTTTCAGAAGCTCTGAACTTCTTCCCCATGTATAGGTATACCCAATGTACAAGGCCTTTATTAAACCAGATCTTCAAACTGCTTATATAAAAATTAGGGCAAAATTCTGTTTAGTCTCTGAACTATGCCTTCGTTCTCGTTTCAGTCCCTGCCTTTCTAATTTAATCTCAAAAGTCCCTGAACTCACAATTTCAATCTAACTGGTCCATTTTCTCCATTTCTTCCGGTTGCTTGATGATGTGCCAGTCATGTACTTGCCAGCTCAGCGCCACCTAAGACACAGAATTTGTAAAGTTACAAGAATACCCCTGCTTCAGTTTCTTTGCACTTCAACACCACTCACAGATTTTGTGGTACCTGGCAACAAGATTGGGGATGAAGTCAACGAGGCACTCGTAATCCTTGAAAGCGTTCTAGACAGAATCGATGTCTGCGTTGCCTGAAATTTCGGCCTTGACTCGGCGCTCCCACCACGAAATCATATCCACTTCACAACTCACCCTTGTCTCTTCTCCTCTTTCTCCTTCCTCCGCCTCTTCTGTGTTTCTGGGTTTCTTGCGGCGCCGTTCTTGTTGCCGTTGAAATTGTGTCACAGGCTCCATCTGGGTCCGTCGGCGGAGGAAGAGAAGACCATGCAGACATGAGGGTGTGGGCTTTTGAGGGCCCATTTGGGGGTGTAGAGAGGGGTGAGAGCTCTGTGGGTAGTAAAGTTTGAAACTTTGGAGCGATCATGGAGGTTTTTGAGGTGAGAAATGGGGGTCAAAGTGTGGGAGTGAGAGGGTCAGAGTGGGTGTTGGTACAAAGTGGGTGTAGAAATTTTCTCTGGGCACCCACGACCTCTACCTCCTTCACCGACCAGAATTCCCTCTTCGGGCGACGCACCGGTGACATTCAACGTTTCTCCTCGTCGTGGTTTCTTCTATGGTCACGGATAGTCCATGCATGGAGCGAGGAGAGAGAATCGAAGCCTGAACTGTTTTGAGTTTCTGGCGGATTTTCGCCTTTTCTGGTAACTCCGGCCATTACCGATGATGATTGAGGTGAGAAATCCCTTCTCCTCTTTATTCTCTACATGCTAGTATAAGTGTATAACTTGTTTTTGGATTCGATTGAATTTTGACGATTTGTGGTTTTGGGTTATTTCAGGAATTGTTGGAACCACCGTCCATGGTGGCGGTTCTCCAGTTTCTGGGTTCAATTCCGATGTCTGGAGACACGAATTGATGTCTGCTAGAGCTTAATTTCTTAAGAAGGTTGAAATGGTGAGGTGGGTATATTCTACCACCGCTGCACCACCGCTAGTGGTGGCTGCCTTGTTTTTTTCCTCCTCTTAATTTGGCGTCATGAATTATAAGTGGATGTTGATTATGGTTAAATTTCCAAAAGTTGCGAATTGGGTGATATTTCGTCGAGTTCTTGGTGGAAGGGCTGAGAATCAAAATTGGAGTAGAGTGTTCTGGCTATACACTATCCCATCGAGACCGCACAAAAATTTCTCCCTCAGGGTACCTTTAATTTTGCTTTGCTATGTATGCGTTGCTTTTGATTGTTTCGATTTCGTGTTCGTGATTTGTTGCAATCAATTGTGGCGTTGCTGCTGAATATTTGAGGAAATTTTGGAAGAAACTGAAGCAGGGGTATTCTTGTAACTTTACAAATTCTGTGTCTTAGGTGGCGCTAAGCTGGCAAGTACATGACTGGCACATCATCAAGCAACTGGAAGAAATGGAGAAAATGGACTAGTTAGATTGAAATTGTGAGTTCAGGGACTTTTGAGATTAAATTAGAAAGGCATGGACTGAAATGAGAACGAAGGCATAATTCAGGGACTAAACATAATTTTACCCTAAAAATTATCAACAAGTTCAATCCATGCATTTACTGGATTTCTAAGTCCCACTTACATTTTAAAGGTTAATCTCCATTCCTTTTAGTAAATGTGCTTGTGTTGGTGTTGATTGCTAACCAGAAGTTGTTACACTTGCATCTTCACTGAAAATTTAGTGCACCATATATATTGTAGTCAGTGAAGCCCTTGTCAGTGGATCAAATACAAATAAAGGCAGTCTTTACTAAGGAGCATACATAAGCCAAGGAGGAGACCAATGACACATACCTTCTACCACCTGGTGAAGATCCAGAATCTTGCCAATCATATCTTAGGATGCGGGATAAAGATGGGAAATATAGTCTCATGTTTAAGGTTTGCCTTTCAAAGTTTAGTTTCTGTATTTTGTGTGAGATGAGTTATGTTGTGAAGGACTTACTGAGGTCAAAATTATATATAGCCTCAGCCTTAAATGATAAGAGAGTTATATAGCCAAAAGTCAATGTATTTTCATGTACATGATTAGACAGTGTGCTGCATATTTCAGGAGTGGGTGACAGATAATTCATTTGTTATATCACCAAGCATAACTTTTGAGGTCATTGTGCGTCTTCTTGGTGGACTAAGCTCTGGGATACACAATTGCTACTATCCTTAAAATAAACAGTCATGTATTCTTCAATGATGGTTTGGACATGGGTTTACATGAGGAAGGATGATGGAGATGACAAAGCAACAAACACATAACTTGTCTCGCCCCACTCTCAGAGAGGTAAGAAGGCACTTGACCTTGAGCATGGAGGGTTTTTTGCCTAACTAAATGAACGGCTTTTGCTGCTATTATCGATCATTTTAACCCTAGCAGAGTAGTCAATTTCAAGCTGGATTGATTTTACTTTGTTGAAAATTTGGAACAATTGATGTAGTTTGGTCACTTGGTGGCTGATTGAAGTGGTAGTAATATTTTTGCAGTGTTTATCAATGGATATGTTGTTAGTGGTTTCCAGGTTTTTGATGAATATATGGTACAAAGCAATTTCCAGTTTCTATATGAATGGTATATTGTGGTTTATATTTTCAAGTTCTGATGAATGTATGGTACATCATTGTGGTTTCCAGGTTTCTGAATGTATGTTGCTTCTTTAAGAAAAGAACAATATATTGAAGCCAAATTTTGTGGTTGTAAACCAAATCACACAACATATAAAGCATAACAACTGAACATCGAACAACAGAATTCAAGCAAAATTTTGTTGTCTGAAACAACGAGAATCCATAGATAACGCACCGTAGATGTTGTTTGAATAAAGTTCACACAACAGATTTCCCAAATAAACTTCTAAATTCTGTACATTCAGTCGACACATTATTGTTGTCTCATATTAGATCAGACAATAGACTAGTGTTGAAGTCTGTTGCCAAAGTTATACTACAACAACATTTGACTGTCGTTCTATATCATATTTAACTACATACACTTACATTTTATGCATATCTGGGCACATTCAGACGACATAAATATTTTTGTTGACTGTCGTCTGAATCACCTTCTAATGTCGGGCATTAACCGTCTTCTGAACGTCAATCAGATATCAGCTTAATAGACGATAGATTTTCTTCATATCAGATGACAGTCAAAGTCTGTCGTCTGATGGGTTTGTTGGTATAGTGTAGGGAGTAAAATTTTGATAGATATTGGGTAAACTTGTGTGTTTTTGTTCATGTTACACTCATGTTTATATAGGATTACTGATTGTATACAAAAGGAAAGCACTTAACACCTACACTAATCAGCCCTATGATTGCAACCTTATCCTGTCAATCAATCTTATCATACAATTCAATCAATCAATCATCAATTAATCTAAATTGTACCAGCTCAGTAACACTCCCCCTCAAGTTAGGGAATAGATGTCTCTAACACCCAATTTGTCCAGTGAGCTGTGGAATACTTTACTAGAGACAGCTTTCGTCAGAATGTCAGCCAATTGATCTTCAGTTTTTACATGGGCATGTCAATGATTTTTGACTCTAACTTCTCCTTGATGAAATGCCTATCCACTTCAACATGTTTGGTTCTATCATGTTGAACTGGATTGTGTGCTATTTCAATGGCTGCTTTATTGTCAAAATATAAGTCCATGGCATATTTGGGTTTGAAGCCCAAATCCTTCATTAAATTTTGGAGCCATAACATCTCACATACACCATGGGCCATCCCACGGTATTCAGCCTTTGCACTTGATCTGGCTACCATTTTCTGCTTCTTACTTCTCTATGTGACAAGATTACCCCCCACAAAAGTGAATTAACATAAAATGGACCTCCTATCAGTGAGAGAACCAGCCCAATCTACATCCGTATATCCAGCTATCTCCAAGTGATTATTTTTAAAAAAACATAACCCTTTACCTAGAGTTGACTTCAAATATCTCAAAACTCTATTTACTGCTTCCATGTGATCTTTACTTGGTGCATGCATGAATTGAGTTACAACGCTCACAACATATGCAATGTTAGGACAAGTGTGTGAGAGATAAATGAGTTTGCCTACCAACTTTTGATATCTCTCGTTGTTGGTAGGCACTTGGTCTGGATATTCTTCTAACTTGTGATTTTGCTCCATTGGTGTGTTTGCTGATTTACATGCTAGTAAACCTGTCTCTTTCATTAGATCAACCACATATTTTCTTTGGGATAAAAAGATGCCCACATTTGATCTGGCCACTTCAATACCCAAGAAGTACTTCAATCCTCCAAGATCCTTCATCTCAAACTCATATGAGAGATGTGCTTCTAGTTTCTTCACCTCTTCTAGATCATTACCAGTCACAATCATATCATCAACATAAATGATGAGAATAGTGATCTTATCTTTCCTCCGTCTCAGGAACAGTGTATGATCAGAGTTGCTTTGTTTGTAACCAAACTGTTTCATAGATTGGCTAAATCTTCCAAACCATGCCCTAGGAGATTATTTAATACCATAAAGGGATTTCTTCAGTTTGCACACCATTCCTGCTTGTGAAGGCAGAGAGTAGCCTGGAGGTAGATCCATGTACACTTCTTCCTTTAAGTCCCCATGAAGAAATGCATTATTTACATCAAACTGTTTTAGAGGCCAGTCTAGATTCGCAGCTAGAGATAATAGTACTCGAATGGTGTTGATCTTGGCAACTAGTGCAAAAAATTTCTGGTAATCAATATCATATTTCTGGTTGTACCTTTATGCAACCAACTTGGCTTTATATCTGTCTAATGTCCCATCAGAAGCATACTTTAGTGTATAGCTCCATCTGCACCATACAGTTATCTTTCTTGCTGGTTTTGGTACTAGTTCCCATTTATGATTTTTTTGCAAGGCTTCCATCTCATCCTCCATAGCTTTAGTCCAGACGCTAATGCTTCCTGTACTTTAGTTGGAATGACAATAGCAGATAAATGAAACACAAAAGACTCATATGACTTGGATAGCCTATGGGATGACATGTGGTTGTTTATTGGATATTTGGATTTGGCCTTAGGGTCTACTTCATATTGAGCTTTTGGTTGCCCTCTATTTTTTCAATCTGGCAATTGGTACACACTGGTGGTATTACTTGGTCCTATTTCAGAGGAATGTTCAACATTTGTATTATCATGTGATTGAAAGACAGAGTTAGTAATTACCTCTAGATCATCCTGAAGGGGCATTGGAGTTGATGTAGTAGTAGAAGGGGTGAGGGTGTCGTCTGTGTCTATAGCTTTTGGTGTTAACAACTGGTTTTCGCCTTCAAAATCACCAGATTCTATTTTTGCGGCTGGTGAAGGTTCTGTTTCTGTAGCTTCTGATACTGGTGAGTGATTATTACTCTCAGTCATCGCAGAATCTGCTAAATCTCCGCCTACAGTTGGTAACTTGTCTTGTTTGTCCACTATCTCCAACAGACAAGATATATCTGAAGACTGCTCTTCTACATCACGATTCTCCCCTTGAAGAGGAGTCTTCCGGGCAAAATAGAGATCATGTTCACAGAACGTAACATCCATAGTAACATATGTCCGTTTAGTGATGAGATTAAAGCATCGATATCCCTTCTAAGTAGAATCATAACCTATGAAGACACACTTTCCGCACATGCATGCATCCAATTTGGTCCTTTGAACGCGAGAACATGAACATAAACCACACAACCAAAGAGTTTTGGAGGAAGAGCATGAGTGGGTGCAAAGGTAAATGTTTGGAAAGGGCTTGGATAGGTGTTTTTGGAGGTGGCTTATCTTCCCCAAGAGAGGTTTGGAGAACTTGTGTAGGAAGTCGATTTATGAGGTTGGCATCACCCCAGAAATATTCAAGCATATGAGCTCCCAGCAACATGAATCGGCCAACTTCAAGAATGTGGCAGTTCTTGTATTCCGTCACACCATTCTGTTGGGGTGTATAAGGACAGGTGGTTTAGTGTATGATGCCATAGATGTTGAGATATTGGCGGAAGGTATTTGTGACATATTCACCACCATTATCTGAGTGAAAAACTTTAATGGGAGTTTGAAACTGGGTATGGATCATGGCATGAAAGGTTTGAAACACAGAGAACACATCACTCTTATGTTGCGTCAAATAGATCCAGCTCATACGAAAGAGAATAAATAATTTCATACCAGAGGGGGTTGCTGGACACGGCCCCTAAACATCAGAGTGAACCAAATCAAAAGGTGCAACACTTATATTATAACTCAAAGGATAGTTCATACTGTGACTCTTACCTAAAATACAAGTATCACATTTAAATTATGATGCTTTATGATGCCTAAACAATGAAGGTAGTAAAGTTTGAAGATAACTAAATGATGGATGCCCCAACCTTTTATGCCATAACCAGATTTTTTCTGCTTCGATAGACGAATTCTTCTGAACTTGATTCACTTCACTTACACGGCGATTACCAGCAGATGTCTTCTCCATGTAGTACAACCTCCCCCTCCCCCTCTCAATACCAAGCCCAATGATTTCCCCTGTTACGATGTCCAGAATTATACAACACCATGGATAAAGAATCACATAACAATATAATTGTTTAGTTATATGTTTGACAGACAAAAGGTTATGTGATAATGATGGCACATGCAAAACTGTATCAAGTGTAATAGAGTCTATCAAAATGACAGATCCAGCACTAGTAATAGGATAGGAAACACCATTTGCATTGGTTAAGCCGGATCGGTGAACTGGGGTCAAATTTTGAAGGTTCCTAGAGTCATTAGTTATATGGTCTGTTGCGCCTGAATCAATTATACACATATCTTTCCAATTAAAGTCAGAAATAATAGATAGAGAGGAACTCAATGTACCTGAATCAGTCATGAGAACGAAGGCAGGGCCACCAATGTAATCACCTTCAGTTGGTTCTTCTGGAGCT
Organism: Rosa chinensis; assembly: GCF_002994745.2. Classification (NCBI taxonomy): domain Eukaryota; kingdom Viridiplantae; phylum Streptophyta; class Magnoliopsida; order Rosales; family Rosaceae; genus Rosa; species Rosa chinensis. The sequence continues at coordinate 52,796,790 of NC_037093.1, read as the reverse complement.
GGTGAGGCAATCCAGAGGCCGCCTTAGGTTTGCCTTTGGCAATAGCCTCTTGTCTCTTTCGCTTGGGTTTCCTTACGACGGGCAACATGCCCCTCCCACCATTCTAGATAACCTTTCAATTGAAAATAATTATCCATAGTCAAGTTCTTATTCAAACCGCCTTGTAATCTTCAACCAATTCTGTGCTTCAATATAATTACCAGGAGTAAGCGCTATAGCTTGTTTCCAATACTCGGCGGCTTGATCGAACCAAGCCTCCGCAATTTCCGAATCCCCTTGCTGAACGGCTTGTTCTCCCCGGTTGGAATAGGGGGGTAAATTCCTTCCCTTAGAATCGTACTTGAGAGTTTCTGTATATATATAAAGAGACTTACAATGAGTGCATTTCATAGGCCTGGAGTGGGTGCTTTCCAAGAGGTGGCAGATGACGAAGACTGGGAATTACGAACATGTGGTGGTCGGTATTGCGTGTGCATGGAGGATCCTTCAACAATTATTTCAGACATCATTTTTTGAAGCCTGTAATGTTTAGCACTGACTTGGGAATAAGTCTCTTCAATAAATGGCAGCGACTTTGTGTTCAAAATTCTACTTCTGACACCATCGAGGTGTGGATCAAGTCCTGCCAAGAAGAAGTAGACACGGTGCTTACTGACCCTTTCTGCCATGTAAGCTATAGACTCTGCATCTTAGAGCCGGAGAGGATCTAAGATATCATCTTGCGCAACAAAGAAGGTGGTCTTGACAACATCCCATATCTTTTTAGCTGTCTCCAGTCCTTCATAATTTCCTCTTACATCTCTATGCATGGAATTGAGTAGCCAAGCTTGAACAAGATTGTCTTCTTGTACCCAAGTCATATAGCCGTCTTCATCTTCTTCCTCTGAAGATGCTTTTTTCTTGCCAGTGAGATAACCAAGTTTACCTCTGCTAGCGATGTTCAATTTGGTATGTTTAGACCAAGAAATAAAATTGGTGCGATCCAATTTTTCAAGAGCAATGGGACTATTATCATTGGATGATAATCTTCCCATATTCTGGAAAACCTTAGATGACTCTCAGATGCCTTCTTGGATGGCTCATTGTCGAGAACCATAATTGCTGCTTTTGTTTTTTTTGTTTTTTCAACAGAAGCTTTTAAATAAGGGAAAATTTCACAAATGGTCACTCAACTATGACTCATTCGACACTTTGGTCACTGAAGTTTCAAATATATCACTTTGGTCACTCAACTATTACACTGTCAATTACTTAAGTCACTTCAGTGACCAAAGTATCGAATGAGTCATAGTTGAGTGATCATTTGTGAAATTCTCCCTTTAAATAAATAGACTGATGAGGAAATAACAATCAATTTGGATAAAGGTATCTGAAGCAAACGGCGGTGACGGAAGGTGGCTTCTAGGAAGGAATCTGAAGCAAATGGCGACATCTCCATTCTGGATTGCTGGCTCGTTGATGACAAGGAGGTCTGGTTCTGATCTGGTACGGGAAGACACAAGATTCTCGACCGGCGTTTGAATGCATCGACTGATGGAGCGATTGAATTCGATCGAACGCCAGAGTCTGATGGAGCGACTAAAGGTTCGATATGGTGGTGTGGGTCTGCACAGGCTTTCGGGATTGATAGAGGTGCTGCAGCGATGTTAAGAACAATCTGGGTATACTAGTTCTGGGAGTGAACCAATCTTTCTGGTAGACTGGTATTTGGACACTTTTCTGATACTTGTATGCAGGTATGCAGGGTTCTTAAGATATTTGGTATTTCAACAGCAGAATTAGGGCATGATAATCTAGATATGGATATAGGTCTGATACCATGATAGATATTGGGTAAACTTATGTGTTTCTATTCATGTTACACTCATGTTTATATAGGATTACAGATTGTCTACAAAAGGAAAGCACTTAACACCTACACTAATCAGCCCTATGATTGCAACCTTATCCTATCAATCAATCTTATTATACAATTCAATCAATCAATCAACAATTAATCTAAATTGTACCAGCTCAGTAACAAATTTTACAATCACATTTATTTAACAAGGATGTAGTTAATTTAAACAATGGCAATCAAGACTAATCATACCAAGATATCAGATTAGAATACGCATCGGAACTAAGAATCATATCAAAATGTAAACCTGAAAACTGAGGGGTTTCAATTCAAACTCAATGAGGGTGATGCCATTGTAATCCTAATTGTTGTCTCATCGCAATCCGGTGGCCCGAGGCAATTTTTTCGCAACACAAAAACTGTTTAAGGAACTAGTAAATGAGAGCATGTCAAGTCGAGCAAAAGGGATAAGTCAGTCAAATACTCAAATTCACAATCCATCACTCAAACTAACTCAACAACCACTCCTCCATGATCCATCTGTATCTAGTTTCACACACTCCCCACCAGACATCAATGATTCTAGGAGCGCTCCACAGATTACAACGTACTCCAAAACACTTCCAAAATTTGAAGATCATGCATATATGGCATGGCTCCTAGAATGATTCTAGCTAGGAGTGCTCCTCAATGATTTTTTGTTTGTTGTTCATGCGTTACTTTAGAACATATAAACAATTTCGGTTAAACCAGAAAGAAAAATAAAATGGAAAGATGTGCTTTGCAAATACACCTATTACATATTTACATTTCAACCAAACCACCGATTAAGCACTTAAAAGTGAGAGATGACCCCAAGCGAATCCACAGTAAGAGGTAGTCCTGGACTCCTGGCTAATCCCACTAATTAAGGGGCGAAATAGCTAATAGTCCAGCCTTATTGAAAGTCGAAGAAACAATCACTATAGGCATTAGGTATTCCACTGATCTATGTAACTTGCTCTTCCCTGTATAATCAAAATATCTGGCTAGCAAGTAGGCGTAGCTAGCCTGGTAGTCAATATACTAGAACAACGTAGAGGACGACCGGGTTTGTTTCAATTCAAGGGTCTTCAAGACGTTGAGAGCCGAATTCAAGCTCGACGTGTTAACAAGTTTTTTTGTTTCCCATGTTCTTCTCGTCACAAATGTCATGCGGGGGGTACCATGGGCTGAAACTGCATGCACATGCACCTGAGTAAAATCTGTAAAATAGCGTCTTGGAGAATTTGTACATACATTGGAGCGTACGTTCCAGGCCATCGTGTATTTTCTTTGTTATCTGAATGGTGATTCACTCACATGTCATTCATCAACAGTTTAATTGAAACCATTCAAGTCCTTTAAATTGTAAGAAGTGATGTCTAGATTCAGATGCTAGTTCGATTTCGATCTTTTGTTTATTTGTATGGTTAGGCAATACTCTTTACAAGCAAGGTATATGCTCAACACAGGGACCGTAAACCACTTACTGTCAAATTACCATATTGTTAATTTTTGGACTTGCCCCAAAGTTGGTAGCTAGCTAGCATGTAGATAAAATGCCCTTAACCATTTCTTTTTGCTCTATGTGTTTTTATTTTTGGTATTTTTGGCTCCGATTGTAAAAGAGGTTTAGCCCCTAGTGTTCTGTAATAGTGTTTTTCCCAATGCAAAAAAAAAATCACTACAGTTTCGGGTTGGACACAAGACCCATCCAACTCAAACCTCACAAACCCCTAATTTGGCTTAAAATAAGGTAAAATTGAATAGTAACCGCAACCTAGCTGAGCATGGATTTTCTAAACTTCTAATGAAATTGTGGTGCACAACCTTACCTCCCAAAGTTAAAGTCGATCTTTGCTTGGCAACTATTTCAGAAAAAACTGCTTACAAGAAACCCACCTATTGATCGACAATGTCCTTTTTGTCATTCTGTTTTAGAAATTCTGGATCATCTTTTCTTCCAATGTGATTTCTCAAAACAGGTTTGGAATCTTACTTTTCCTTGTATGACTCTCGGATTGGAATGCTTCTTTTATTGAATGGTTTAATTTATTGCCTCCTTCTAATGATCAACACCATTTCAATATTGCTCTTGGTACCTCTTACCTTACTTGGAAAGCTCTAAACAATTTAATCTTTAGAGATAAATCACTACCAATTTAGATGGTACATGCTACAGCTCAATTTCTGTCTGGTTATGATCAACATAATTGACAAAAATGTTCCTCTGAGACATTAATTAAATGGCAACTTCTTAAAAGAAGTTTTATGAAACTTAACTTTGAAAGTTCAGTTTACAAAACCAAAGCAGTGTGGGGGGATTCATATTCAGAATTACAGATGGAGAACCTGTTCTTGCAGCCTCAAACTATTAGGTCCTACTAATGTTTTAACTACTGAAGCATTAGCTTTGAGAGCAGGCCTTCATGCTGCATTAATTCATCGATTCTCATATTTGGAAGTGTTGAGAATCGGTCAATATGTGAAGTCGAAAACTATAAATAAGCGCAGCACACCAAGAGGAACAACCAAAGATATGAGCACAAGAACACATATTTAAGGTGGTTTAGCAAAACTTTTGCCTACGTCCACCGGGCAGAAAAAACGATCTTCCACTATATTTATAATGGGTACAACCAAAAAGAATAAGAAAATAAGGACTCTCTCTTCTCTTCCTATCTCTCTCTTCTTTGCCCTCTCTCACTCTCTAACTCCAAGAATGGAATACACTTTGCTCTCTGTCTTTGTGATGCAAAACGCATAACCCTTCTTTATAGAGCCATAAGGATATCAACTTTCTTCACGGATTAGGAAACCTATTCCTATTGGTGGTAGGCAATTATGCCTTCTCTTTTTCTGTAATCAACAAGGATTACAGGTAATCCTACATCAATAAGGATTTTCCTTCCTTATTGGAACTCCATTCATCAGTAAGAATCCAAAACCTACTGGGTAAACAATTCTCATACTCTAAGACAATTGTCTTACGAAAGACTCATGGGCTGGAAACCCAACAGGAAGTGGAAGGTGATTCCAAAATTCTTATCAATAGTATAATGGGATGCATTCAAACTTGGAGAATCAGGAAGCTGGTCTAGGACATTCTACATTTGAAGCGGTTACTGCACATGGTGTCTTTCAAAAATGTTGAGAGGGAATCAAACTTTTTGGCTAATGTTATTGCCAATGTTAGTCACAAAAGGATAGCTCAGAGTTGGAGTCATGCCTTACCTCTTACTATAAATCAAGCGTTTCTTTTTGATAATTTAGGTTTTGTTGTACTAAGTACTAAGTTGTAATTTATTTGTTTAATAAAAATAAACAATAAAAAAATAAAAACTAATGGATGGGCTTAATTATTCTTCTTGCTTAATCCCACCGTTTTAAAACTCAACCACTAGGCCGCCTAAGCGATGGGTGGTAGGTCCCCGCCCTGATAAATGACAAATCGGTGGGGTGGGCGGGTTGGGTACTTGAACGGGTTATCTATCTACATCTCCAAAATTTTTACAAATCTGGCACACGCCTTCTTCCTCTTTGTCATCATCATATTTCACCACCATCAACAACGACGTCGACATGTTTGCCTCGTTGTTCTCAGAAATCGAGGACGGCATCGTTTGGGACAATCTGGTCTAGGGACTTTTGCGGCGCCAAGGCGATCTCTATGGATCGGGTCAAGGGTCCTAGTCTAGATGGCTCTCAATGGTTCCTCGATCTACGTTCTCAAATTGAATTTTGGGGGTTTGGGTCGTGGGACAAAGGATCGATGGACGAGTGCATGCGGGGATTTTTATTTTATATTCCTATTATATTATTTTAAAATTACTGTACCTACTATTCAAGAAGATTGAAGTTAATATATGAAAGGAAAGGATTCATAGCACAGATGTGCACTTGCACCAACATGAATAGATGGTTGGATTACATCAAATACACTTTTTGGTTATTAAAAAAAAAGTTGATTATAAATATCAAGGGTTGAGATCATCTTATAAATGTTGAGTTAATTGCATCGTCGATGAATATATGAATTTCTAATATATATGAGTGGTTAGCTAGTGATTGATTTGGTATTGATGAGAAATTCATTAGGCATATAGCATTATATCGGGCATTCTCTATCTTCTTTCTTAATTAAATAATAATTAATTAATTAATTATATAATTATATGTTATTAAAATAAATAAAGAATAAGAAAAATAAAAACTGCCTAGGTGTCCACCGTCTGCCCGGGCGCTAGTCCTTTGACAACCGCTCGACTAATTCCTAGCGATTTTTAGAACCGTACTTAATCCTAGTTGCTTTAGCCCTTCATTGTGATTGAAGAAACTTTTGATAAACCATCAAGGAAAACAAAAAGGAAAAGGCTAGGAAAAACATAAAACAAGAACTTTTGCAAGGAATTTGCAAATTGCTATTTGACGTGGCTTTCTTTCCTTAAGTAAAAGAAAAATATTAACCCCGCCAGTGAGCGTGAGACTTTAAACCACTGTAATGAGTGAAAGAGGGGAATGTATGTTGGTCCTAACTTCGTAACTGCACTCGATTGGAAATTGGAATTCTTTATCCCTCACGCACTCAAACTCTGCTGCCTGGCCATCAAAGTAAATAAGTTCGGTGATTTATGGAAAATATGATGCAGCAAAGTTAAAAGGATTTTAAAGCAAAAGAAAGAGTTGAGATTGTGCTTTAAAACCAGGGAGACTTAGTTGATCCCCAATAAGGACCGAACCTGTGGCAACCACATTATGAAGCTTTTCATTACAAGTCAAAAAAAGTGAAAAGCATTTGAGCAGTTGCTTTTATACCTAAGTGGAAGGATCCTTGGATTGCAAGATATTCAGAGCTAGCTAGAAATGACTATATACTCCTGTCTCTCACTCTCTCCTTTTTTTTTTCTTCTTTTTTTTTAAAGCTAGGTAGGATGCATTGGTGATCAAAGATTCAAAGCTAGTCTATATGACTCTAATATTCAAGAGAATCAAAGTTAGTTATTGTACATGACTTTATCACCGGCAGATGTAATGTTCCTGACAACTAAACATTTTTACTCTAGATGTCGGATTTTTGGTTTCGTCATTTGAAATGCTTAGCTTCAAATATATCTTTTCATTAATTAATTTTGTCACAAATCTAGTTGCATATTGAAGTGCATAGCTAGACCAAATACTGGCTGCATGAGTGCAAGCTATTCAAGCGGTTAAGATTTTATGGTTTGATTCTCTAGCTTTGAAAAATTATGCTCGTGTAGTGTTAGAAGGTTTTGATACGGTTTAAGTTGGTGAGTTTTTTATAACTAGGTGTTGGAATATTTACTTTGTTGTTCTTTTAATTTTATTTTGTTAAGGTCCATGAATTTTAGAGATAAAATCTAGAATCCTTGTCCAACTAACTCATTTTAGTATTAACTTCGCGTTGTCCAAAAACCCTAACTCGGGCCTCCGCCCGTCGTTATTCGAGGCTCCGACACCGGTGGCCGTCGTGCTATCTCTACGGCGTTCTGCTGTCAGAGTTAAACAGTTGAAAACTCTCTCTCCTAGGGTTCTGCAATGAGCTTTTTAGGGTTAGGGTTTTCTTGAATCTTCTGCGTTGCTTCCATGGAGGTATTAGCGTGGAATTGTCGTGGGATTAAAAATGATTCCGCAGTGCAAGCTCTGGGTCGTCTGATTCAACAGAAGAAGCCGGCGTTTGTTTTCCTCAGTGAAACAAAGGTAAGGGATTGGGTTTACATGAAAATCTTCGTCTGGAGTTGGGACTGTTGAACTGTGAAGCAGTATTCTCAGCTGAGCAATCTGGTGGACTGGCTATGTTCTGGGTTGATGGATTGGATGTGAGGTTACGGTCGAAATCGAGGCACCACATTGATCTAGAGATAACGGAAACTGATGGGTCCGGTTTACGTTGGAGACTGACAGGTTTTTATGGTCACCCTGTGACTGCTCAACGCCATCGTACATGGTCGTTACTACGTGATCTGAGTGAGGAATCTCAGCTGCCTTGGGTGGTCGTTGGGGATTTAAACGAGCTTTTACACGCTCAGGAAAAGGAAGGTGGCGATGTGAGGGGTGAAGGACAGATGCAGCTCTTCAGGGATGCACTTTCCCACTCTGAATTGGTCGATTTGGGTTTCTTTGGGGCACCATTTACCTGGAAAGGTCCGGGGATGGGTTACTGGTTAGACAGAGGTGTGGCGACGACATCATGGTTGGATATCTTTCCAGCAGCCAGGGTTGATCACTTGCCTCCTATACATGGAGATCATATACCAATTCTGCTTGGGGTTTGGCAGCGTCCAGTGCAAGCAATTGCTAGGTGCAGAAGACATTTTTGTTTTGAAAGTCACTGGACTCATAATGAAGGCAGCATGGGGCCAGTAAGGGCTGGATGGGAGTGCCGGTCTGAGGGCTTCCCAATGTTCCAAGCTGTGCAGAAAATTAGAACTACAAGATATTCTCTCAATGACTGGCAGCGTGCAAACTATGGTAATAGGGGAAGGGAGATTGAGGCTTTGCGTGGGAGATTACAGACTTTACTCACGCTCCCTTTATCAGAGGGTAATCAAAGAGAGAGTATGGAGTTGTCTTTCAAGTTGGATGGTCTACTGAATGATGAACATGCTTACTGGAAGCAGAGGGCCAAAGTTACTTGGCTTAAGGATGGGGACCGTAACTTGAAATACTTTCATCGAAAGGCTTCTAACCGGAGGGTGAAAAACAAACTATAAGGTTTGTTTGACGATTCTGGGATTTGGTAGGGTACGGAGGAAGGTATGGAGGGTGTTATCCTATCCTATTTTTCGCATATGTTTCAGGCAACTGAGGTGGACCATGGTCACATGAGGTCTGTGGTCAACCTCATTGAACCAAGGGTCACAGCTAGGGTGAATGATGATTTGTGTGCGGAGTATTCTGCCATGGAAATCAGAGAAGCACTTTTTCAAATGTACCCTACTAAATCCCCAGGGCAGGATGGTATGCCTCCTTTATTTTTTCAGCATTATTGGGATATCATAGAAGCTGATGTTGTTGCTGCAGTTCAAAATTTTCTGCATTCTGGAATTCTACTCGGTGCTGTTAATTATATACTTACATATGCTTGATTCTGAAAGTGCAAAACCCTGTCCAGGTGTCTGATTTGAGACCAATAGCGCTATGCAATGTACTTTATAAGATTTGTTCTAAAGTGGTGGCGAATAGGTTGAAGAAGATTCTTTCTCATCTGATTTCCCCTTTTCAAAGTGCTTTTATTCCTGGGAGATTAATCACTAATAATACATTGATAGCCAATGAAGTTTCACATTATATTCATACTTGCACGTCGTCTAAGGTGGTTATGTCACTGAAGTTAGACATGAGCAAAGCTTATGACAGAATGGAGTGGAAATTTCTTGAAGCTGTTTTGCTTAGGTTCGGTTTTGCTGAATCATGGGTCCGAATTATTATGCAATGTGTAAGCACAGTCAGGTACTCTTTTCTGATTAATGGGCAACCTAAAGGTTACCTCACTCCTACTAGAGGGCTAAGACAAGGCGACCCTTTATCTCTGTACCTGTTTCTATTATGTGCATAAGTCTTTTCTGCTCTGCTTGATAAGAAAGCTTCCCAAGGTCTGTTGCAGGGTGTCAGAGTTTGTGAGGGTGCTCCTGTCATTCATCATTTATTATTTGCCGATGATAGTTTACTATTTGGTGTTGCTTCTGAGGAGGAATGTATGCATATCAAATCTGTCCTGAAAGATTATGAATTGGCTTCAAGTCAGCTGGTTAATTTTAGTAAAAGTAATATTGTCTTCAGCAAAAAAGTGCATCCTGATTTGCAACATTCTCTTGCTACTTCATTGGGGGTGGAGATTGTAGCTAAACATGAGAAGTATCTGGGTTTGCCAACTTATGTGGGTCATAGCAAAACTGAAACGTTTGCCTTCATTAAAGAGAGACTTAGTAAGAAGCTAGAAGGTTGGCAAGGTAAGATGCTTAGTGGTGCTGGGAAGGACTTGTTGATCAAAGTTGTGGCTCAGGCTCTTCCTTCCTATTCTATAAGTTGTTTTCTCTTGCCGAAAGGTTTTTGTGCTTCTCTTCACCAAATGTGTGCTAAGTTTTGGTGGGGCAGTAACCAGGATAATAAGAAAATACATTGGTTGTCTTGGGAGAAATTGTGTAAGTCAAAGGAGCAAGGAGGCATGGGTTTTCGTGATCTTTATGCACATAATTTAGCTTTACTAGCAAAACAGGGTTGGCGCCTCTTGAGGTATCCAAATTCCTTGCTAGCTAGACTTTATAAAGCTAGATATTTTCCTACTAGTGATTTCTGGTTAGCTACGGTAGCAAGTTCCTCTTCTTCTTGTTGGCATGGAATTGTGGAAGCTAAGGCAGTTTTATTGAGGGGCAGATGGCAGGTGGGTGATGGCTCCTCTATTCGAATTTGGGCAGATCCATGGATACCTAGACCTACACTTTTCAGGCCTTTGATTCTGCATTCATCCTCCTTTGTCTCGGGTTAGTGAGCTAATTACTGCTTCTCATTGGGATATTGATACTGTTAATCATTTGTTTGACCCTGTGGATGCGGAATTAATTTTGGCTATTCCTTTGAGCTCAAGATCTATTCCAGATAGACTTGTTTGGCACTTTGATGCTAAGGGAGTCTTCACTACTAGATCTGCTTATGTACAGGCTATTGAATGGCTACATTCTCTTGCTTCTGCATCAAGTGGTTCGGAGGTATCTAGTATTTGGGCAGCTAATGTTCCAGGTAAGGTGAAGGTTCATATTTGGAGAGTTTGCTCTTCTATTCTTCCTACAATATCATAGCTACGAAAGAAACAAGTGTTTATTGATGAGGGATGCCACTTCTGTAATGCGGAAGATGAGACGATTGAACATGTTAGTAGAGATTGCTCTTTTGTCAAAGAGACTCTATGTCTATGCCCGGGCCTTGAAGGTATTTTTTCCAATCACAATGTTGCTTCTTGTTTGGATTGGCTGCAATTTTGTAATGGTATACTTTCTAGGGATTTATTTTCCCTATTGCTGTGGGGAATCTGGTTGATATGGAAAGAAAGAAATAAAAGAGTTTGGCAAGGGAAGGTGTCTATTCCTATTCAGTTGAGATACGGTTTTTGCTCCCAACATGTTTTGTTTAATTCTATTAGTAAAGGGCAGTGCCGGAAAGCAGCTCGAGAGGCTAGGCAGTGAACACCTCCTCCAATTGGGTGGGTGAAGGCTAACCTAGATGGTGCTTTTGATCAGTACACTAATTGTGGGGGCCTTGGAGTGATAATTCGTGACTCTTCATGTTTAATTATGGGAGGATGTTGCAGGAAAGTGTCTAATGTCACAACCCCTGCTATGGTGGAGGCGTTTGCTGCTAGATTAGCTTGTCAGTTTGCTGTGAGTCATAGCTTGGCTCCAATTATTTTTGAAATTGATTGCCAAAAATTGGTTAAGGATATCATGTCCGATGAGGAGGATGCTTTTGGGTATGGGAGGATTGTGGAAGATATTTCTTTTTTCCAAGCTTCTTTACCGAGTTCTTACTTTACTCATGTCTTTAGAGAGTCTAATTCAGCTGTGCATATGTTAGCTAAGTTGGCTCTTAATTCTAGTATAGATTTAGCTTGGAGTGGTCAAATTCCCTCTAGCATTAGCAACTTTGTTACTAACCATTGTATGAATTGATTCCATTAATAAAAGTTTGACGTCTTTCCCCTTAAAAAAAAATGATCCATGAATTTTAGTTCTTGAACTTTTATTGAAAAAACACTTCAGTCTCTGTCATTCTAATTTCACATGTTTAATCTTTGTACTCTCAATTTTGGACCAATAAACCAAACCTTGCTCAAAACCTTCTTCAATAACCCCAGTACCATCAAATCCCAATCCCAGGCCAAACAACTCCATGCCCTAATCCCTACAGCCATCACCAACACCACTGCTCCGTCGCCCAAAACCCTATCCGAAATGAAAATCCCCCACTTCTCCAATGGTGACCTGCAAAACCCTAGTCCACACTTCTCTCTCTTCAATCGGTTCCACTCTCCGACCCCAATTTGACCCTCTTCTCAATCTCTGCTTCTCTCCTTTCCTTTCCCCCAACAAAGGCACGCACACACACACACACACACTCTCTCTCTCTCTCTCTCTCTCTCTCTCTCTCTCTCTCTCTTATAATTTCTGCACCCAAAACCACAACCTTCAATTTTGCGTCTTTAATTAATTTAGGCGTAGAGTTTCCCAGAACAATGGGCCTTCTGGCGATGGATCAATCGGTGGGCTTGGGGCTGTTTTCCGGTGGCGGCTAAGCGAAGACGACTGCTGGGATTCGACCTTGGGCTCTGTCTTTGGCTGAGATTCCGTTTCCGGTGAACTCTCTGGGGATGGCTTGGATGATGTAGTAGAGAGAAACTTGCAATTGGAGAGAGGGCTATGAGGCGGAGGGAGGGTTTGAGAGAAGCGACTAGAGGCCTCTGCCAGCTGAGTGCCACCACCTAACCATTTTCGGGTTGTTGTTGTTTTTTTCCTGCTAGGTTGTTTTGAGGGCCTTGTGGCTGTTGTGTGGGGTTCAAGGGCTTTAGGCCTATACTGGGTTTTTACTCTCTCAGTTGAGGGTGTTGAGAAGTGAGGAAGATTGAGCAGGTGAAACTTAATTTGGATGGAGAGTAACGGATGGACCTATTGATCCAAAATTGAGAGTAGAATGATTAAACATGTGAAATTAGAAGGAAAGAGACTAAAGTATATTTTCAGTAAAAGTTCAAGGACTAAATAATATTTAATCCTTAAATAAAATCAAGAATGACTTGATTAAACATTAATTTTCTTAATTTTTTTTTTGTTTAAATTGTTGACAGATTACACAACAATATACGTGCATATTAAGAACTTGAATGGAGAAGTTAGTCTTCACAAAACAAAAACTAAAAAAATGGAGAAGTTAGTAGAAAGTAAGAAATTTACGATCATATTGAACTAACAAGGATGTAGTTATTAAATGCACTTAGCGATTCAATTCTCTTGGCTAGATTATCAGAGTTCTTTGGTTTCCTCTAAACCTTTGGGTTTTATCTTTTTTGGTTGCGCGGTCTTGTCCGGTGGCGCCCTGGCTCTGGCATGGGCCTCTAACCTCGGAGATGCTTGGTGGTTGTTGTCAGACGGGTACTTGGTGTCTTTGTGGAGGTGGAGGCGGAATCATTACAAGAGACTTTTCTCTGCCTTGGTTGATGTCGACGGCATATCTAATGGTGCTTCCAATCTAGTCAAGGGTGAGGCATGACAGTGGCTGTGATTCCAAGGTCGAGTTGCACAGATTCTTGTCCAAATCAGGAGCGTTCGGCTTTGGGTGGTAAGGCGGGGTTGGTTTGCATCTCTATTGGGTCTGATTTGCTGTGGTAGGGGTTGACGGGAGGCTGTAGATCATATGGGTTCTCGGAGGAGGCTTTTCAAGGCTGCTTTGTTATGTTGGCATGGAGGATGGCCTTGTAGCTGGGCTTTGATGTTTGGGGTCGATCACAGAGCATATCTGCAGCGAAGTGGAGCAATGACGCCAGCACCAATCTAGCAACGACGACCGTCATTTGTGGTTCGACGACTATAGCTTCGCGGCGGATTGTGGGTTGCAATGTTTTCCTTTTGGTTATTGTTAGGGTTTTGTTTTTTCAGTTAGTTTTTTGGTTAGGGTTAGTAAGTTCCTACTCTTTTGAGTTAGGATTGTGTTCCTACTCTTTTGAGCTAAGATTAGGTCTAGGTGCTATGCCATGTAAATGGTGTCATTCTCGAGGATGATTTGGTTCAACTATGGTTTCCTGTGGTGGTCGATTTGCTGACGAGCGATCCTTTACATGTGATCTAGTACTTTTTGGACACAGTGTTGAAGAGAACGCAGTCCTTTTGCTATTGACTATGAGGTACTACTAGGACATTCATGATCATCTGATCAAAGTAGCCTTGGAAAGAGGTGTATTGTCGTTAGAATTTGAGCCCATTAGCCTAATGATATCTGTAACAGCGGTTTCTTGGGGTTTCGGTTTATGTCCCCCCTCTAATGTTTGTTTTTCGATTGATTGAATGAACTTTCTATCTTTCCCTCAAAAAAAAAAAAAAAACAAGGATATGTCGTTACAATATGTATATAAACAAGAATCAAAATGTATACATTTATATAAGGGACCAAAAACTTCTGTCACATTACTAACCTAGCTAGCCATAACTTTTTTTTCTTCTTTTAAGTTTGCCTTTTGCTATACTAGCTACCATTAATTTCAGTACTATTACAAAGGCCAAATATCAGTGACATTTTTTGCTGCAATTAGAGAAAGTAGAAACTATAGAATGTACGGTGCATAACTGGTTGCTAGAAGTGGAGAAAAGATCGATGAACAAGAGCAAAAGCAAAATATGGACTATGGAGAAAAGAGATTCTTTGAATTCAATGTTTCATGTACGATGGTGATTGATATGATAGTGTCCAAATGAGATCGACCATTTGTGAATTTTCCCTGATGCATTTGGAAAATAGGATCAAATAAGTAGCTAGATTTACATGCACCATTCTTAATCAACAAATAAGATGGAATTGATTGACATGCATCTAATTAGTATAATTTTTTTTTTTCGCTTTCTGTCATTTTGTTAATTCTATGGATCGTCTATACATGGTAAAAAAATCAAGGGCTAGTGGAAAAGTGGTAAATCTAGCAAAGTTATTTTTCTAATTTATATATTTGGTTAAATTTAAGATTTTACTAAAAATAAGAATGAAGAATAAAGTCAATAAACAAAATCAATTGGAGACATGAAAGTAAAAAATTCCTCTAGAAAATAAATAAAATGATACAAAGAGAGTTTCTATTGGGACCTCCAGATCTGCTCACTTGACCTCACTCTATTATGAATTATTAAATGACATATATAACCTATTATAAAATGACTATTAAGGACAATAATTATACAAAAAAAATATTATATTTATTTTATGTAGACTTTCCAATTCAGTAATATTAGATTGTATTCCTTATTATTTTCCTTGTCTATTTTCATTTTCCAATTTCACTACATACTCATTAAAGCATTCATATATATATATATATATATATATATATTTAATAAGAGTTAAAAATATGATTAAGATCATGTGACATAAAAATGTATGATATATATATATTGAATGCACATTGGTGAGGGAAAACAAAATAAATCCTCTTATGATTTATGACCTAAATCTAAGTTAATCCATCATATTTGCTATAAAAAAATTAATAATAAATAAAAAATATTTAAATAATTAATCATGTGGTACAAAAAATACAGAAAAAAAACATTAAAAAACGAATGATTTTTTTTTTTTTTTGAGAATAAAAACAAATGGTTTCTTCATATTTTTTTTTACACAGCTAAAATAGAAAAAAAAAAAAAAACATAATAGTTCATGGCATTTTCTTATTGATTAGACATTAATTTTGAAACTCAAGTTTGATAAAAAAATGTATATTTAGTTAAGATTTATAAAGTGATTAAATAATTTAAATGGCTAAATTTTTATTTTAAAGATAATAATTAGTTTGCAAATTCTATAGTGAGGTTATTTGAGGAAGTTTAGTGAGGTTTAGTGAGTAAATTTAGTATTTGAAAATTTGATAAGAGGTGTAAAAAGCATAGAGGTCAAGTGAGTAAATTTGGAGGTTCTAATAGAAAAACTCAATAAACAGCAATCGAGGCAAGTGATGAGGTACGCGTAGAGACCATAATAATCGCTACAATCGTCTCTAAGGTTCTCTCCAAAACCCTAGGTCAGTGGCAGTTTTCCAATTGACAGATCGCCCTCGTCTAGTGGAGACCCTGGCATAGGCCCACCTATGCCTCTCGGTCTGCTGCCGGATGGGGATTGATACTAACATTCTTGGGGATCTGGAGAGGTGTTGCTCGGAGTTCTTACAAGCTGGTTTTTGGCTTCAGATTTCAAGTGGAAATCTCCAGGATGCGATGCCATGCAGTGCAGGATCGATGGTCCTCGTTTGAAGCTCCTGGGTCGGCGGCGATGCGAGGGGACAAGGATCGGAGGATGCTAGATCAGTGCAGGTTCGGGCGATACGGGTTGTGGCAGCTGGTTCGTGGGTTTTGGTCGTGGCGTTTTGGTGCATGGCGGAGCAATCGTGGCGGCGGCCTAGGTCGGTGGAAATGCAACTGCAGCCTTGGTTCAGTGTTTGCTGGAGGTGGAGGCTGGGTCTGGGCCAAGCCAGACGTAATGGGCTTGGGCGAGCCTTCTCTTGGAGTTGCCCTGGACTGGTTATGTTTGGGCTAGGGTTTTTGCCCTTGGCCCAATTCTATGTTTTTTAGTTTTGTCTAAATTACAATAATTCCTTGTATTAGGAAGCTAAGCATTTGTGCGTACTTTATGTACCTCTAGCGTCTCTGGAGTAATATCAAAGGAGGATCTCCGCTACCTCTACGTATTTGAATGTATAATGAGTATGTCTATTTCTATGTACCACTGTGGCTACTACTACTATCTTTTTGTCTGCCTATGTCCCTAAATGGCAGCGAAATGGTATGTAACGGTATTCTGACTTGAGATGAATGATATTATTGCCTCTCAGGCTAATTCAAAAAAAAAAAAAAAAAGGGGTACGCGCAGATCAAAGGTTCAACTTTTTACATGCATATTATTTAAATAGTATAACGACCATCCATACTAAAATGATAAGATTTTATATTTTAATTCTTTCGTTCTCATGCTATTTCTTCTTCTCATGCCTTTTAAACCTAACTTTAAACGATCATCTTTTAATGTTTTCTCCCCTTTTTCTATATGAAATAGCAATTAACACTATCTCCACTTCAAGTCAAGATGCTTTATTTTTAAATTGTGTGTTTGTTGAAGCTTTTAATAAATTAATGAATTACTTTGGACAACTATAAAAACTAACAAGAAAAAGGAACAAGTCATGCACTCAGTGCCAACAGAATTAGGAAACCATTGTCATAAAATTCAAGAAATGACGATATGTTGATTTCTTTGACACACTAGGTATCTAGCTAGGATAAGATAAGTATGATTATGACTTGACATAACATGTCTCTCCACTTAATGGCAAACAAGTAAAAGACATATGCATTAGATAGTGAAATATATACATCTTTAACAAATGAATACAAATTTTTGGAGTTTTTTTTTTTTAAATGTAAACTCATTTATTGATCAGCGAAATTACACATAATTACCCATTTAAGTGAGATTTTCAAAAGAATTACTATCAAAGTAATTCAACATTTTTAAAGATATGAAACTTAGCCAAAAACTATCCTAAAACATCCTCAGAAATTAAAGACAAAGACATCTTAGATACTCTTAGTGGCATATCTCATTCATGAGTGGAAACAGACTCCATCTCCAAAAGGAGAGGAGTCTCACTTACCTCACCAACCTTTACCTCCTTATTTCCTATAACCTCATTAGCAGCCATCAAAGTAGAATCTTCACCCTCGACTTGCACATTAGCCACCACCAAAGTGCCATCACCCTCCAATTTACGGGCCACTCTCTTAATCTTCACACAAGGGGTAGTCTTGTTCTTTCAACCTCTAGGGCGACCATGCTTGCTCTTCACAGGTGAAATTTTCAAAACCCCCTTGTGATTAGGCAGACCAAAACTTAGGGTTGGAGACCAGTATAATATCACCACCTACAACCTTTAAACCACCAATCCGCCGGCTTAGAGAAGGTCTGGCAGCCGTCCCATTGCCCTTCTTAGTCAGGAACTGATTGCATTCGCGATCACTATGACTAAACAACCCACAACCCCGACACTACCTTTTGACCTTTTCATAGTGCAGATCAACCTCAACCATCGTTGCCGTCGTGAAACCAAACTTACTCTAGCGGACATCCAACAAAACCTGAAAACGCTACTCTAGAAGGCTACGCTGTATCATAAACTGATCTGCCTGAAGAAACCTATTCGTAGAGGTTCCAATCAAAACCAGAGATGCCTCAGTCCGAAGTCACGGCAGGAGAAAGCGCACCACCACCCATGCCTCTAACGCTGACAGAGGAACCCGTTCCGGATCCCCAATGCCATCATATTCATAAAGCAACAGCATCCTGCCTTTATAATGCCAAGGACCACCATGGAGCACCTTCTGCTCCTTCACCCAGAATCAGAATTGATACTGATCTCCGTCAAGTTTTATGATCGACAGACGATCACACATGCCCCAAACCGCCACCATGGCTCGAGGCAACCCGTTGTCATCCTCCGCCCGCGGCCCATCATCCTTCCCACCAAGTAGGAGAACTCAACCACCGCCGCCGCTCATGCATCACCAAACTCCACAGCGACGTTGTTCGTCAACGCAAGCATTGCTGCCAATCGTGATGCCATAGCCTCAGCTATCTCACCACCTATCTTAAAGACCAGCCTCTCTACCCTAGAATTCCCTAGGTTCAAAAATAAGTTTTTGAAGTTTAAGTGGTGAAAGAGATTGAGAATTGAATTAAGATTAGGTTAAATTAAAATTTTGATTTTCCTCCAATATAAAAAAATTGTATTACATAAATATACAATGATTAAATACTGTTTAGTCTCTGAATTTTTACTGGAAAAAAACACTTCAGTCCATAACCTTCTAATTTCATATGTTTAATCCTTATACTCTCAATTTTGGACCAATAGGTCCATTCCGTTACTCTCCATCCAAAAGCTCCGTTAAGTCACTGACATGACAATCCTTCCGCACCAAAATGTCTATTATACCTTCGCTTTTTTTTTTCTTCTGTTTACCTCTTCTTCTTCCAACTCTTATCGTGGTGGTCAAATTTGGGGGATTTTGAGGGAATTGGGTCTGAAAATGGCGAAGTGGGGTTTGGAGAGGGGTTTGTCGGAAGAGGAAGTGAGGAAGATTGAGGAGGTGAAGAAGGAGAGAGATGGAAGAAGAGATAAACAAAAAATAATAAATAAATAAAGGGAAGTGAGGGTATAATAGATATTTTGGTGCAAAAGGAGTGCCACCTCAGCGACTTAACAGAGCTTTTGGATGGAGAGTAACGGAATGAATATATTGGTCCAAAATTGAGAGTATAAGGATTAAACATGTGAGATTTGAATGTTAGCGACTGAAGTGTTTTTTCAGTAAAAGTTCAAATACCAAATAGTATTTAATCCAATAACTATCATTGTTTCAAGAAAAAAGACACTACACCAATTTTTCAATCAGACGACAGTTTTTCACTGTCGTCTGATTATAGGCATTGCTGTTGTCTATCTCAATGCCGTCTGATACATAATCAGACAATACCAGAAAACTGTCGTCTGATAAAGTTTAGTACAACAGCAGCTACTATCATGTCTGTTGTCTGAATACCACGAAGAACAACAGCAGCTTATATACTTACTGTTGTCTGATAAAGTTTAGTACAACAGCAGCTACTATCATGTCTGTTGTCTGAATACCACGAAGAACAACAGCAGCTTATATACTTACTGTTGTCTGAAGGCTGTGCCAGACAACAGGGGCTTATATGCTTGCTGTTGTCTGAAGGCTTGATCAGACAATATGTACTTGCAAATCCCATTGTCTATCTATTATTGATACTATAGATTTCTAAACAAAACCATTGTTTGTTGTTTTGCTGGACAATGGCTTTCTCGTTCTTTTAGTCCTTAAAGTATTATAGTTAGAGGACTCATACAACAGTTTTTGTTAGGCATTTTATGATGATCAATTATTGGACAATAGTTTTTAGCTGGAATAGAATGGTCCAAGAGACATTCAAAAGACCTACATTCTGCATATATGGGATCCAAATGACAACCCAAAACACATTTATTTATGTAAAGATTCGATACATTCATCCATATATCCAACAAAGTCATTTTATCCCAACATTAACCCCCACAATACTTGTCCATAAATGTGATGCACATTAACCTTGCCTAAACCTCACAAATATGTGAAAACAATGCACCGGCAGCTTTAAGTACATCCTTTTGTTTACCCTCGGCTTGAAGGGCCTCCTTCAAAAGAGGCTTTGCATCCAGTACCTGGACATACAATGCGAGAATATTGTTGAGATTTGCAACATATACAAAGCAATGATACAGAGCAACATATTCAGTCAATGATACAGAGCAACAATCTTGAAATCTTGTACCTTCAAATCTTGTCTGCAATTCAATGATACAGAGCAACATATTCAGTCAATGATACAGAGCAATGTATGAGAGCCTTAAAACAGAACAAGGTCCATGAGAGCCATAAAACATAACAAGGTCCATGAGAGCCTTAAAACAACATGAGATTCATAAAAATCCTAGATACCACCAACCAAGACTTCATAATACTACTCAGTTCATCAATAATGAACCTAATACAGTTCACAACAACAAAATGAAGGGCTTTATATATAGACACAGAAGAGAGAGTCAAAATCTAGGACACTTGGGATTTTGATTTAAAAATGAGAAAGGGATGGCCTTTGGCATATTTCGAAAGACAATGAGCCAAGGACGCGAAAAGATCCCTACTGCCCCCAGCCAAAAGGCCATTATACATTATACATTATGCATGTATCGAAAAGCTCAAATTCCTAATGTGCAGCTTACCAAAAGAAAAAAAAAATCTCCTATTTTGATCTCTCTCCCCTGCAGCTCAAAATGAGTACTTGACTCATACACAAGAGACAATCACTCAATTAACACAACTATTATAATGATGGCATATCAATTAACACTCAATTAACATAACTATTATTATAATGATGGCATATCAATTAACACGAGACACTCATATAGTAAAGTAGTAAACCCAGACAATCATATAGCTAATCATATATCAATTAACACAATCATATAGCTAATCATATATCAATTACCACAAGAGATAATCAGATAGCTACTCGGCCTCAATATAGTAGAAGTAGATCTTATATTTTGAACAGGGGATAAATTTAACCCACAACAAGCTATTACTTTCTTACTATTTCTGGATTCTTGTCCAGTTATTCTATTAAGAACAGGGGATAAATTTAACCCACCAAGATATTGTTGCCTCTCCTAACAGGTCCTGGCAGAGTCTTCACACACCCAAAAAAAAATATTATTCACTCAATCAATTAATCAAACCACAATAAAGTAACCAAGATAAACTGCGGAAATGTTATTTACCCTTGCTTTGCTTCTGAGATCCATACCAGATCCACCAATCCTGTTTACAATTGGTTCTATAACATACTCTGACAGTCTCCTCATCACATAGATAAGCTCCTGCTACAATGGTGTCCTGGACATGACTCTCCACAGAATCCGAAGGGCACAGTACAGCACCAACACCACCTTTAGCATAATTTGTATTACTTTCATGAGGCTCAGCCTTGGTAATGACAACAACAGATCCATGTTTTGCCACTTCCAGGGCATAGCGGAGGCTAGCAACTCCACTACCAATAACAGTAAAATCGAAGAATTTAGTGGAACCATCTCGCAAACTTGATGAAGTGATGGTTCTTAAGGGCTTTGAGCTCTCATTAATTGGAGATTGGGAGCAGTTACATCTCTGAATTTGCAAGAACTTTGAAACCCCACACGACCTGGATGTGGATGGTTATACAATAAAGCATAATGATAAGTTAAGCTGTCTAAAATCCCACATTTTGCTATCAAAGAGGCAATCTCACTACTACCATTAAAGACTTAAATGATGTTGGAGTTCATGAGAGAGTGAATGCATTTGGCATTGTATCATCAATATGCGTGCAATAAAAACTTCTACGCATAAAAAATGGTATCTGAGATGCTTCAATATGGCGTTATATAAACCAAGGTGGTAAGGTCAAAGCACTGACTTTTAAATCTCCAGGTTCTCCATCAATTATGGGTTCACCATCCTCATAGAAAACCACCTCCTGCAACAAAGATTAAGCAAATAAAGTTACTGCCTAAAAAAAAGCATATATTTCAGTAAATATGGAATGATACTTTTAAGTCTTAAATTAGGCATCGGCAGAATCAAATCACCAACATGCACATGAAACAGAACTAAATAAATGGAAACATAGGATTTGATTTTCTCTGTAAATGCACAAGGAAGAAGTACCCCTTGTTTACTGATGTAACCAAATTCCAAATCTTGGAAGAAAATATGAAGAATGAAAGCTTACTTGTCCATCTTGCATCCCTTTCTCAATATCAACAGTGATGAAATATCCCTCCCTTTCATATTTAACATTGTTACATTGTTCGCAGACCTGAAAGAGCTCTTCACGAGTGTTCATTAAGGTTAATATAGTAGTATAATTGGTAAAAGTAAGTCACACACAAAATAAATTGTTCCATGCAGAAGAAGGGGCATGCTTGTGAAAACTCTTTACCAAGAATGGAAGAACGACTTCTTTATTCAGCTAAATGTATGGTCGTTCTCTCCAAACTTTTTATTTTTTTAAATCATATAGTGACGGAAGAAATGTTTGTTCAAGCATATACCTGTTCCGTCATCTGTTGGAACATTCCCTGACCGATTTGCCTGTGATAGTCCTCATTTCTACAGTTACAACGTCTCTTTCCTGGTGTTGGCTTTATAACGTTCTTCTCCCTCCAAACCTGAGAAAGCCCAGATAAGAAGCCATGCACAAATAAAAAGATCAGACCATCGGCAAACTTAGTTTCTCCTTTCATGTTATAAGAATAGACGACAGAGATAAATAGTAACCAGATCCCCCACCCTACACACACACACATATACAGATACCATGTTGAAAGACGCAACCAATAGTGTGTACGGCTTCAGTAATTCTAAGCATGACGTGTTCAAACAAGGCTTTTACACATTTGATTCAGAGGCTTACAGACTTGGCTCTTATACACATTGTCATTCAGAGGCTTACAGGCTTGGCTCTTTTTTAGCTAGAATTAGCTTATGGCCCATGATTTGGACACTTCAAATGTAGCAAATAAACATATTTCCAAATTGTAGGTGAATGATTTCATGTCAAATTGTATTACAATGCTTAGTATGGAATTCAGATCCACATGTGCACAATTAATTTAAGAAAAATGTGGAATGCTGCATGACTAAGGCAGTGATAAGGTACCATGAAAGCTCACTAAATGTGACCCAAGAAGCCTTTCTACAGCCTTGTGCGTTGAAGTCCCTTACTCTGAAATGCAGTTTACCAGTTCCAGCTGGTATACAAGTTGTCATTGCTCCTTCTGTAGGTTTACAAGAATGGGTGTAAAATTATATCAGCAGTTTCAACTAGGAATCAGAACCCTGTTGTGAACAAAATCCCCATCACAGAACTCTTATAAAGGAAAAAAGTAAACTGAACCTACCAAAGGAATGAGATCATATCTATGCACCTACACCCCTTTTCATTCATCAAGTTTCTTTCTTTTTCAACCCATTTCAATATATGATCCATTTCAATCAAAAAAGGTATCCCAATGATCGAAGAACCATACAGAACAATTCACATATCATTTCCACACAAAAACAAGGAACAATTGTATCCCAGAATCTATCAAAAACGAAACTTTGCCGCACCAACTAGTACAAAAGAACACCCACCAACTCCATTAAGGTAAAGTTTTAATCTTTGTCCATTCAAAAAATAAAAAAAAAGTTTTGATCTTTGCTGAGCAGAAGCAATCTTTAATCACGAGGAAAGCAGCCACCCACATCCAAATTACTACCCATTAAGTTACTTTCACCAAAAATGAGAGCTGATAAAAGAAACTAAGAAACTGAACATATGAGCAAAACCACCCCATAACAAAACCCACTGGAACATTCTCAACGGAAACAAAACCACCACAAATTCAAAAACCTTCAGCGGTGCCGGTCTGAGTCCCAGAGAAAATAGTCACCCTAGTCTTGCCCGATGCAACCTCAAACTCATCTTCCTCCTCCTTAAGCGGCACCGCCAGCTGCTTCACCACCCGACTAGTCTTATCAGACGATCTCTGCCACAGCACCACCAAAAACCCAATTATCAACTCAATTGAAGTCGTCGCTATCACCACCGCCATGTCCGTCACCGAGCCTCCCAGCGAAACCCCAAGCGCCGACTCCAGCTTCAGCACCAATTCCAAATTCAAACTCACCGTCGGGAAATCTCCGACCTCGATCCCTCGGTCTCTGCGAAATGAATCGGAGCCGCGGAGCTCTCGATTTTCTCGAGGTTGGTGAACTAGAAACTGAGAGAGAGAGAGAGAGAGAGAGAGAGAGAGAGAGAGAGAGAGAGAGAGAGAGAGAGAGAGAGAGAGAGAGAGAGAGAGAGAGAGAGAGAGAGAGAGTAGGTTTGGAAGGACAAGGAAGCGAGAGAGAAGGAGAAGAGAGAAAAGTGCTGGTCGGAGGCGGGGAAGGATGAAGAGGAGAGTTGGGAGAAAATGAGTGGTGCTCGGTTAGGGTTTGGGAAGTAAATGCAAGTGTGGGAATTAAAATTTTTGTTCCCACCTTCAACTGTTTTAATTTTAAGTTCACCGCTCCGCGTTTTTGTGATTCCTGCAAAAATTTTAACAAAAGTTTTTTAGGAAGAGGGGGGGAATCTAACTTCAGACAACAGCATTTAGGGTGCATTGTCTGAAGATAATGTGACAACAGATGAATAAAAGCAGTTGTGTGAAACCAAATCAGACAATATCTTTTAGCAAGTATTGACTTAAAAGTTATTGCACAACAGACAATGAATAACAGTTGTGTGATTGAACAATCAGACAACATCAAAAATCAACCATTGTCTGAATAAACCTTGGACAACATTGAAATAATAACTGTTGTCTGAATTGATCCATTCAGACAACATAAAAAATCAACCATTGTCTGAATAAACCTTGGACAACATTGAAATAATAACTGTTGTCTGAATTGATCCATTCAGACAACATCTATTATATCAACCATTGTCTGAAAAGTAATTGCACAAGAGCCAAGTAATGACTGTCGTTGGATTCGAAAATTCAGACGACATATATTTTTTTGCTGTTGTCTGATTATTTCAGACGACAGTTAAAATGTTTGCTGTCGTCTGATATGTGTTGTCTGATTGAAAAATTGGTGTAGTGAGACGTTAGATCAGTAATAAAATAATTTGTTTTAAAGATATTTTTATCTTGGGGTTTTTCCTGTATACCCAGAAATTTCCTGTATTGTGCCCAATTGCCCAACACTCTTGTATTCTACTATTCTCTTAGGAAAAGACTAAATAGGGGTAGTCATTTTTAGGATAAGGCCTTTTGTATCCTATGTTCACTTTTAAGTTTTTTGAAATAACTTTTCACCTTGAAAACTTCGTTTCAAAATTTTTGGAAAAAAACAAAACTAGCCTTCAACATGCCCACATTTTTCACCTAACAACTACTTTAACAGGCGGAATCACTGCTGCTTGTCTTGAACCTAGGTTTTAAAATTGGTTTTCTAGTGAAACGTAAAACTAGAACTTTTGGATTCTACAAGATACATGCATATAACAGATAAGTATATATGTATAATTTTTGATGAAGTGGGTGATCAATCTGAATTTATTTATTCAAATATACATACATGCTAGTAATTCAGAGCCTCATTCTCAGGTAAACAGCAAAAACTGTTTAGCTATCCATACGAATGAGAACAGATACTTACTTGAAATGAAAGCACACTACTTCACTAGACAGGAAGGGAAGCACACTGCTACTATGGCTTTCTTACTCTTTGAGAGAAGACTCTTCTGCTCAATTTTCTGATCTAGAACTAATATGAAAATTTTCTGATGCTTTACAATGAAACCTAAAGCTCCTTATATAGGGAGCGGACTCCAAACTGGAATTCAAAACAACTATATCTACAGAACTACTCGGTGATTTCCTGCTTTCCTGAGTGCTCCTGCTGGTGGAGGTCGGACGGGGAAAAGTAGATTCCTTTAGGTGAAATGTTTTTCACCTTTCCTTTCTGAAAAGCAAAAGTACTTTTGGAAAAGATCCAAAAGTACTTTCGGTACTTTCTACACCTGCTGCTTCACATGTTCTCGTCTGTTTCTGAATTGTGACTAAGGACAAACGAGTCGTTATCTGCCT